>NW_019641665.1:959814-1473770 GCF_000599845.2 Trichogramma pretiosum
TAATCATTTCGTTTAGCTGTCTTTCTAGTTCTTCTTTCAACGACTGTGGGAACCTATAGGGTTTGGCGTTTACCGGCACCTCATCTTTAGTGTAGATGGCGTGTTCGACGTTATGCATCGTTGTTAAATTTTCGCCTTTTATGTGAAAAACGTCCTGGAACTCTTTTATTAACGTAACTATTTTTTGATCGCTTGTTTCATGTATCTTTAATATTTCCAAAAGTTGATTCAATCTTTCGTTGTCGTAAACAATATTACTTTCTCCGTAGAAATCCTCTAAATGCTCATCTCCGTATTCGTCCAAGTGTCCTATGAATTCGCACTCGCTTTGTCCCGCTTCTATTTTCTCATAATTATCGGTATACTCACATACATCGTTCACATCGTCGTAATCGGCTTCGTAGCTGTTCAAGGATCGTCCAAAAATCTCGTAATACTTATTCCATTCTTCGTTGGACGGTAGCCGATGTTCGCCATGGTTATGCTCGTACGTTGCGTCCTTTTCTGCTCGTGAGGTCGCTTCGCATTTTATACTGTCATCGGGTATACTTCCTTTTATGCCGTAAATCGTTGCGTCCCTTTCTGTTCGTGAGGTCGCGTCGCATCTTGCATCGTTATCGTGTATACTTCCTTTTATGCAATAAATCGTTGCGTCCGTTTGGCTACTATCGTCCCTGCGTTCAATTTCTTCATTAATGCACTCTGTCTTCGTGGTGCTTGGCTTTTCATCATCCTTGGTTGCCTCGTCTTCCGTGACGGTAAATTCTCTGTTTTCGTTTTGTATAATTTTCTCAGCATCCTCGTGCACTTTTCTGCTTGCTCGAAGGTATTCGTTACACTCTTTAATCCGCTCACATAATAATTCTATATTCGTACGGCTCGCTCCTGTTCCTGGGCGAAAATTTTTCTCTCGTTCATCATACGTAGTTTCTCGGCGCACGTTACCTTTAGTGCGATATTGTTCATCAACATAAGCGTTTTCTCGTTGCACGTTACCTTGAGTGCGATATTGTTCATCAACATAAGCGTTTTCTCGTTGCACGTTACCTTGAGTGCGATATTGTTCATTAACATAAGCGGTTCCTATCTGTTCTTCGTGTTGTTTCGTTGTTCTACTGTCTCCAAAGGATTCACGTTGTTTCTCATCGTTTCCAGTCGTCACTTGGTCTCTATCGTTGTTGTTCGTTTGAGTATGAGCTTCAAAGGTATTTATCTCGTTGTCTTTGGTAAGGTATTGCATTTGGAATGGGATGCTGTAATCGCCGAACCTTAGAGTATTTGTTTCGTAGCTAATGATTCCTTTATTATTAGCGAAAAATTTTGTCCCCAGTATGCCACCTTGTTTAATGGGAAAGTCACTGTCAACTACTTGAAAGGTTATTGGTATTTCGTTATTTAGACAGATGACTGTCTCTCCAATAGATCTTATTGTTTTGTTCGTAATTCCGCGTAAAAGGATTGTTTTATTGAAGTTTACTGTTGCTTCTCTTGAAATTTCCGAATTTTTAATGACGCTCACAGCGGCGCCGGTGTCTAACATCAACTCGATCGGATTATTAAGTTCATTTGCTGTTATTACTATGGTAGGCGAAGGGTTTCTTGCGTTTATATGGTAAATTGGCTCATTGCTTAGTTCCGGTTTGTGTTGCCATTGTCTCGGCCGTTGTTGCTGTTGTTGGGGCCCCTGTAACCCTGTCCTTCTGTCCCCTGCGAAGAACGGGATTGATCGTTTCCCTGGTCCCTTCGTGGCATTCGGCAATCTCGCGATATGTGCCCGAACCTATTGCAGTTGTAACACTTTCGTCCTTCATTTGGTGGGCCATTGCCTGGATTGTTGTTCCGATTGTAATTACTATTGCCATTTCCGTAGCTATTGAAGCCGTTGTTGTTATTTCCTCCCCTATAGTTGTTATTATTATTACCTCTGCTATTATAATTGCTGAACTGGTTATTTCTGTTAGCAAACCCTTGCATCATATTACGGAGATCGTTGCAGTTGCTTGCTGGGTGCCCTTTCCTTGCGCAGTACCCGCATGTAATAGTGCTTGCGAGATTAATTGCGTTTATCCCGAATTCGTTGTTGTAATTATCATTGTTATTGTTATTATTATTCATTAGATTTCTCATGACACTCAAAAAATCGTTACAGGCACTTGCAGTGTGTCCCTTATTTGAGCACGCTGTGCATGTCGGCGCGCTAATGTGGTTGATTGTAATCACTTCCGGTTCTTTTTCTTTCTTTACTGCGTCTTTATCTCTTTGCGCGAATTTCATGCAATTGTTTACATGGTGTTCAGTGCTTCCGCAATGACTGCAATTTTCTCTGTCTTTCTCTTTTGTGTCGACCGTAAACTTCATGCAATTCGACAGGTAGTGATCGGGGCTGTGGCAGTAGCTGCATTTGTCGGATTTTGTTTTATGCAATGATGCTAGGGAGTCGCAATCGATAGTCGAGTGTTCTCGCGAATCGCAAATCGTACAGCATGCTCTTTTAGGTTTGTATGCGCTTCTAGCATCTCTATCCGCGTCGAACCCGTCCTCCCGCTCTATTCTAACTGCTTCGTCGCGTGCTTCCTCGAGGGTATTGGCATTTAGACGTGCTTTTATTTCCCACCTTAGCCCTCTTTTGAAGGCAGTTAATAAATCGGCCTGTAGGCTTGCTTCGAAGACCGCGTCATATTTGTTGTCGCGCCGTGCTGCGGCTGTTATTTCTCTTTCCAAATCTTTTAGTCGCGCGTAAAAAGTTAATACCCCCTCTTTGCTTCCCTGCTTTATCTTCGATAAGTCCCCATAGCATTCAAAAAATAATTTATATGTACCGAAATTTTTCTCGACGAATTCTGTAAGGGCCGTAATTGACTCTAGTGCTGTCGGGCTAATGCATTCGAGTGCTACACCTGAGAGTTTTACTTTAATGAATTTGAGGAAATCTGCTTTTTGATTTTCTTCAAGCAACTCTTCCGCGAGTCTACATCCCTTAACAAATTTGATAGCCTCGTCTTTATCGCGCCCGGAAAAGCTTGGTACTAGTTGTACAATATCTTTGAATGAAGGGCCCCTGCGAACGGCCATGTTGTAATTCTCTACTTCTTCGTCTTCTTCTGGGTTATAAAATCGGAGGGTTAGATTTCTTCGCGGTGGGTTTTCGGGTGCTTGAATTACCGTCTCGAATAGTGTCGTATTTTCCTCGCGCTTCACGTTTATAAAATCTAAAAATTTGTTATAACACTTGCCAAAAAACCCGTCTTGAACCACTGGTTCTTCCTGCGTTTGTTCGTATTTAACTAATGTCTCTTGTAATTGTTCTTTAATATTTTGTTTCTCGATCTCCCCCGCTTCGGTTTCGTCTAACTCAAGTCTAAAACTCTCGATAAATGATTCGACCGCCTCTTCGATTTGGTCTACAGTAATTCGCGGTGTGCTGTGATTTGAAATTTTGCTTGAACACGGTGTCTGTTGATTTATTAAAGTCGCGTTTTCGTGTATAGATTTGGTCGAGCGGCTGAGATTTACTTGGTGTTTTTCGAGGTCAATGTTTAAGTACTCATACTTTTTTAATTGATCCTTAATATCTTTTATTTCACCCCTTATTTTGTTAAGCACTCCTAAATTTCCTTTGTCTGTTTTGCTTTTCAATTTACGATCTAATTCGGTTAACTGTACTAGTAAGTTTCCTGCTTCTATTTCGTCCTTTTTCCTTTTATCGTCACTAATCATTGTGTATCCATCTCCTCATTCACACCCACTCAGAGACATTAGTGTTGTTTGTTTGCAATCGGTAAGTTCAATCGGGTCGTGGCCGATGGCACCAGTTGTGATGGCTAGTTTGCCACCATCTATTTATTATTAATAAAATATGCCAGCTGACTGAAAGCTAATGACTCGACTCTACTCGCGTTTGTCTCTGGGGTAGGGTGAGATGAAGGAAGGATAACACAGAATTTCACAAGAGACTGTTTATTTAACCTTAACCCTAGTTACATAAATGTTGCTTACTATGTACCGGTGTTCTTCTCTTCGGCGGCGACGATCGGTGCGGTGGCTGAAGGCGTCGGTGTGCTGTCTGTTGTAGGGCGGGCCCGTGACGGTCTGGCCTCGGCTGGTGCGGCGTCAGTGAGGGTAATCGGCGTCGGCGAGATCGGCGTCGAGGAGATCGGCGTCGACGAGGGTGTCCTCGGTGTCGATGAGGGTGTTCTCGGTGTCGATAAAGCCGGCACGGTGTCAGCGTGCTGGGCGGCGTCGGTGGTTGCAGGTGCACGGGCTCGCGTACTTTTCGTATTACTATCTCGCACTGATTTTATCTGCGGAGCCGAGCAACAGGCTGGCTTTCACGTAAACTGTGAACTTTGACTCGAGAAGTAAAGGTGTATGTGAAGACCGAGCGTCGACGTACACGCTTCGAACCGAGAATGAACACTGAGCCGACGAGCGTCGATGTATACGCTTTGAACCGAGAACGATAACTGGCCCCGAGACTCTCTGAGTCTCGGTTTATATACTGTTTGTTGCTGCCGTACCCTCTTTGTTTGAGCTAGGGTCACCGTGAACTTTATGTGTCCTCTAGAGCTTGCGGGCTGCGCGTTTTTTCCCATCCGTCGTGTCTGGGATTTTTAGCGGATGCTTGAGCCGTTTCCTTAGTTTCTTTGCTCGCAAGTTGTGACCTGATTTTTGCCAACATCCCGTTTCCTGCCCGAGCCGGTTATCCCATCGCCTTTTTGGCGACGGAGGCATCATAAATTTCGACTTGTAGCTTGCAAGCGCGAGCTATGCTTCCCACAAGCTCTTGCCGCTCCACGCGTGTGCGCACTCACACCAGTGCGTACCGCGGCGTACGTGAGTGGGCGCACACTAACGTTTGCTGCTCTATCCGTGTGCGCACTCACACCAGTGCGTGCTGCGGCGTACGTGTGCCGTCGCACACTAGCGTTCACGGCTCTGTCCGTGTGCGCACTCACACCAGTGCGTGCTGCGGTGTACGTGTGCAGTCGCACACTAGCGTTCACGGCTCTGTCCGTGTGCGCACTTACATCGGTGCGCGCCGTGGTGTACGTGTGCAGGCGCGCACTGACGTTCGTTGTACTTATCTGTATGCGCGTTCATACAATTACGTGCCGCGGTGTATATGTGCGGCCGTACACTAGCATGCCCGTTCGGGACTTGGTGTTGCACCGGGCTGGTTTGCTGCCCCGGTGTTTTATCTACTCGTAGGGATGCTATGACCCCTGTGACTGGGTCATTACAAAGTCCATACCTTTTGATTGGAAAAAATGAGCATAATTTAAAACTCAGACTAGCGTCTGCCGCTCTCATTATCATTGAAAATTTCGAGAAGAGGCTACAGAATGGACCAAAGCGACGAATAAATATCATGACATTTTTCGCAAAGTACAAATTGTTGGAGAAATCGACGGATATTGTAAAATGTTGTTATGATAACGAGGAGTTCGTGAGAAAAGGTAAGGAGATAGTGATCACTCCAAGTCTGTCACTCTACGACCTGACCCGGCTAAACTCCGAAGAAGCGTAGAAACGACTCTCATTACACGGAATACTTCGAGTTCGCTTGCTCGAAAAAATTGTATGAGCTCCCAGAAGGGTATATTCAGGCTTGTTCTTTGCAAATGTGTCAAAAATATCGAGAGGATTTTTCCGGCAATGGATTCCTTCTTGAAGCTGACGTGTTACCAGTTGCCGATTCTTTGCTGCGAATCGATTTTCAAGCATCTAATGAATAAAGATTTAAGACTTATTTGCTTGGCGGCTAAAGTCCAAAAATTGCATCAACTTGTTCATTTTCTTAACTATTATGAAACAAAAACCAAAACGTTAAAATTTATGTCAGTGTAAGAATCATAATAATTGTTGCATTAATAACGTCTTAAAATTTTCCCAGAATCTATTTTTGCTACACAATGAGCGCTGTAATCGAAATAAGTAAAAGAAAAATTGAACAACAATTACTTACCACTTTATTGAGAAAAATGTTTAAAATAATCTATTTCTTCTTGTAATCCTTAACACCCTACTAGTGATAAAAAAATAAAATAAAATAATCACGTCGACTAAAACTGAACGAGTCGATAGATGTCTGAAGCGCAACATGATAAGACCGAGAAGGATAAATGTACAGATAAACTCTCATCCACTACAGAATGACATTGATCTTGAGTTATACATTCGTAAAAAAAATATGAATACAAATTAAATGTCAATAAGCAGCTCCTACAAATCGGTAATGCTTTACTATAGACTGTTAGACTATAAATAATAGTTCAATTACGAAAAGAAGTTGTTGGGATCAGAATCATTTAACTATTATATAATATGGAAGGAAATAAATAGATTCGTCGCGTCTTCTTTATAGACGAACTTTATTACTTATTTTTTTCGCCATAGAGTAGTCGTGCATTGAACTAAGAACAAAGAGTATGAACATTTATGCCAGACTTGTTAACATTCAAATTACTGATATTACATGTATGCCGATTTTGAGTTGTTTCATTTTTTTGTTGCTCATAGAGAGTGTGGGAAATGGCGTAACGGTCATTCAATCGTTTGAATTTCATAATTTTGTACATATATGTATTTTTGTTAATATAAAATATATATTTATATATATTATATAAGTTAATTCATATAGTCACAATAATCTGCTTTATCAATAATACACAGTATTCATAATCTTTTTATCTCCACAAATTTGAAATTTTTTTGCAACATCGAAATAGATTTTTCAATTTTTATACTTCCATCATCAATTTTTCAAGGCCAAAGTAGAAATCACACTAGGAGTGGTCAGTTTATAACCTACTATATACATTCATCATAGACCATCTATTGTTTAATTTTTTCTGTTTACATTATTTCTCAATAAATAACGATTAAGACCTCGGCGATATGTGGCACAAGACGTTTAACATAGCAAAGCGTGCTCAATTTTGTTCCATTTTCAACATCTCACCTTTGCATTTTGCTATTTACACTTATTCCGTTATTCTGTTAAAAAAATAATCGGTTACTTTGTTTTTTCGAGTCTTTTTAATAATTGGCATTTTTGAGACAGAAAAATAGTTTATTTCTCAAGAACATCACGCGCACAAGTTTTCACACATAAATTCTTAATTTTCCAAAAATCACGAGAATAAATGAACGTCCAGTTTGTCAGAAATGTCAATTATATATCTGTAAATCCATACAAAATATATTATGTAGTGTTGTAATAAAGTTTTTGCATAAAATTTTACAATGCATAGGCAGTGGTGGACATAGAAAAAGTTGTGTATTTTCATTCATCATTCGTTTTTTTGTCATTGTCATAGCTCTATTTAAATTTTTTTAAATTAAAATGTCAAATAATGTACAACTTGTACTTGTATCCTTTTTGATGAACTTGTTTACAGCATTTGTTTTTTCTCACAACAATTGTGCGCTAACTGCTTGTGCACCGAGTTTTTTTTAGCATTAGAATAGCACTCAAGTCTCAAGACAAGTTGGGAATGTAGAAATTAAAGAGCAACATTTCCTAATGAAATAAACTTTGGTATTTGTTATGCGTGAGTTAGTTCGCGATGAATTCGGTTTGGTGTTCGACTACACGTTAGAAATTTATGTACAAATATATTTTATTAAATATTTCTACAGGTAGAAAATACTATTTAGCATTTTAAAAAAATTTTAAAGATCGATTAAAATGCATAGCAATATAGAATAATGAACGAAAGTTAATGGAGTGTGACAAAAAGTGATTATGAGTGTAGAAAAATATTCAAGCAAGAATACTTAAACTAATAATGCTTGATGTTTAAAAATGAACTTTACTAAAAATATATATTAATATCGTAAATTAGCGACCTAAAAATTTTTTAAAAACAAATTTCACAATAATGACTGATAGAACAATATTTTTCTCTCTCTAAGACACATATTTCTACAATAACTATCTTCATAGAACTTATGAACTAAGAAATTTGGTAAAGCCAATATTAGCGACACGCGCTAAGAAATACTAATTGCATAATATGCAGTGCTCTATACATCACGATTAGTTTTTATACCATGTAACAACACACATGCATATTACATTGAGATGAAATTTTTAGTTCTTTTTTCACGTAACGATTGTTTTACATGCATATATTATGTTATTAAATATAATAGATCCTGCCTAAAATCGCATGTCTTACATAAATCTGTACGCTGCGCGAATGATCAAAAAAGTTAATAATAAAATAGCAAAAGTAAGTTAGGTAACACAATTGTACTAATACTTATAAAAAATGATGATTATCTTAGACAGTATATATGAAAATTAAAATAGAAAGAAAAACGCTAAATAAGCAGTAGCGCATAAATAATCTTACGATTAGTTATACCTGCTAAGAAACTGAGTCGTGTACGTGCATGTTTAACTAGCTACTTAACATACATAAGAATATTATCGTGCTCTTTTTTCTTGTAATATCTAAAAAACTCTCAAAACCGTTTTTCTCGTTATTCTACGTTAACTTAGATTTTGTGTTATCTTCCTTTCTTTTGCTTTTCTATACATTGACTACAAGAAAAGAGGGATAAACTTATTAACAATATAAATATTATCATCATCTATACACAATACTTTCCAAATACAACTTGCTCGTTCAAGTTCGGCTACACGTAGTATATATAATAGGTTCTATACATATATATGCGTGTGTATGTATACTCTCACAGTCACAGAAAATTTTCGCATTTCGATTCCGCAAATCGAATATCGTGGCGAAGTGTTTAATATTCAGAAGACAGAGTTTTCGAACGATTCTCTTCTACGTACGGATAACAATAGATATAGATGTCTTATTTTTTTCTTATACGTAAATAATAATCATCAAGGCTGCTCGTCCGAGGCAGGAAGAGCAACCCATAGTTCCTTTTCTCATACCGTCGAGGACTGCTGATTATTGTTGTCATGTGTTATACTTCCGCAATCCTTAAGCATAGCTCTTAGTCGTAAAATTTCTTTCGTGGCATCGGCCAGATCCGACTGCAGCTGCAGCTCCTTCTCTCGCAGACGCTTTATGTCTCGTTGACACGACTGTAAGTAAAACGAAGTGTAAGCAATATAAAAGAGCGGAGGAGGTGGCAGCAATCAAAGACATGCAAAACCTACCACATTCTGTCTCAACAAGTCCAGCTTGTCACATTTGAGTCTTGTAACTTCCTGTCTGAGATTCTCGGCCTCGACGCAAGTAGCCGTACTGCTTACGGCTAAACCAGCCTCTTTGCTCTTGCTCTCGTGATGATGTGTCGTATCGGCCGAACTTATGCTCTCTAGACCCGTGTCGCTGTCAGGATACGCAACTTGGTCGAGTTCTAGCTCGCTGTTGAGCGAGCTGTCATCGCTCTCGGATATGACTCGCTGTTGTTGCTGTTGCTGCTGGCTCGGGTCCTGCTGCAACTGCAGTTGTGATTGACGCTGACGACGATGATGGTGGTGATGATAGTTGATATCGTGGCTTATCAACAGTCTCGACTTGTCCATTATCATGGTTGACTGAGTGCTGCTGCTGTTACTGCAGTCGGCGCCGTTTAGCGAAGCCGTTTCACGCTTATCGACCTCGCCGATGTCTTGGTGGACGGTAGTCAGGCTGCTGCTGTCTTGATTGTCGGTATTCGATAGGCTGCTGTCTTGACTGCCCAAGCTTGGACTATTACGGTCGGAATCCCTGTTGGAGGCAAATCAGAATTGTAAAATGGAATAATTTATTATATATACAAAGTTGGGCAACGTAAATTTTTACAAATTGAATGTAAGCAAAGTACCCACCTTCTAATCGTGAGTTCCGGTGACCCCAGCGGACTGCTCGGCTCAACATTGTTACTGGCCGTATTTCTTTTGCTCAATTTACCGCCGGTAGATTGTCGATTGCTCGGTGGGCTCGGTTCCAGTGGCTGACTCTTCTTGGACAACTGCTGGGGTACGCTCTCGGTCGAGGCGTTGCGCACCCGGGATATGAGGGCCTTGCGCACCGTGTCGATGAAGCGCGAGCCGCTCGAGCCCGAGGCCGAGACGTCGCTGGTCGTCGGACTGACCGGAACGGCAACGTTGTTCGTCTGTTGAATACTGTTGACACCGAGAAACTCGTTGGTCTTCTGCTGCAGCTCCTCGCTCAAGGACTCCAGGAGCGCCGATCGCGTTCGCAGCTCCAATTTGGAGAACTTCTCGGCCTTGTAAGCGGCGTTCTCGGCATTCACCAGCTTTGTCAGGAGAAACTCTTTGAACTCGACGCCTCTCATGAAGACCGACGGTGTCGGCAACTGCGGTCCGAACCATGGCACGTCGTCTCGAGCTGTGATGCTCACCTTGTACCTAAATGCAAAATACACGAAGCGTTAGGAAAAAAAACATTCTAGGCGTCTGTGTCAAAATATAAGCTATTCGGGTCGCATATCGATGCCTCACCTTGTGTTCGGCGTACAAGGATCGATCGGCTGGACAACGATGAAGGCGTGCAAAAAGTGGCTGGCTATCATGTCGGGGCTGAAGGGCGTCGCCTCCTCCTGGAATATGACGGCGACGATGTCGTTGCCGATGTGTCGCTTGCGCTGCAGCTGCTGGGCGTCGCCGGGGCTGTAGGGCAGCAGCGAGGCCACGTGAAAGAGGACCTCTCGGCCGCGGAAGACCTCGTAGACCGCCGTGTCGCCGGTCTGTCCGTGACGGGTGTCCAGGCCGCCGCGATATCCCTTGTGATCCTTGAGGTCGATGCGCTGGCCCAGCAGGTCGAGGAACTCCTGGAAGGCCGGAGTGATCTGGCGGTTTCCAAAGAGCTGCTCCTCGGTCACTTGGCGCGCTCGCTGATGAAGCACGCCGAACTTGAAGCGCGAAACCAGGGCGTGCTCGTCGTAGCGCGCTATGAGGGTGCCGGCGCCCGAGCAGGCCACCGGCATCAGCGACGCCACGTTCAGGGTGTCGTTCACGGCCTGCAATACAGACGAGTTTTATTATATACTTCTCCACTGATCAGAAACCCGTAGGGGTGTCGTCTGGATTAGAGCATATATTTCAAGAAGCGCAAAGACAGCTCGCACGCCCAGCAACGAGAGCATAAAAAGTAGCTAATCAAGGAAATTACAGAGCGAGCCCTACCTCTCGAAGAAAAAAATATATCTCATCGCGCGCCTTTCCCCGTCCTACATATACATTATTCATTATAGCTTCCAAGTTGCTGTGATTGCGATTTTCTTTTTCCCCTTGCAGAGGTGCGCGCGTGTATAAGTGACCATCCTAGTTCTGTCCGAATAGCACGATGGAAATGTGTAAATTACGTAATATCGTTGCAGTCGCAGAAGAGGCGTAGTACACGCGGTAATTATCGCTTTCCAGCCTTTTTTTTCGTCGAGATAATTCGAACGCACGCGCGACGTCGAGGAATAGAAAAACTACAGTAATTAAAAAATCATAACAAAGAACAAAAATTCGCCGTACGTAAAGAGACCGTGCGTGGGCTTTTCAGCTTTAATTCCTGATATTATAAATAAACAACAAGTTGAATTATTTATGCTGTTTTGTTCATACGAGCGAACAACGTTACGGTTAAAGCAAACTTGAACAAATTTCAACGGGTATACGGAGTATATTTTTTCATCCACCAAACTCAATTGTCATTTGCGAAAATGAGTTGACGCGCTTAATTAGCTGATTTTGAAGAGAAAAAAACAAAGAGCTCGAAACGACAAAATAAAGCGGACAAAGCGAGCGACTCGCAAAGATTAACTTAATTGGATTAAATAACGTCGTCCGTGCCCACGTCGAAGAGAGAAAGAGAGAGCTACTGCCGCTGCGCGCGCGCGCGACAGCTTTTGACAACAGTCGTGCATAAAACGAAATAATTAAACGTTTATTTATTCTTCCTCTCGAACGTTTCTTTAGCGAGTACAGCCCGAGCAAGTACAAAGATTTTAATTTTAATTACTTTAGCAAAATTTCGAGAAACTATACAATTTCCCCTTGTTTTTTCATACTACATGTGCGTTACGAGGAGGGAGGAGAGTGAGTGCGTATTTCAAGGCTTGCTATAAGTACGCAACCGAAAAGCGGCTGCATAATCTCTTTTTTTCCGGAGCGTGAATAGGAAGATTAACGCGGTGTAATGGCCACTCGTTGCTTATATATTTTCTTGCACGCTCGATGAGCAGATGCTTATCAATTGAGATGCGCGTATATTTATAATAGGTGCAGGAGGGCTCGGAGCGCAGGGGCGCTCAACAGAACATAAGCGCTGGAATCTTACCTTGACCATCTTGACGGGCGACGGATTGGGCCCCAAGGTGGCAGCTGGCACCAGCTCGTGCGACGTGCCGGCGCGGAGGCGCAGCAGCACCCGCCAATGCTCCTGTCCGGCGACGCTCTCGGCCTTTATCGACACCAGCACCGGTCCGTTCTCCGAGTCGCGTCCCACCAGATTCATGTGTTCCTGCAAACGAGAAAATATGAAATTAGAGCTGGGCATGATTCATCGCTAGGAAATATGGCTATTTATCGCTGCTCGCAACGACCGAGCGCGATCGAGGCTCAATATAGTACGGGCGCAGGCATTATTATGGCGTATCCCTTTTCATATAGATTTACGATCTCGATAACCCGAATAAGGTTGCGCGCGCGACTGTGTGTGCGTGCGTAAATTGAGAGTGTACTCATTTGAGGCTCGAGCCGCCGCCACCGCCGTGCCCTGAGCAAATATGTATCACTGCACAAATTGACTTTAATAATCCGCTGGTTTAACACATTTTTTCGTCTGCACGCAGCCGCGCGCGCGTTTATGCAAACAGCCGCGACACGACGAGGTCGGCTCGCTCATATGAAAAACATACATGTATACAATAATATTGTGCGCGAGCGTCTCATAAACACGAGAAAAGTATTATTATATATCGATTACGTAAGCCTACACTTCTCGTAACTGCGCGAATTAACAAACGAGCCAGATCGCATATACGCTGATCATGTATGTGACTGTGCTTTCTCTCTTTTTCTCTCTCTTTATTTATCGTACAGCTGTGTGCTAGCCAGTTGAGCACTATATGCATATACTTTTTCACGAGCATGTCCGCGTCGTTATGATGAATCGTTCCCTCCTTTTTTCCTTGTTCTTTTTTTCTCTTTCTTTTTTTCAACGTGCACGCAATGTACCCTAGCTCGGAGTAATAATCTTAACGGAAGTTCTTATATAGCTATAACAGGTACGATAACGAGCCGAGGTGCATGTAGAAAAGAAAAAAAAACGTGCAACGACATTTTCACGATAAGACGCGCAAAGCTGGCTCGAAAATTTTTTACTCCTTCGATCGCCGTTGCACAATGGTGCACCTCCGTATATGTATGTATGCGTATAAGTCGTTAAAAATAAGAGCTAAGAAATTTTTGCAGCTTTGGAGAATCGATTGAAGATGTAACTAGACGATTTCCATCGTCGCGCGGATTCGTTTCATCGCTTACGCGTCGACGGACGTATATATATAAAAGTCATACATGTCGATCTGACGACGGTGACTGTTTTTTTTCTTTTACCGCGTCGATGAGCGAATAAAGCTTTGAGTGAAAATATTTAAGCTTGTTCTCAATTAGAGCCTGCCTCAGATAATGTGACAAGTCGTCCGAGGGGCGAAACTTGGGTTCGAAACGCGCGCCCGACTACTTTTTTCTTTTATCGACAAAACTTTTTTTTTTTAATCATCTTCATAATAGAAGCGTATAGTCTCGAGCACTTATAGCTTCTAACGTTTCGCCGGGCGCTTATAAATCATGCATGAAAATATCGACTTTATGTACAGCTGAGAGAATCTAATCGAGTGTAAAAAGTGCGAAACTCGATCATCGCGCGCTGCACACGTGCTGCTGCTGATGCTGTTGCCTCTCATCGCATTAACGTACAAGTTGCAGTAGCCACTTGCTCTCAGAGCGATAATTAAAAAAAAAAGTAGAAAAAGACGTAAGCATTATACAGCGCGAAGGATCGATCGATCGACGAGGGGGTACATTATGCAACTACTCAAGAAGACGAGACGAATTTAATGTATCTTGTGTACGCAATCGTTGGTCGCGCGCGCGCGCGTCCAGGATATAAAGTTACAGCGAATCGATAATGTTCCAGCCAAGTGTGTATGAGTACTTGTGTATATATCCTACGTATGTATGTATGTATAATGTATATTAGGCTCGAGTTACTCTTTTTCTCTCTCGCCAATGCGTTGGTTGGCCGGCTCGAAAAAGCCGCGAGTTCGCAAGCGAGTTTTCAAGACCTCATGAGAATAAACGTTTCGTCGGGTGGAAAAAAAATACCGTGGCGAGATATAGAGAGTTTTCAGCTCCGACATTTTGTTCGCACATGCTTGCGTAATAGCACAAGCAAAGCCTCGCGGTATCGCCTGGATAATTTTGCAAATGTGTTGCCGTTAAATGTATCGCTGCGCGACTCGACGGACAGCTAAGAATAGCATTTTAATATATGTTTTTTTCTTTATTTAAAGAAAGCGAAATTTGGAAAAAGCTCTGAACGACAGCTCGATTAGACGCGCAGGCAATTTCAAATGTATGTTAGCGGCACCACTACAACGTGCACTTTTCTGCAGACGTGAGAATATTCCCACTCCCACGCCCTGCTGCTCTGCAAAAATGTACGAGTCTCTGCCAGCGATCCTGCGAGACAATCCTTAACTCGTCCGGAAATGGTCGCGCGAGAACATTTTCAAAGTTCAATGTCGAGCGTGCACCTTTCGAAAATTGTACCAGCATCGTACCGTCTGCAAAAAACATATAAACTGCACATATTCCTCGGGTAACGACACATACTCGACTTGTCGCCGTCGATTGGATGTATTACATTCTTGGGTATAATAGTGAAACGATATAACATGATTGTCCCGAGGCCTCCACGATCGAGAGAGAGAAAAAAAAAGAACGACACGATTGTGTATCGAGTCAATAACGTATTATGAGCTTGACGAGCAGCAACACGTTACGATCTGAGAAAAAAACGTTTCCACGTGATAGTGGTAATTGTATTTCAGGATAAAAAACGTACACGAATTCAATGAATCACGCAGAAATTATTCGTCGCGTACTGTAAATCGCTAAAGCGAGCTTCAACTCTTATCGATGGCAACGTACCCTGCCAACGAAGAACCTCCTGTAGCACTTGGCCGTGTCGTCCTGGTCGATGGTCGGCTGCCAAGTGGGGTAGGGCAACTGGACTCTGCCGGAGGCGTCGACGTTGTGCGCGTGTTCGGTGCCATCGGTCCAGTAGCCGGCCGGTGTGACGACCATCGGCGGTGGCTGCGACGTCGCCAGGGACTGCTGCAGGGCCGCGTCCATCAGGGCACGGCCCACCGGTGACTCACCGATCGGCGACGGCACCGGCGTCGGTGTGCACGTCGATGGCTGCGTTTGCTGCTGAGAGCCAGGAATGCTGTTGCGCTCGTCCCGAGACGTCTGTGGAAATGTAAAAGAAAATCTGTTTAATCGATATTCTAAAAAGAACGTCTCAAGTTCGATGTATATATGATAGCTGCAAAGGCCGTAAAACGACTCTTTGGCTCACAGCAGGTATTCATGCGTTTATGTTGTATATAAAAATATCGAGCGCGAGTAGTAAAAATAAAAAAGCCGTCGAGAGGATGTAAAAACTTGATTCAAGTGGAGTATAACAGTTTTCTGCAATTGCTGCTATGACGAGTGCGCAGTGTTTATTTCTCCGCTCGTATTCTTCTCTGGGGCAATGAAAGCTACCGACCATGTTAAGAATAACTGTATATATGCGTCTGTCTTTGTGATAATAGCGCTACCAGTTGAGTGTCAATGATTACGGGATCTTTTATATACGGCGCGTCAATGCCCTTTTTTGGGCGGAACGTCACGTTTTCGGCTCGACTGTATGGCTAAAAATGAGCAAAACTCCATAAAATGTAGCGAGGACCGTCGTATCAATCCGGTCGTTATTCGTCCGTATTATTTTCGTATTTTATTGAGCTTACGCGAGCTCCTGCGTATTCTTTCGTATGCAAATATATAGAATAGGATAGGAGAGGAGAGAGAGAGAGAGAGAGAGAGAGAGAGAAAAAGAAAAAAATAAAACGGAAAGAGGGGTGGCGTGCTCGCAGGTGTTCCTTCCGGCACATAGAGCTACTGTGTACAGACACCTGCTCGGCAAAAAATTGCTAACGAATTTACCATATGCTCCCGGAGTGCGTCATACGTCGGAGCGTATCGTTTAATGTATGCGACGAATACTTTTTGTATACCGAAACTCCGCAGGATTATTTTGAAATCATTTTGCATGCTGGTGTTATAGATCGACGCTTGAATTTAACGACTTTTTTTCAAACTGACTCTTTTATTGGCTGAAGCGTAAAAAATGTCTTACAGGTATTTCAGTATTTTAAACTTCGTTCATCATATTTCTTCCCGGGCATAAATTGAAAATTTAAATCTCGTAGTTGATAACATTTTTTATTATAATTTCATTTTCACTCAAATTTTCTTATCTGCAAATATACGAGTAACAGTTACAACTTTCTAAACCTTGAGCAAGTTTCATTAGAAAAAAAAAATTGAAAAAAATAAACTATTGCAATACATTTATCTGCATGCATTTTTCCCATAGTATATCAAATGTAATATAGAAAGCTCTAGATATTTTGCATAGTATATATTTTAGAAGGAAAATTCTGAGGAGCTATTCTCTGGAGAAAGATTATAATTGAAGATTTTCTTTGAAATGAAATCATAAAAAAAATCATTGATCGAGCCGAGGCTAAATCATTGCTCATTGCAAATGTTCTCGGCTCGATATTTTTTGCGATTTTCTCCGGTCGAACGAGTTTATCATCGGCGCAAGTACAAACGGCCCGACCTAATCTCATTTTCTCGTCCATTTCAAGATCAATCGTTCTCCTTTCTTTTCCCGATCTGCTTTGGCACGAAATTGCCTCGATAGTGGATATACGAAAAAGGAGGGGAGCACCCGCAACGAAGCTCGCTATAAGACACACGAAAAATAAAGGCAAACACATGCGACCCGAGAGAAGCTAAATAAAGTTATACGCTCGTGTGTGTTTTCTAAAAAAAATATTTCCTCAACGAGCCGTGATCGCGGCTAAGCTATAACCTTGGAACAAGAAAACAAGCTACAAAGTTCGCGGTGTAGGTACGTTATATAGCCAAGCTATATACGCGCTATTAATATAGATCGGCAATCGTCAGTCTCACCACGTAGTCGCGCTGCTCTCTGTACGCGCGCGCGAGCACGCTGGGGTCCATGATGATGATGATAATAGAAGTACAAGAGCAGGACGAGGTTGAAGTTTTCCTATTCTCTAGAGGCTCTCTTGAGTTTCGCATTGACATAGTCCGCGTCTGGTTTCGGAATGCAAAATCAAACCTGACGTAATGTATAATGGAAAAAAAACGAGCTAGCATCATATTCCCGGGATAAATTTTTCCAACGTCCATACGTGAGAAATTGTTGTCTCCGTGCTCTGCTTCGCTCATTATGAGTAATGGCTATTATGCAGCAACACCAACAGTTCCCGTGTGCATATAGACCATCATTACGTAAATCGAGTTTACACACATTTGTTACAGCTATTAATCCATAATAGAGGCGCGCGCTCGACGATCGATATTGTTAGGAGCTATAATTGATCCATTTTTTTGTCCCGTAAAATATCGCTCCTATTGAATTATGCTCATTGGCTGGCTGACGCGTTAATTTCGTAATCGGTGAACAATATTTTCTAACGACGATAATAATCGACCGGCCGGGCGTGCGTAAGCTTATACGATCCGTTTCAATAAATTTCTATATAGTCGAGCGACGAGCTCGCCTTCGTTGCATAAATGATACTTGCCTCCCACGTGCGCGACATTCGGAATTTATAACTATACATACATTTTACAAAGTTACTTGCCTATGAACCTGCTCTACACAATTAACCTGCTGTACATTATTATATACAGACAAAATGCAAGTGCTGATGCTTTTTTTTTCTTTTTCTTCCAAAGACATATACACTCGGCAACAAAATTATCGCAACAAAAAAATTCATCGAAATTTTGTCGATTTTCAAATGCTTCTATCTTGGGCTAGATTTATCGTATCGACACGCTTTTTTTTTTAATTTCTTGGAAATTTTGTCCTCTTTAAATCCATATAAATTAAGATAAGATTTGAGTTAATGTTGAGTTACCAGTAGTATTTGAGCGTGACCCTAAAAATTACTGAAAAAAAAATGACTGTTTGAACGTGTACCAGTACCACAGTGATTTTTTTATCGAAATCCAACATACACCATCGCAAAGTGCTCTTTTCAACGAGTAATTTAAAAAAAAAAAGACCTCTCTACGATTTTTTTAACGCCCTGTAGGTCGATTTGAAGATACCATTTAAAGTACGTAAAATCCCCCGTTTACTTGAAATCAAGACGATTTTCTGGGCATTATGCGTACATAAACCGTACCTTCAAATCGACCTACAGGGCGTTAAAAAAATCGTAGAGAGGTCTTTTTTTTTTTTAAATTACTCGTTGAAAAGAGCACTTTGCGATGGTGTATGTTAGATTTCGATAAAAAAATCACTGTGGTACTGGTACACGTTCAAACAGTCATTTTTTTTCAGTAATTTTTAGGGTCACGCTCAAATACTACTGGTAACTCAACATTAACTCGAATCTTATCTTAATTTATATGGATTTAAAGGGGACAAAATTTCCAAGAAATTAAAAAAAAAGCGTGTCGATACGATAAATCTAGCCCAAGATAGAAGCATTTGAAAATCGACAAAATTTCGATGAATTTTTTTGTTGCGATAATTTTGTTGCCGAGTGTAGTTTCGGAATGTAGGTTATTTATGCGCGCTACTTTCCGCGTTATGTGCATATATATCACATGCGGCATACACCTTATACATCGCACGAGCTGCAGCAGTAGCAGTCGAGAGTTTCTAATGAATAGAAGTCAAGAAAGTCCGCTATGAGAAGTTGCGCGACGACGAGCGACGACGTCTTATTGCGCTATATAAACGGTAAAAAGCCGCGAGCATATTTTCTTTAGAAAAAAATTTGAAATTAAAATCTAGGGTTTCACGGTGCAGGGGCAACAATTTTTTTTCGGCCAGCGACGACGACTACGACGACGAGGACTCATCGTCGTAATTACAATTAACGAGGAGCTGCCTCGTGTAACCCGATGATGTTCTCGGAACGAAGCCACGAGATGACACTCGAACGCACACATTTGACGCGCTCGTTATAGAAGCAGCGATGACACTTGCAGCCACCCACGCCATGATACGCTGTCGCTGCGTGTATTTACATTTCGATTAAGGTCACGGGTGTACATGTGTGCGCGGCTGGCTATAATACCGCGCCCCTCTGTGCACTCGCGCGCTTACATCTTCTTTCATTTCGTTAGATACGTTTCCCGCGCTTGTGCATTATCGAAATGAGTCAGGCCATGCGCGCAATCTTCCTGCACATCGCCATCCAGGTGGGAATAAAGTTTTAAAATTATATCTGAAATTCCGATGGGTACGACAAAAAATAAGGATGAATGTGACGTCTGCGTGTATCCTTGAAACGCGCCGTTGTCCTTACGAACGGATGGCTTATCCTCGAGTGACAGCGGATGACAATAGGTCAAAAATACACGACTTTTGTTTTTTTTCCCCTTGCCTCTTTCTCTCTCTATCTCACTCTTCTGAAGCTGAGAGAGACGGAGAGAGACCAACATAATGGCAGGAAACGAGTGTGCGTATATGTGTGCTGCATGGCTCGAGGCGCACACGCTTATGTGCGTCGTATTATATTAGCACATATTGTGTCTCCTGCACACGAACACACACACAGACGCATGTATGGCACTTCGGACTCGACGAATAAATTATACATCGGGCGCGTTGGAGAAGGAGGCTCGCGAGAGTTATTTATAGACCAGCGCCAGTGTGTGTGGGTTAAAACAACTCTGAAAATTTCGAGTAAGCTGTAAAAAGCACAGCTAGCTGCTGCAGAAAACGATCCGAAATCGACGATACTATACAATAATAAGCTTTGCGATCACGTATCTGCCGCGCACAGCACAAGAGAGACGATCGCGAGCGAGCGTCATAGCCTATCGTTGCCTTTTTCCTCTTCTTCTGTCTCGTCGCTTGGCACGTGTTGCGTTTGTTAAAAACGCCACTATAATCGTTTGTGTGCATGTATGTGTACGGCTGTGTTTGTGTTTGTGTATGTGTTTGCAATTTTTTGCGCGTAAGCAAAATGTCGAAGAAAAAGAATTTCAAGAGCCAGAAATATACTCGAGTTGGGTAGCGGAGCTTTTATATAAAAGAGAGCGCGTCGCACGATGGGGCGTTTTCTGGGGAAATTGTTCGGAGACGTTTTGGGCGCTTGCCAACGCGCCTACAGAACGGGGGAGACCCCAGAAGAAGAAGAAAGAAGAGTTGGAGGAGGAGAAGGAAGCAAAAAAAAATTATTTTATTTTTGGCTATATTTGAAAGGACGCAAAATCCAAGTACTCTCTAAAAGCTCAAAGGCTCGAGCTGCACAGACAATATGTACAGCTTATAAGCGAAGGAACGAAAAAAAATGATAATAATAATATTCATATGGGGTCATTGTCGTCTAATTTTTAAAGACAGCACTTTGCAGTCGCGGTAATGACATCGAATAAAAATGCCCCAGCGTCGCGAAGCGTTTACTCGCGCGCGCGAGCAAAGAGAGAGAGAGAGAGATTTTTAAGCGACTCTTGACAAAGACGCTAGCTTATATACATTACGCTATTTCGGTCGTTCAAAGCCCAACAGAGCGCATTAACATGCCGCTCTCATAACGTTACAGTGTATAGGCGTTTACACTCGAGCAAAAGAATTTCGTGAAAAAAGCTTGGCGGCGCGGACGAGGTAAACAGTGCAGCGCGGCTTTAATTGAATCGAAAATTGAGGCCCCCGTTTTGATTAGCGCGAGTCGCGCTGAGATGCTTAATTATGTAAGACTCGGAATCGTTTAATAATCGCGCACTTGCCAAGCCTGCACACAGATTTATATCTCTTTCTTTCTTATTTTCATTATGGAATTTTCAAACTAAATGCGCCTGGCTGCATCAATTAACAAAAGTAAGAGACTGCCGTTTTTACCAAGCGAGACAATGACTGCGCAAACTACTGCATGGTAAATTAATATCGTCGCCAAGGAGAATTAAAGTTAAAAAATCCTTTCTGGAACTTTGCACGAATGTCTATGCAGAACGTATTTGAGCCCGAGTGTAACTGGCCTCTTACTTTAAGGTATACGTGTTACCTTTCACATATACATACACCGAGGCATACGGTTGACCCCGAAGTTCGAACTTTCGCTCCGTTAGCATACCGTTGGTGGTGGTGAGCGCTAAAAGCCTGAGGTGTATAACACGGAAAGCAAATAGTACATATATACCCGCGGCACCAAACTGTACATTAACAACGCGTACATGCAAGATTTTTCGGCCTAGTCGCCTCGTAATTTGCGGATGTACATTACACGAAAACCAAGCAAGTGTGGTATTTCGATCGATCACGCCGGATGCGAAACTATCGTGACGAGCTAATTCTTCCTCATAATCACTCGATTGTCGGACTTGTTGAAAAGGGTTGAGAGCAAGGTTTGATTGATTCAATCAGCTATTCGAGTTTTTGTAATTTTTGGCCTCGTGCCAGTTGAGTTCGCATCATCGCATAGACAAAGCCTTCGAAATAATTGGTATTATATGGCGTTATCGGCCAACTATCTTAGAGCATTGAAAATCTCCGAAAGGAGAACAAAGCAAAGTACACGGTAATATTTCGTGACGCGCTACTGCTTGACGACCGAAAATCACGCCCTTTCCATACATAATGCACGCCACAAAGATAAACCAGTTCTTGCCAAGTCAGAGGGAAAAATGGATATTCTGCGCGACTCGAGCGTCTCGATGTTCCGGGAGAAAAGAAATTGTCGAAGTGAGTCATCGCTCTACGTAGATGTGTGCATGTGTGTGTACATAGAAGCCAGAAGGAATATACGCGCAACTATATTTTTTCAGAGGGGAAGACCGTTTTGTCTAGACAAGACCCTTTTTCCTATACCGTATAGTTGCACCAGTATCTGAATTGAATTTTTCCAAGTGAAATATTAGCCTTAAAGGGAAAGTTTTGTGTTGTGTGGCGAAAGCTAAATTTCCACGTGAACTTTGAGAGTATAAATAGAAAAAGTGAAAAAAAAGGAAAAAACGAGGAAGGATCGTAAAGCGTCTGATTGAACGTGTGCGCAAACGGATGATAAAATCATCCGAGCGTGAGCGATGCGTTCTAATTTCGCTTTTTGCCAGTGTGGAACCAAGCCAAATTGGAAACTTTTCTCGCTGCACGTCCGAGACCCGAAGCGCGCGAGACTGTTTATCTTGATTGTCCGAAAGGTAATTTTCCTCCCGGATTTTCATCGACCGGACATTGACGTCTTGACTAGCTCGTATAATATTAATTACCCGAGTTGCTTGCGTTTATGCGAATGCACTTTACATGTATTTCGTGCCAGAACGTGCGTTTGCGCACGTGTAATTATATATGCGCTGCTCGGCGCGCGTCAGGCTCGCTCCGCGAAACCCTAAGCACGTAGAAACCTGTCAAGGGTAACGCATATACAGCGAGCTCGCCAGCTCGAATGATGCAGCTCGCGAGGATGATTCATGCTGCTCGCACGAGCTCGTTTTTAATTTCAACGATATTTTTCTCGATTATGGCCGCGGAATTGAAACCGACTCATATCGGACCAGCTCTCGTTCGTACGTGTATTATTTTTTTTATGTAATTTCTGCGCAGGTGAGCATGATGTAACGATTTTGCGATATAGACGGATGTGCTCGAGATAACGTTGACAAAGAAAAAAATATTTCACCGAAAGAGGTCGTGGCCAATGAATGGAGAAAGCCAACGATCATATATAATATATTTATACGTGTGTGCAAAGTTCGTTTTGTGTATTACAATATTGTGTCTCGGCTGCCATCCGTAAAAAAGTCACGAGTGCGCGCTCGACCGTATCGAATTAAACGTGAGGCTCGAACTTCTATCGTATTTCGATTTGAAAACAACGATTTCCTCTCCCTCTCGCCTCTCTCTGGCTCATTCGATTGTTTCGCAACTCCAACGTTGGACGGGCTTTTTATGTTTGTATGCGCATGAGCGTTTATGTCTCGAGTGTGGAGTAAGGACAATAAATGCACACGCGTGCCTTGGAAATCGAATAAACGAGCTGTGCTTGAAAAATCCTAGAGCCGAATTATGAAACTAGGGAAGAAAAATGCACGAGCAGACGGTCATTCAACTTACAACGTCGCGCACTCTTTCATGTAGTTGAAAAATAAAATGAAAATGAAAAGCGAAAAAAAAATAACCAGCCAAGTTTTTTGCACGAGCGATCACTACCCCTCTGAAAAAGAAATTACAACTGCGTTCGTTAAACTCGTCGCTGTTGCCGCCGTCGTCGCACATATAATCGTGCAGGCTGTATAGACATCCTCAGTCCTGCGCGAGTCTGCAGCGTTAATAACGCGCCCGCGCGGGGCCCTCCCTCGACGTCGACGACGACGGCGCTTTGTACGCCAACGTCGCGACGCGCATGCAGCTACACGTATACGTGATAATTCATTCATAAACAGGGGATGTTTCCTGTGCCGCGCACGAGCCGACAGGGTGAATGTACCGTTTTTCCTTCAAAATTCCTCGACTCTTTATAGCATGCATAAACTTAATATTACAACTCTTGCCGTCTATTTATGGCATCAGGCTGATTTTTTTATTTTTACGTTTATATAAAGCAACGTGCGTGATTAGAAAAAAAACTTACTGCGTATGCGAGTGGAATGACATTGGAACTTTTGTTGGCGCTCACCTGAAACAAGAAAAAAGCAAACATTTTACGATCGGCCATACATTTACGAGATTTAGCGCAGCTGACAAAAAAAATTGAGCGAGGAAAAAAGGGAGGAAAATCAAGCGAGTGTACATTAAATTCGAGCATATAAGAGAGAACGTACGGCACAATGCGACCATGCGTGCATAAATGCAAAGAAAGAAACCCTGCGCAGACGAGCGCACGCGCGCACGCGGGTAAACGCTCCTTTTTTCACGTTCTCTCTTGTGCTATATGTCCGACGCGTTCTTTATACCAGAAAATTGCATTGTGAGCTGCGAAGGTGTGTGTGTGCGCCACCCGCGCTCATGCACACACGTATTTTCCTGCGCAATGGTTCTCGTCTCGGCGAGCAATTGGCTTCCGAGAAGCAGCCTTTGCTCTTTTTTACTCCCGAGCACATAGAGAGCAGAAAAGTCAAGGGAAAAATGAATATTTTAATGGACTGTTTTGGGCTGCTTTTATAAACAAACAACAAGACAATTTATGGAAAAATGAGCATCTTCAGTTTTTTCTTTCTTCTATGAGAAAATGATTACCTACTCTATACGCAAGAAGCGATATAAAATCTTTTTGCTTGAAATACGATGACCATCGTTAAAAAATAACGATATGAATTTGCCTGCATGTAAAATTGCAAACTTCCTAGACGAGCTAGCGAGCGAGAACAAGATGCATATTCTCAACGATCTCATCATACAATATATATCTTACTGTATACATTTCTATTTAATCTCAAAAATTTCAGCTTATAACTTTAATAACGCAATCTTTCTTTATAACCGCTCTGAGTAATGCACTGACTAAATTACCCGCCTAAGAGTCTGTTATACTTAGCTTTTGTAATAGCTCAATTCCTCGAACCAAGTCCGAAGAGCTACGATGTAAATAAACCCGAGCTTTGGTAAAATTTACAGTTTCTCGACAGTTGGATATAAAAAAATTTAATTTGTTCGCGATCACGTGGATCTATATAGAGTTTCGCTGTCAAGTTTTTCTTGCGTGTGTATAAATGTATTTTTGCGCAGAAGGTCTTTCGACGCATTTGGATATTATCGATGTATCCAGGCTAACGACGCGTCACATTTTGCAGTGTGATAAGGGAGTGAAAAATTCGAAAAACCCTGGCGTTATCTGTACTCGTTGAAAAGTCCGAAAATTCATCGAAAAGCAAATAACTGCATTTGAAATGCATCTGGAAAAAACGAAATTTCTGTTAAACTCGGACTTGTACTAGATGTACGTAATGTATAAAGTGTAACAGACGTAGAGATTTTCTCGCGCGAGCCTCGGAGCTTTTACCAATCGAGTTATGCAAATTCGTGGGTGTGCAATTGCAAATCGAAGCTGCAGTTGACGTGATGGAATGAAGTACATATGCGTTGACGTGTACACACACACACACACACACACACACTCACTCACACGTATGAATACGTTGCGCAGCTTGGATATGGACGAAAATGTCGACCTACTATTCCGAGATCGATTCGTAAAGAAAGATTGTATAGTTTTACAAGGAGTCAACTAAAGCTTGTAATGAACACCAAAAAGGACTGAGAAGAATATTTTCCAAGAAATGCGCTTCTTCCTTTTTTACTCGCTCTCGGGAAGTCGGATCTGGCTGTACATGTTTTATTTAAAAAGTCACTCTCCAACCTATGAATACGTATGAAAATATCATCTTTACAAAATGAGAATGTACATACATGCACACATGAAAGCTGTAACTCGAGTCAGCTCGCGCCCACAGCGTGCATAAATCTGCACACAGAGTACATAAAAATATCAAGCTTTTAATCATATGATGAATAAACACTCTACTTTTATTTTTAACCACACTTGTATAAAAGTGTAGCCTCGCGAACATAAAAATTTGTAATTTTTTTTAGTTTGCAGTGCAGAATCTAAAATTAGAAGCAACGCACATTATACACTCGTGAAAATAGCCGATGCTAATTAACACTAGCGAGATATTAATAAAAGTACACGACATCGTAACTCGCATTATGATAGATCTTGGCTCTAATGCATATTCATTCGTTTGATTAATGTTCAAATGTTTTTATAATGTAACAGAGAGAAAGAGATGTCATATATGTATATTTTTTTGTTCGTGATGAATGTACTTACGTTGCTAGTTGCTTTCGAACGCGTGACTATGGTCGAATCACGTGAGCTCACCTGTAACACAAAAATAAAAGAAATGTCATTAAGACCATTTTTTGCTTTCGTCACATAAACGTATTAAATGATCAATCTGTATTGCGATAAAAAAAAGCTTGCATAAAGTAAAACTTTCGATTCGTAGGTATACGAATAAGTCCTAACCCTATAAAAGAAGAAAATTTATGAATCAAGTCGTACTTCTTACACTTCACTTGTTCTTTTTTTTCAGCGATCACGCGAATGAATAATTCAGACCGCGAGGAATAAGTTGTTGAAGCAAAAGATGGCATTGTCGTACTTGACGATGACTGACGCTTCTGCGACACGCACAAACGTCGATCGCAAAGTGGGCCCGCAAAAAACGTATTTTTCTCTAAGACGATTTAATCAAGATGACGTATAAAAATAGCCCAGTGTTGATTTGATCAAGCAGTGCAAAATGAAAAAAAATCGAGTACAACGAATTATTTACAAATCTGCGTCAAGATTTAGATTTTTAAAGCAATACAGCTCCAATTTATAAAACCAGTCCCTCATTAAAGTTTTGCACGCTTTCCACAAGTCATATGTACAAGCGAAAATATGTATTGGTTATGTTTTATGAAAAAAAAAGTAATACACGATTGTTAAGAATTTTATTAAGCCTAAACGTGAGCTGAAATCAGGTCAGTAATACGTGTTAATTATTAGAGAAAAAATCGAACCAATTGCACACATTCAGAAGCTATTAATATAAGCACCAGTGAAAGTTTTCCTTTTAACAGATGGAAAGCTACGGTATAAGGATGGATAATTGTTGAGCGAAATCATCGCTAAAAGTACTTTTTATCATCGACGATATTATAAATTATAATTAAACATTAGATTTCAGGCAAAAATAATCGGAATGATCGCGATCAGTGAGTCATCGCAAATAAATCAGCGACGAAATAATTAAATTTGAACAGACCCTAGGAGCGCAGAGTTTCAGAAATGTAAAAACGAAGGCAATATCAAGTGCTGCCACTTATTTATTCGATTAAGCTGCAAAATTCCTTGATCCCTGGCAGAGCAGGCTATTGTATACGCACGACCCAATTGTGGTATAATACTGGATATGATTAAAATTGGTATTTCTTTTACAATATATGCGGCGCGCGTGAGAGAGGAAGTGATTTATGCGAGAATCCACCTGATCTAGTTTCAAGCGTGCTCATTCATACAGCGCCGCTTCTTCTAGCTCTTGGGTTTTCTCTCTATCGTGGAACGCGATATCGCACGCAAAATTGATGCAATCGTTCGCTCGGGTTAAACAAACTCAAAGTGCAGATTTAATTACATTATTTGTTTAACCTTTCTACTCGCGTGCGGACTTTACATCGATTGGCGCCAGCTGCATTATATCGCGCACTCAACGATTACGATGAAAGTTTATACGCGCGAAATTTCTGCTATATTGTTGAAATTCCGATGGCGTACTTTGCACGAGAAAAGAGTCACGAACGGCCACGTTTATTTGTTTGCTTCCTTTTCTTTTTCTCTGTTTAATCCACTCGTCTCTCGTCGATCGATCGTATAAATACGTACGAGATAAGCGACACACGAGTCGCTAATTGATAAAGCAATTGAAAGCTCATCGCGCGCAGTCAATAATAATCACGATCGCTGAATCTCGGTCCGAATATAATGCAGCTACATACGATGACGCACTCGCGGGGGCTATCTCTGTACTCTCGATTTGTTCAATAAATGAATAACTAACCAGCCAGGAAAGCGACTTTTGTCGTCGGGTATCGTTTCGTTGAAAAGTCCGCGCGAAGCTTTTGTATTTGTCCCGTCTTTATGATAAATCGAGTCCGTGTGTCGCGAGTCCTTTGTTTATGCACTGCAGCCTACCAAGTATCGAATAATATGTCTCAAATAAATGCTTCCCAGAAAAATATTAAAGCACCGATACTTTGATCGAACTGGCTCGTGTAATGGTCGCTACTGCAGTCGGACCCTAAACCGATTCACACACCGAGAGAGAGAGAGAGAGAGAGAGAGAGAGAGAGAGAGAGAGAGACAGGTCAACAGGCGCCATAGGGGTTATTTCGAAAGAGCAGCTGCTCGCCCCGCACACCTGGTAAGTATATGGTATATGCCTACTCTTATGTTCCTACATCGTGGTGGATCGCTGAGAACTATTTTTTTTGTTGGCAGGGAGCGCGATTTTTCACAGATCTACCTTACGTAAGCGTAAATAATCGACGGAGAAAAGGAGATTATATCGAGTCATTGTAAACCATGATGGTGCAAATATAAAAAAGCATGTTTTCTCGTTCCAGCAACAAAAGTGTATTACATTGCAGTGCTGTACCGATCGCGGCTTAATTATATATACTTTATGTACATATACTCAGCGACAGAGCCTCGCTCGTACGCTGCCGCCGCCAGCAGAGAAATAGTTTAGAGGCCGTAGTTGTAACAATTACGTATATAACGAAAACAATTCGCATGCGCTTTGCGCTTTTTTTGCTCGCTTATTTATCGTCCGTGAACACGAGCCTATGATATTTATAATGAAAAGCCGTATAGGGATCCATAATAACATGGAGACGAGCTGGGATTTTTTTCTCAAGGATTTGGAGAAAATTTCATACAATAGTCGTCGTTATAAAAAAAGTCTGTCGTCGAATGGATGATTAATCGTGAATCCTTGAAAGTTGCTCAAGTTTTTTTCTCTCTAAATTTTCAATCTCCTTCAGTTCAAAACTCGCGTAGCGTACCGCGGTGTTTCGCTCTCGAGTGAGAAGTACGTATTCGAGTCGCAGGGAAATGATTTACAAGAGCTCGTACAGTGGTTATTCTTGCAACCGTTTTCACGCCTCTCTATTTAAAATTCCTCCACACTCATCCACTCGAAAAACATAATTATCTTATCGGCGATGTATACAAACAGTGATTTAAAAAAGGCTAGAAATCGGAAAAGTTCTCTTCTCGCGATCGCTTCTGCTCTACGTTTTTGCTTCTTTCTTTACATCGCTCTTGATCCCTATCGAGGTCAAACATTCAATTCCGAGTCTCCTTTTTTTTTCTAATATGCGTACGTGTGCGCACACGCGCAGAAACATATAAGGAAAAAAGAAAGACGCGCGGCACATGTATAATAATAACGTCTTTTGCTGGAGTCGCATAAAGATACAGCACATATGTTTAAAAGACGTCGTCGAGTAGATGAGTCAAGGGGATCGTATTAAGCCTGCGCGAGGATTCAAAGCCTATCTTATTTCTAAAATACGGGCTTTTTGCTGCCTCGACCCACTGCGCTGTACATAATATACACGCGCACAAGCGGCGCAAGTATTTATTAAAAATAATTTCCTTTATTGTGTGCGCCAGGCACTTACGACACGATGAATAATGCCCATTGCGAAAAAAAAGGAGTATAAAATCTTGCGAGGATGATCAACGCTTCTAGAGCGTCGAATAACATCCGCACTTGCGCGCCTCATTGTGCTTCGAGCTCTTTTACATAATGTTTATAATAAAGAGACGTTGATCGCGCGCGAACTCGGGCCGAAACCACGTAGATATACATAGATGCATAGCGGGGCGTGCAGAGTGTCAACTCGGCTTATTATTAGAGCCATGCGCGCGGATTCACCGATTTTGGAATGCGCAGCAGCTTATGTAGTAGCAAGCCGCTCGGAGTACGGGCAATTTTACGCGCCTTAGACTGCGAAGCTCGAGAGGTGTGCGATTCGAGATGTACGACGATCGTAAATCTCCCGGAACTTTCTCACACAATACCTCCCATGAATGTATCAATTCCCATCAGGCTCTGTAAAGCGTCTCGCATTTGAAGGCATGAAGAAAAAAAAATACGGCGTCCGAGGTCAACGCTGAAAAATCGCTTTCATTATTCGCGAACATTTGTAAAGTGTACAAGTCGCGCGCGTGTACCGTCTGCACCTGCAAAAAGACTCAATAGGCGACTAGTTAGCATTAGAGGGGACGAAAGTGAGTCGGTCTAATTCGCTTTTTTTCCTCTTCTCTTTGTCTCCTTCGTGTCGAAAGAGAAATTTTTTGTTTGCACTCTTGTGGGTACGTAATGCTTTATTTGGCCAGCGAGAAGACAAAACTGAATTCCGAAGAAACGAAAATTTTCACATCTCTTATCTTGGCAAAGATGTGACACGCACGGATTTCGCGTCAACACGGAAGCGACGTTCATTTAAAAGGCTGATCTGTCCATTTCATCGATTGGCTAGAAAAAGGGGGGGGAAAAGCCGCAAACTTATTACCGATCGGTATATCGATTTTTTGAAAGCCTCAAGTGCGAATAGGCCGTTAAAGCACAAGGTGAAAGGCGCGAACGGGTATTATTATACTTGTGCACCGTGAGAAGAAAAGGAAAAATTAGTAGATACAATAGTAATGTATAGTATATGAGGGGGGCATGTATATACGGCTGAGATTACACGCACAGAAAAAGATGAAAGATTCTTTCAACATACATACACACACGCACAGACATAGTCGAGGAAGATAGCAACAACGCCAGCTTCGCAAGACAATAAAGAAGTGACTGAGCTCTCTCTCTCTCTCTCTCTCTCTCTCTCTTTCTGCTGAGCATTAATTAAAATAGGTGTAAAGAAGTTTATGATTGCGCAGAACTCCAGCACCACTCCAGCAGCAGTAGCAACAGCAGTAAATTCAAGTCAAAATAAAAAACAACAACTATGGAGGTAATGTGTATCGAGTAATACCTTTGTGTCTAGGCCATTGATCATAGTCGGTAAGATATATTTTTTTCTCACCTGAGAGAGCAACTTTGGCAGAGCATTATTATGATTATTAGTGGAGGCAGAGCCAGCAGCAGTGGCGGCGGCAGCGGCGCTGGAGCTGGCGTTGCTCGGCGCGCTGCCGCTACTCCGTTGTTGCTGGCTGGCTTCCGACCTGAGGTCATGCCTCCATCTCAGTACTCCCATCATGATATGTCGTCTCTCGGGCTAATTACCGACGTTCTCTTATTGTCTCTCGTTTTTTTCTCCTTTTCGCTCTTTCTTTTCCTCGTACGAGAGCAAAAGTAAGAGTTTGCCTGCCGCTTATGTATATTTAGATTAATGTGTAGGCACGAAAAGATACTCGGTACGAAGAACCAAAATTTTCGTTCGAAGCGAATATGCGCAGCGCGCGGCTGCACAGAGCGATGTAGGAACTCTCCGAAGAACCGGTTTATTCCCACACACAGACACAAGCGCGCACGCGGACGCACACAAAGATATATACACACGCGAGCACACACGAGCGAGAGAGACACGGTCAAGCGTCGTCGTTCTATCGTACGTGTTTGTAACGCACACACATATACGCAGAAGATGCGCGCAGCGGCTTTCTAGCACTACGATAAAGTGTGTGTTTTCTCCTACACATGCACTGACACATGCACCCACGACACAATCGAATCGTTAATCCGAATCTTTCACTTTTTGTAATATCGTTCGATACTAACGTCGCACAGCTCTACAAGCACTCGCAGTATAAGTTGCAACGACAATCGACTCGAGCGGTGCAGCGAGCGTCGAAGGATCGAGACGCCGAATCGCGATCGACGAGAGGCAGCAGTCAAGATCGTTTTCAAAGACGATTCGTTGAGTAGAAGCGAGCTAGAGCGGGCTGGACGCGCCGTGCCTCGAGGGCCAATAATTCATCGCGCTCGGACACGGTCCCACCACGACTGACGCACTCGTAAATAAACAAACGTCACCGTCGCCGTAAAAAATCATAATACGAGAACTGCACTGCACCGAATGCACGCCGCATCAGAAGCAGCAGCTAGCTCGTGTGTACGGACGTTGGCTCGAGCGAAGCGCGACTGACGGTTATGTGCCGAGCAGCCGCTCTCTGTGCTGTGTTGCTGCTACTACCCAGTGCCGGCGCGTCTCGCATATTCCCGCTGGCTGTGTGAGTGTATGGCTCCGCGTGCATGTACTCGAGTACATGTGGATGTGAGCGCGCGGCCGTAGCCACCTCTATACATACATATATATAGCTCCGACACTGCGATCTGGAGGGGTTCTCTCCTATATAGACTCTCGGCGAGTGTACACATTTTCGAGCTGGCTCGTTCCACGCTCCAATGTACAGCTCGCACGGAGCTGAGAATTTTCGGAGTCACGAGATTCCGAAATAAATATTTATGTTTTTCTTCGCGTGGCGTATAGAAGCGGTAGCGCCCCGTATATCGATAACAAACGTGCAGCCATCGATATCGTTTAAGCTTTTGCAAACTCGCGTTAATGCTCGCTACAGCTGCAATACACACGCATACGGACACACGCCTACGCGAGTAACGATCGGGAAACGCTTAATTAGTTGCGTGCAGATCGCGTGAGCTCGCGACGACCCTGATAGCATACAATACCAATGCACCAAATGCTTTGACGTTCGTTGACCCAAATTCCATCCTTTCGAGTAGTTTTTTTTGAAAAATTTTCAAATTCCACTCTATACTCGGCGTAAACGTGATCGGATTTTCCTCGCTGCTCTTTTACCGGCCAACTGCAGTCGCGCACGTCCGGCGCTCTTATTTTTCGTTCATATGTAAATCGACGACGGACTGCTACCAAGCGACAGCAGCTGCCTTTGCACATGAGGGCATCTCGATGACTGTTCGTGTCTGTCCCAATGTATATATTATAATGTAATAACCATGTGAACGTGAGCTCTTCGTTTGGCGTACGATTCTGATAAATCCTAATCGGACGATAAAGGCCCTGCCTTGCTGTGGCTCATTTCTGCGTTATGTCTTTCGTCCATGTGTCATTGGAGACTCTTGCTGCGCACATATGAAAAAATCGTCCCTTTTTATGTCAGCCCGTACAAACAACAACAACAAAAGCCGGCCCACAGTTATGTACATGTGTATATTCTTTGCTCTTTAATTTCATCCCTCGAGCAGAAAAGAGCAGCACCTGCGTAGGATTATTCCATGCCCACATGCGATCGCGGCAGTGGTGGTGGTGGTGGTGGTGGCGGCGGCGCGTGTGCATGTACACAGGCTCACCCTATATACAATACGCGTGGAAAGTGAAGTTGATGCAGTACGTAGAGGCTTGAACAAAGAGAGACCCCGGCTTATTTTCCGGTAAACGATCGTGAGAAGGTTTCATCGTGTCTGAGAGCCGGAGAGATCGTAGGTGGGTATAATGAATGCGCGGATGCTGCGAGTGCCGACGAAACGGATGTCCGATCGAAGATACTTTCGAGTGGTTTTGTAATATATATTCTCCTCGATAGCGGCACATGTGTCGTGGCACAGTTTCGCGCGCAATTGGCCTCCTCGCGCCGCACGAGTAATGAAGTCGTCGTCGTCGTCGTCAGAGAGTACACAATGCACAGCGAATCAAAGAGGGAAAAAGGTATGATGGCCAAAGAGCCCGAGAAAAGGGAGAAAAATATGCTGGTAAAAAGTAAAAAGAGCGAGAGAGGCGGTTTTTTTTATCGCAAAGGAAACGCCTCTCGCCGGACTCGTGCGGCTACATACAGGAACGGATGTCATTTCGTGGTCGACTCGCTTCTATACGGCCTCCTCGTCTCGTACTTATTATATACTTATACGTGTTCGCGTGCACCGCACGACTCACCAGCACTCTTGCAACTTTTCTTCTTTTCGTGCGCCTAATGCTATAGCGTATCACCTGCCTGCCACGCACTCGTCCTTTGTGCAATATTTTTCTATTCTTTCTCGTCGACTCGTTGCTGCTATTTTGTTACAAGTTTACCCCTTTTTCTATCAAGGACTGCGGATAGTCGCTCGATTCCAGTGATTGGATCCTTCTAAATATTTGCGTCTATATTACGCTTCTTGTATAATACATTGCAGTTTTCATTTCAGTGCAAAAAGTTAAATTATAAATGAAAGGTCACATTGCAGGCAGCCCTTGTTCTACGCCTACACAAACTTTTTCGCTTTGCAAGGATTTTAATCATATTTCCATGGACGCTGCGGTACGCCAGGTCAACAATTGGCCGACTCGAAGCTGCTTTCTAGTGAAAACCCATATCGAACATGCCTACTCATCCCTCGACCTTACGGTCATCCACAATTGAGTCTCGAGCTCTGGATCATTGAATTTTCTCCCGCGGCTTTTATCGCTTGCGCCTTAAATTCTCAATGTAATATTCGACGTCAAACGAGCTTTGATTGAAATCGATGAAAATGACAGTCTTTCTCGCTACGATACATGACATGAGGGAAAGTGCGAGAAGCACATTTGATTGGATTTTAAGATCGCTCGGCTCACGAAAAATGGACAAAAAAGTGAGCTTGAACTTTAAAAAAGCAATTTCACATGTAGGATGTAGATAGCTAGCATAGAAAGTTGATTTGAGCGAATAAATCTTGATGCATAACGAGTTTTACGAAGCGAAAAATTTACCTTTTTTTCAATTTTTTATCATTTTATTCTGATGTTGTTATCGATGTAAGCTCGTTGATGGAAGTTTATGTGGACTTTCTATGCAAAGCATTGAATATGAATGAGATTCTAATCAGTGTCATAAAGTTGGCCTTATGAAGATAATTATTAAGATGATTATATACGCAACGCATAAGTACAGCGAATTTGCAACTCTGCCTGCGTGTCCAAGTATCGAATCTGAGTTCATTAGCATTGAATGACTTTTGGAACGACGCAAGGCCGATGGGTTAACCTACGCAGTGCGACACAGCTCGACAATTCGCAAAACTGAGAGACAGTTATACACCACTCGTGCAAAAAAGTTAATTGTATCAAAGTCGGGTGCGCTCGGGACCGGGCAAAAAATCATTACCCACGTTCCAAAGGACTGCAGTGTACAGTGCAGTTGGCAGTGTACAGTTATGGGCCCTTGTGCAGTGGCAATCGTCGCTCGCTGATGTAACACACATATTCCCATGACCGATGGGAAAAAGAAATGGACGACTCCGGCGCGGCGCGAGGACGAGTGCACGAGGAAGCGAAAAAGAATGTCTCGCGCGCGAGAGGTGAGAGAACGAGCGCACCGGCAAAAAAAGGGGGACAAAAGGAGTGAGGCTCAATTTTTTGTGTGCATATTACGCGTTATATACGAGTTCGTGTGTGTTTGTGCTGTGTGCTCGAGTTGAGGTCACATTATGGGAAGAGCGACGTGGTTTGCGAAATCGGAGATGATCTCCTTTGCGCTTTAGCAGCTCTGTCTAACGCGGCGTGACTTTTTGCTGCTCGCATAAAATATTTGTATATAAAAGCTCGTTCCTTCGAAAACAACGATTTGCAAAAAAACACAATGAAAAAGCGCACAGTTTTTATATACAAATACATAAAAGGCTGCTAAATAAACGCTTTTCCGAATAAAAAAGAAACAACGAGTTTACGTGTGTAGTCTAGATCGATTTAACGCTAAAAAGCTTACAAAAAGCAGAACAATATATCTAAGGTACAAAAAGCAGCAACTAGCAGCAACTAACAGGGAGCAGAGTAGGTACAACAACATCGGCGAGCGAGCAAGCCGAGCGAGAAAAGAATGCATCGAGCACGTTGTAGTGTATAATGTGTTCGTTCCGCGGGCGCGCTCGCTCGTTTCCGGTCTGCGTTGGTTGAGGCGGACGCCCCCCCTTTACCAACACTGTAAATCAGCGGACACGGACGCTTTGTGGAAAAGGAGTCCTCCTCTTGGAATATATCCTCTCCGGAAGAGAAAGAGAGAGAGAGAAAGAGAGACCCGTAGCACCTTTACATATTACGCGATTCACATCCTGTGCCCTTAACCTTTAGCGCGTCGAGCGCGTGTCGATGGGTTTCTCCAAGGAAGCCTCCTGCGCGGCGCACTTCTTCCTATGCAAACACGAGCACGCATGCACCCGATCTCGGCTGCGGGCGCATAAAAGAATGGAAGATTTTCGCAGACTCGTACTCACGAAAAGTACGAGCACGAGCTTATAGCGACTCCGCATCTCCCGAGGAGTATTGATTTATTACCTTCGAGCGCAAGAATTCGAATATATATTACTTATTCCTCTATAAAATTCGATTTTCTCTCCACGTATATAGTTCAAGCTGACGCACACGTCGGAGGAAAACGCATCGGAAAGCAGCTTCCATTGAAAGCTGCTACCGCAGAATGATTTTTCCTCAAAGCGTATCTAGATCACCGCACGGCTTCACCTTTGAAGTTGCATACATGTTTGAGCGAAATTCATATTAATAAATTCGATGCTTTGCTACGCGTGTCGACAATAAAAACCCAGATTTATCATACGAATGGAATAGATCAACATTGATACGATGAGGAATTAATGTAGCTTCAACGGCTCCTGCAGTATGTATTTAACTTTACAAGTTGGCGTTTGCACGGGAAAGTGCAGTAGACACACGATCGCGTGTGTGTCGTGATTTTTCTCCCTCTGTCTCTTTCTCTCTCTCTCGAAAAAAAAGAAGATATATAATACGAAGCGAGCGAGGCAAAAAAGACGCAAGCCTCGCAAATTAACAATATTGGCACGAGCGAGAAAGAAAACGAGACTCGTTTAGAAACTGCAGACTCAGCGCGTACGTGAATCGGTGATTATTTATCTGCACACTGCAACGACTCGGCGATACATAATATAGGTATATGGCATATACATATAATGACGCCTCTTGGAGGCAGGCCTCGTTTTTGTTGTCTTTTGCGATATTCGTCCTACACAGACGTACATATGTCGTATATCCACATGCGTTTCTCGCGACAAAGCGCTGGACAAGCTTCATTTGTCATTTTGCTTAAAAGATATATGTATACATACGTACATTGCTTGGAATGGGAGAAAGCCGTTCGAGCGAGGCGTAAAACCTACCTCCATAACGCAGTTTCTCGCCAACCGCATTTTATTTATGATAATCGTTGACATTTACGACATTTTGCTGGACTTTGAAGAATCGTCGGTATGCTTTGAATAAATCAGAGAACGACACAGGACCGATTAAAAAAATCTGATCGACGGTGAATATATTTTGATTCTCGGTGGCATCGCTGCTTTTGTTTGATCGGAATTTAATGTGCAGTGGTGCCCTCTGCATTGGCTTCAGAGCGTCGCTCTTATGGTACGACGGTAAAACGAGTCGGTACAGTCATTGTCAGTTACCGACTAGCGTCAACGAATGGGCCGTCGGTAACATTCTACCTTATCCCCACGGACAACTGCTCGATGGTGCGGTAGATAACGACTCGGCCAAGTTCGTCTTATCGATCGCTCGGTCAAAAAAGCTCAACAGCTGAGCAGAGTTTACTCGGCTCTTTATATGTATACGTGACGCTGGAAGCGAATGCAGGCCACCGAGGGTGAAAGTCAACAAGTTTCAAACTTTCAACTGCAGGAATATACGGGATCGAGTGCGCGCGCGAAACGACGATGACGGCGCCACGCACCGAGCGAACAACGAGTAGTCTTTCGCACGTCATCTTTATATATACAGCTCGATATACGACCAACAAATATTCGCGCAGGTCGTGCATGCAAGTAAACGATCGTATCGTAAAAATCACTCGCACGTTTACTTTCGAAGAGAGTTTTTGCTGGTATTGATGCGCATATCCGTCGTACGCCCTCGTTTTACATACACACGCTGCTCGTTTAATATTCGCGACGTTATTACCCGCGCACTTTGATCTACTACGGCGAGGCATTTTCTACACGCTAAATAGACTCTTGAAGTTGATGCGTGATAACGTTTTATTTCGCGCGCCCGAGTATATTATATACCTTTTTTCCGCCTCATAAATTATACCTCGAGTTGAATAGCAACGCCGAGAGGCTTTCACGCGAGCTTTTGTGCCGAATAAGAGCTTACGTGTCACGTACGCATTGCACGTGAAAAAGAATTTGCTTTTTTGGGAAGATCGAAAAGCCAATTCGATTCAAGTGCAAATACGACGTATGTGTAATTGCTTTACATAAAAACGAGCGAAAAATTGAAAAATTACGGCGCGCGGAGTACATTTTTTCCTCCCTATTTGCTTTGCAAATTGAATGCAACAATGTACAAATACGCCTGTGCTCGGAGTTTCTTCCTGTGTGTGTAGCTACATACACATAGAGCATAGAAAAGTTGAGCACATACATTTAGCAGAACACATTGTGCGCAATGGGATGAAGTTGGAGAAAAAGAGTAAGTAAAATATTTGTCAACGCGTAACCAAACGAAAAAAAGAAAAGAAAAAAATTGTGTGCTTATACGTGCGTGAACAGCAAAGCAACGGAATATCTTTAAGCAAAACGTAAGACGCATTAAGCTCCAGTGAGTTATGAGAAAAGTGTGCATTGGACTTATTTATTCCAACGCGCGTCGGTGCAATGGTACTTTAACAAAATGGAAAATATCAATCAAACGATTTCACGCGGCAGTTTGATCGACAAGCCATCAATTATTGATCGTAATAAAAATTATATAAATTTACGTTTGTTACGTAAGAAAAAGCCAAACGTATATTCAAGTACGGCAACCTGTGTGCACTATTTTACGCTTGAAACGAACGAGTTTATAATAGTCCTAGATCGCGCAGACTGGATGGAATTCGAAAGGCGCAACGCCTGCACTACTACCGGGGAACAATATAATCATACATTATTATATATCCATTGAGCGAGCTACTGATGCTGGTATATAATACATGCAGCCTGGAAATTATGTCAGGTCAAAATTTCAGACTGTCCGCGTCGCATTAGTATGGGACCTCTCTGTGAACGGGAATGTGCGACGACTTTGACGTGTTTCACGCGATCGATTGTCTTCGATTGCGCATTTCTATAGCGGCCAATATTGATATTAGATCTCGCGCGCCTCGAAGGTGAAAGTCTGTACTGCGATTTTTTCTCCCACACACACAATAGACGGTAAAAATATTTTAAAATAATATACGTCGAGCAGCGGAGAAAATCTTGAGCAGCCTAGAGTATTTTTAACTCATTTATGCCCGTGCGTCCATTTCATTATTATGATTAATTCTCTCGGCAAAGGCGCATAAAGTATAATGAATTGAACGTAACGTCGCTCGCTCGCTGCTAATACTTTAATTAACAAGCAGTTGTTAAAGGAACGCCTGCAAATAATATCCAAACAACGGAATCTTGCAAAAAGCTACTTGCACGGCAAAGGCTTTGCATAAATTTTTTAATTTAGCCAACACAATATTATCTTTCGAAAACGCGATTTATATTTTTCATCTCAACTAAATCTCTTGCTCTCGCTAATCCAACATCTGTAATAGCTGTCAAGTCATTAGGTGAACATTTTTTTATTGCCTACTCATCGTCGCGTGTAATTCCACGGTATCTCTCGTACTTTTAATCACTACTAATGTCACCGACGCAATGTTACGCCGACAGTCGATTATCGAAAGGACACACACAAGCTTGCGAGATTATCGAACTTATGCTGGAAATCGAATTGTTTGTCACACGCGTGACCGGCCTGCAAAATTCCAGCTATTTTCTGCAAGCAGCGCGATTTATGTTATTTTATTTGCACGGCGCGCTCGTGAGTGATCGAAATTGATCGAATTTTGCCCTTTATGCCGCTGGGCTTGTTTGCGCAAGCTATATACACGTAACCGAGAGAAAAATGAAGATATCGATAAGCTGCTAAGACCTAAAAAAATCAAAGAACTATTTTTCATTTTTAAGGTTCACAATGCAGTTGTCAGCGAGCGAGATTCAACCCGTATTGGTGATTTTCCTTTTATGTATACACGTGTATCTTCTCTTGCTTTCCGCGTGACTGAACGTGAAAAATCGAGCTCATCTATCTTTTTGACTGATCGCAGGTAATCGACGGTGGAGGAGTATGTATGCAATTGCACAAACGTGTCCGCTGCTCAATGGAGCGATATTTGATTCTTCCCTTCTTCCCCCAAACGCAATTGTCAAGTCGACCGAATGATTGTTTCGTGGATGTGACTTATTATTAGATAAGTCGTCGCTTGGGTGAAAAAAGTTTAACTGTCTAATTACAATAATGAAGGAATAATTAAAAAGGAAGTCGACTAGTTGAATTAGCATCGCTGAGTACTGTAATTACTGCGGGATAATTTCTAAATTCGGGCGAACTGGAGGCTGCCTCTAATAAATGACAAATAATAAATGGAAATGTTCGTTTTGCCGAAAAATATATAGTCGAGAGCGATACAAACGCGCAGCAAAGGCTCGAGTGAATCATAAAATCATTTGCAGGGGGGTCCCCGCAAGGAGTGATGGAAAAAAGGGCGTCACCCCAAATTCAAAATACCCACCAAAGCGGCCAAGATCGCACCTAGAAGATAAGAGAGCTGTGAATTCGAGCGGTGGATTAAAGGCCACATATACACGCGAATTGAAAAGTGTAGCTGGCGAGCAGCAGCATGTAGCTGTGGAATAAAATCGGGCGTGAAAGGGATGATGTTGATTGAATCAGTTAAATTGCGTAGGAAGATCCGGAGAGAGATAAGTGCAGGATTATTATTGCGATACACGATCATCGCCAAAGTTATGTCAGATTATGCAAGCGACGACTATATTATAATGTATTAACGTATTTTTCATGCAAAGTAAGTAGGAGAGCTACGCGTGTACGTTAAATTGGGCACGAAACGAAGCGTAGGACAATCGATCAATGTTATATTTTATAAGCGTGAATTGAACGGCTGGTTGAACTCGTTGAAAAAGAAACAGCATAGATTATAGAAATAGAAGGTAATTAGACGACGCAGCGGAAATCGCGAATGATAAAGTATAGAAGGAGCGCGAAGAAATCGCCGATATAGAAAGCGCAGAGACGAGCTGTGCCAAACTATATAGACAGGAAACGAGCAGCATCTTGCCCCACACTCCTCTCGAGTGTGTATGTATACACGAAAATCATTAAAAGAAGATAATTTTCTGAAACTTTTCGAGAGTTCTTAACTCAGTTTTCAAGTGATTCAGCTGGTTTTCTTTCTCGCTCTCGCCTCTAATCTCGTTTATTACCAAAGAAGGGGCGACAATTTTAATTACAGCGACTGTCAAAGAGCCGTGTACGATGTATATACACTTGAACGAATGAACCTCGTCATCGCGCGACGTTATTTCTTGTCAGCGACTAATAATTTTCTCTATCCTAAGTGAGGCATTTTATTTATTTCTTTTTGTCCTTTCATTGCAAACATCGTGCGTTTCGACTGCACAAACTGGTTTTCAAGGAAATTGAATCTCTAACCTGACGATCTAGCGTTACTTTTTGCTAATTATTATAGATAACGCGTGCACATTAATTTGCGTATTAACGTTTTCGTGCGATAGTGCTATATTTCTTCGTGTATATACAGATCCAATTGAAGATCTAGGTACGAATATTTTTTTTTATTTTTAAGAAGGAGAAAAAGAAATAAAAAAGTGAAAAAAACTCGCTCGAAAATCGAGAGGCGAAATAAGAACACGATATGACGGCCATTCACGACACCCACTTAAACCGTCGAATGTCGTATCTATTAAAACCTGAAATTCGCTTCGAAGAGAGAGAAGAAAAAAAACTCACCTGGTTGAAATATGGTGGCAATACGCAGCGTTGATCGTCCAGCCTTGAGCTCTGCACTCTCTCGAGCAATTCGAAGAGATCTTGTGTCGGACCCTGCAAAACGCATCAAAAGAGATAAACGGTTATTACGACTTGTATTTACAGAATGTACTACAGTATGTGCGCGCGCGCGTATTGATCCAACGAAGGTTGCGAGAGCGAGTTTAAGTCGTTGGCTGCACAGGAGTTTCTGCGAATGTAAGAAACTTGGCGCGGGGTCACAAACGCGGAGCGTGCCAAATTGGACCATTGGGTATTAAAATTTGAGGTGTACAATGTAACGGGTTAATTGGCGAAGTATAAACGCTGTACATCTCTCACCTTGAGTTTGTCCGAGCCTCGGGCGTCTTGGCGTTGCTGATCATCGCTGCCAGGGCTGCGCCTTGCCGAGTCCGTTTCGCAGTAAACCGACTGCTCGAGCTGTTGCCTCCTGCGACAAAAAAAGAAGAGAATCCTTAGTCTTTGTTGTGCGAGATAATGACGCTCGCAAGCAGCAGCGTCTTTGATAAATTATGATTTAAAAAATTTTCCAACATTATCGGGTAATTTTTTTCTTTCTCTCTCTCTCTCTCTCTCTCTCTTTCGTATAAATAACTGGCGCGTGTACATAAGGGCTCATTATTCCCTTTTAGCACTGTGTAGCCGAGTATTACGCACGCACAAAGAAAAGAACAATCATTAAGGGAGAACAAGTATATAATATATAAGTTAGCGTGTGCACGTCTGAAAATACTCGAGCAGCAGCAGCAGCAGTTATGTCGCACATAATGAAATCGAAGAATCTCGTCTCTTCAATTGTACACCGAGATCTTTTGCTTCTGCCAACATAATATTCCTTCCCTCTCGTTTGTGCTCGCTCGCACGTGTGTTTATATTGAGGTAATGAACGACGACGCACAGGTCGGTCGCGTGAACGGAGCACTATGAGGGCTGTTTAGGTTACGCTCCATCTTAAAGAAACCAACTCGCTTGAAATCATATATAAAAGGATGCGCGTACTTGTGGCAATGAGGTACACGAGAGCTACGATTAATCTTTTTTTAACTCAATTTTGCTTCTGAAGTGAGCACGTGTGAAACAACCGCTCGAGTGCATCGCAATCGTGATCGATGATTTTCGTGCTAAAAACGTTGATGTGATTTCATTTGGAGGGAGTTGCGCGTGTTTGAACGCGATAAAATAATCATTTAATCATTCACCGCATCGAGGGGGGAAAGCCCACCTCTTTGAAAGCACGAATTTCAAACGGAACGCGGCTGGCCGGTTTCCATCAGGTATGTACGGTACCGCAAGCGCCGTGTTTACAGCAAAGCCCTCGGATGTGTACCTACATGTCGTTTGACTTTGTCCAGTAGTTTCGTTACCGCAGAAGCAGTGGCTCACCTTTTTCCGCTTTTCACCGTAAATTCGAGACGCAAGTCCAGCTGTGTGTTGGGGAAAATATATCCCATCGCCCAGCTGCGACATCGATTCGATTAGTCTCTCGGCTCCTCGAGCGTCTTATAAATATGGATTCAGGCAAAATCGGCTCGAGCATGGTGCAAAAAAAAAGAGAAAAAAGTACGAGCCAAGTGAGTTTTTTCCTGCAGCCCAATGGAACAATGCAACGCGCGGAGGAAGCGATTCGATATGATGAACGATCTCGCGGGCCTCGCTTGCCCGAACATTCATCATATCCACGAGTAAACAAACAAAAAAGACGTCGCGACGCGACAATGGCTTCATAAAATCTAAATGGACTTGTATTACCGGCGCACCACGCGCGCGCACATATGAACTCGTTGCAGCGTGCAGTATACCATGTACATAAATGCAATGCATCAAACCGAAATTCTCTGCCCCTTCTCCTATTGAAATGGCGATATGCGTTAACCCGTTCTTCTTTCGACTGCGCTCATGGGTGCATACTATAAACTGCTCATAGGCAGAGGGCAAGCGAGAGAGAGACGTAGAGCACGTTAGGGATTCAAAAGCTGCCGGGCTGCGATCGAGCACGGCTTGCGCATATGGAAAAGCAATCCTCGAGTGGGAAAAATAAAAGGAGACAGACGCGATCATCCTTTTATCGTAATTACGCATAAATCAGACTGACCGAAAAACTCGCAGCCCCCGCGGAGAGGCGAGAGTCGGCCAATTAAACCGAGTTAATTCAATAATGGCCTGCGTGCACGCACACGTACACACGAATATTCATAGCATTAATACGCACACAGATGAGCGCTACAGGACGTCTTCGGCGCGCGCTGCACAGATGTTATTATAGCACATTATGCTGATGACGAGGCACCGGAAAAAATGTTTACTTGCGCGATAATAATGTTTATACTGATCATCGCGAAAGAAAGAGAGAGAGAGAGAAAAATAAAAGAATCGCACGCTGCGCGCCGAGAGATTCCGTTTCGTACTCGAGTAAATATCTATTCGCGAAGAGATTAAAAATTATGAAAAAGGAAAAAAGATGATTAATAGTATTCGCGTGTTCGATTGCGATTACGAGCGGAAGGAAACTAGTTTTCGAGGGATCATACTTTGTGTACACATCGACGTATGCGCGCGTGCACATACCAGTATACGGCCAGGCCTCTCGCCTTTTTTATTCGAGACTCGGCTGGACAATGTCCAGTCGCATATTCGCATTCATAAACGTTTGTTTACTCGTGTAATTTCGAACCCGAGGATTATGCATTTTGAGCGCGATGCTACAGATGCGCCGTACCCGTTGCATACAAAATTCAATCGTTTTAACGACGCGACGTGCGTCACATAAATAATTAAAAAAGAAATAAAAAAAAAAAAAAAAGACGAAACAAAAAGGCCAAGCTCGGTTTCGGCTATACACATAACACACGACGTAGTCCGGTGCAAACAGCAATTTTCCATTCTCGTGGCTCGCTTTGTCCAGCTCACAGCACGGCGGATGCTAGCGCATTTTTGGTCTCGCGCGCACTCGAATGTATCTTCGTTGGGATCAATTCGAGTACGCACGACGAGACGAAAATCATAATTTGCCATTGATTATTTTGATTATTATTATATGCTAGGTTTTGCGAGCCGGGGATGATGGTCGTTTAATTTATACACAGACACGGAGAGAGAGAGAGAGCAGTTATCTATACGCAGGCACACAATTTTAACCCATCAATTTCGCCTCTATCTATTCTTTCGGGGCATGTAGCCATACCCCCCACAGTGCACCGTCAGAGCACACATAGCGTACGTGTAACGCATATAAACGATTCGTGCATATATAGCCCTTCGCGATTTTTATTCACTTCGCAGATTGACGGACAGATGTCCAAGGATACCTGGTGCGAGGGGCAGCAGCAGCAGCTCGCACACGAATATGTTAATGCCTTGTGTATGCGCGACGAGCAAAACGTGCGCTTGATGGATCGGGCCTACTGTGTGCCTGCCGCGACTTTTTCAAGAGTCGTAGTCGGTGATGGTGCTTTAACTATCATTAGCGCATAGGTGCCGATTGTTCTTTTTTCAACTTTGCGTTTGAGGGTAAGAGTCGCTTGTGTTATAGCTGCTGCTGCTGCTGCAATTCTTGTCGTCACGGGCACCCAACACATTTCTGGTCGCGTTTCAGTTTTGTCTCTCTCTTTTTTTTTCTACCTCGACCGAGCTCCAACTTGGGGAGGGGTTGGTGGTTTTTATTAATGATGCCGATCGGTTACGGTCAGTATATACGTCGTTGCAGAGACTGTTTTTTTTCCTTCTTTTTCACGAGCAAGATCGAGCGAGTCCGATGTGTTGCACAGCGAGATTGAGATCATATTATGTGCACGCGTATATAGCAAAGTTGCAGCGATATTATATGTACAGCCGCGCGCGCGCGCACGTGATGTTGATGGATTGAGTGTCAATGCGCGGCTACGTTGCGAGCCCAAAGGATGCGCTGCCCCGCGCGTACGGCAATTTATTTGTCATCGCGGCGATTGCTCGTATAGTAATTAACGATGCATAAAGCTCGACAAGCTCGACTTTTGGGTTAGCTCGAATGGCAATTATAGTTCGCAGCTCGGCTCTGATTGTGTATAACAACGTTGGAGCCTCGGTTTCGGTTCCAGCGATTTATTAAAATATATCGAAATCAATAAGGTGAGCGCGACACGAGATCGATTTCCGGCAAAAATCGTGCTCGCTGTTGTTGAGCTCTGCGCACGGGATAAAAAAAATCGTTCATTTATAATCCGAGCCAATAACAGCGTAAACCCGAACGCACACATCTGTTTCTCCGCTGCTGCTGTGGGTAAAAAAGTGTTCGGCGCTGCTGCAGCATCACGCGGTGTATCCGAGGTTGCGATTAGCGGCCACGCAGATCGACCTTCGATTATATTGGACGACGATCTATATATGTGTGCCCCCCGTGTAAACAGTGGGGGGTAGACGACTCTATCGACGAAGCCGATTTGCCTAGGCAAATATATCTAGGTGTACAGGCCCTGCGCCTGCCAGCCTGTGCCCATGCCTCTACACCGTACAGCCTTATATAAATAATGCGTGTCTATTATTACTTCGTTCTCGCACATGCCTGCGATTTTTTAGCTTATTGGTCATGCCTGTGCGCAAGGGTACACGTACACATTCATACACGTTGCAGTATAACGCGGTAGACGCGGATTTAATGATCGATAGGACAGATATCGATGATTGTAAGTAATTGCGGAAACTCCGGACACGCTTATCTATATCTCTCTCTCTCTCTCTCTCTTGGCTCTTTTCTATCGCTGTACAGGCGCAACGGAATTGATATTTCACGCTAGGATACGTGCAACGCGCCCGGGGAATGGATTTTTGCGGTTTGTGATCGATTGCACGCGAGCGCGAGACCTCATTGTTGTTGACTGAAAGGATAATGATTTTTCAATGGACTGTTACTGGACTTGTTTTTCGGACGGGCTCACCCGCTCGTCGATAAACTTGACGAGCTAATGGGATAGACGGGCAAAAAAATCTCTGCGACGCCATCATCACGCAACGGCTTATAAATTTCCTCGTAAGTTTATTCGTTTTCCGGACGATTACACGGAAGAAGAACATGGACTGCTCGCTTAAATTATCTAATCCAAAGGGTGAGCCTGCTACACGTATAGAACGCGCGAGCATATGTCGCTACATTTGCATAGGCCCGTATATTTCTCGGCTTATTAGCATTATTAAGAAGAGGGCGCACTCTCTCTTTTTTTCTCTGTCTCGCTCTAGCGACATGGCCGACAATGGAGCAAGCGATCCGCAGCGCAAAAAATTCTCGAGTGGTTATAAAGCCGAGGTACTCGACGTGACGCCAGCTACACGCAGTACATGACTTTGTTTTCGGGGGTGGCTCGCAACAACTGTTGCCTCTCGTACGAGCCTGACTGCGCTACAATAATTTTGTCAAAGGTTAAGAGGACGCTGCACATAAACACGGCTGCTCGCGACAATGGCCGGGATTTTGAAAATAAAATCGATAGGTCGCAGTGCATAAGAGAAACCGAGGACTGCATATAATGTATATTGGGTCGAGTTGACGACACTACACCATCATTAAAAGTCCCTTGTCAACTACTAGTACAACTACTAGTACTACTACCACTACCCTCGAATGAGTGCAACAATGAAGGTGGCTCGGGCATCAACCGTCGCGGTAACCTCCCACAAACATCGAAATCTGTCTCTGTCTCTTGCTGCACCAACAACAACAATGACAATAGTACCGCACGCGTACATATACAGCAGTGATAGACGGAGAAAAAGAGAGAAAGAGAGAGAGAGAGAGCCCAAGTGCGCAAACGAATCTGCCGCAACTTTTGCACCACAGCCAAAGTACAGTAGGGACCACGTGTCGAGTATATATCAATGGCCACGGTGTTACGTACACGCGCATGTAGGTATACGTACACGAACAAGCAAAAAGAGAGAAGGCCCGAAATGAAAAAAAGAGAAGCGAAATGGAGAACGAGTTGACATTTGATCTGTGCCTGCACGAGGGGGGCGCGAGCCTTGTGGCATTAGGCGCGCGCAAGACTCGGACCCGATTATACGATGGATATTAACGCTACGAATTTGAATGCCGATGAAGTGGCGCGTTGTTGTGTGTTGCGTGCGATATGTACCCAACTCGCCGAGTTTTCTGATGTGCAGGATTATAATAATGTATACACCAGTTACTTCCACCTCATTGTTTTTTCCTTCTTTTCTTTCATTCAGCTATCGAGTCTGGATGATCCATATGTATTCGTTTCAATATACTCGTCACTGTCTGAACACGAAATTGCACTTATGTATTGGATGAAAAGAGGAAGTTTCGATGTCCGACGTACGAAAGACTCCATAAGTATAAGCGTGTGTGTGTATGTTTATTCGCCAGAAAACAAAGACGTCATCGTGGCGCAATTAGCGTCGGCCAATGGAATACGGATAAATCAAACGCACAACGGAGCCAGACAATGGCTCGCACACTGACCACTCCTACCTCGGCGGGCGCATAAATAGGCACGAATCACCCTTTTTTTCATGGTACGCCATGGACCGGTTGAGCGTAGCTAAAAGCCCGTAACGGATGAGTCGATAAAATTTGACCACCACCAGCAGCAGTTCAAGAGAGAGAGAAAAGGATCTTTATCAATTCTTTGCATCCGTGTCGACTTCGATCTCTATCGCGTCGTTGCATATTAAAATTTCACGCTGTCGCAAGACTGCGCGCGCTATGCAAATGAAGATGCCTGTCCGTGTGTATATGCGTTTACATTTAGAAGAACAATGAAGTGATTTCAGCGCGCGGACGCTGACCGCTCGTCTATATAGGTATATTATACGCGGCCCGTGTTACGCAACGCACGCCGAGGCAGAAAAAAGGGTTGAAAGGTTAAGCAGTCGAGCTATATATATTTTTTTATTATATGCGCGCGTGTGTATGGCCGGCACAACGATGCGTCCTTCTTTTATTAACGCGTAGCCACGCGCGCGCATTTTAACTTTTTCAACGATGTGTTTACGCACTCGAGTTGACGTTGTGAATGGTCCGGCACATAATTGCGAGTAGGAGGCGTTCTTTTTTTTCAGTTAATCGATCGGCCTTTATTGCAATTGTTGCTACTCTAGTGGCTTGATTTTTATACTTATATAAATCGTGCGTGCTCGCGATTCGGATATTTCGCAAAGTTTGCAGCAAAATCGGTGCGGCAAGAGGTAGTATCATGTCGAGGGGAGCTCGAGAATCAAAAATCAAACAAAGCTATACATGTATAGGCGCGCATTCATCCCCTCGAGGTATGTATGTAACTCGCTGCACGTGTACTTACGTGCAAGTATTACACGAGCTGCCGAGTCTCGTATATGGCATATAATATTAAGCGATCGTTCCTCGCGCGGATTATTACGCTAGTCGGCGTGTTTCCAGCTTCTATAGCTATATGTGCGATGGCGGCGTGCGCGCGTGCTACAATAATCGCGGAAGCGATTGTCCGTGAGCGAGCACGCGTGCGCCTGGAAATTCAATTTTTCAGAGAGACGATTGTTTCAAACGGCGAGTGAGAGAGAGAGAGAAAGAGTAAGTGATCGCGTGCGCATTACCGACGAGCTGCGGACGTGCTATTATAGCCCGTATATTACGAGCACTGGATATCATAATTTTGGTCTAGGATTCAGCTATGAGCAAACAGTCATTATGTAGGTATTTCCTAAAGTCTCTATTAGCAAGTACAATGGAATCTGCGTACATTCTTGCTATAATATAAAGAGCATCGTCGGCCGCGAGAGCCGCACACGCAGGAGCCTGCGCACCTAAGCTAGAGCCACAAGAGCTCTGCCATATGTGGGGTGCGTATAATATATAGATGACAAACGCCGAAACGCGAACGTGCAATTATTTATCGGGGGTTCTGCGATGTGTGTGTGTGTGTGTGTGTGTATACATAATGCAGGCAAAAATTTTTCAGCCCAGATGCGCTGCTGCGTAGTGTGGGCCCGAGCCTTCGCTCCTACGTATACATTATAATGAGGTTGAAGTGCGCCAAACATGTGTGCCGCGCACGGTAATTTGATAAACAAACGCGAAATCGATGACAGTTAATGCCTATTCATTAGGCTCGTGTACGATCGCATAAATTCGGGGCGCGATCGTTGAAAGAGCTGCCCGCGCGCGGTTTCCACTATAATAAGTGCTTAAAATGCACTGTGAAGCCGCCGCCGTTTCTATATGCAAGATCTTTCTCGGCTTTTCTTTGCAATAATGCGCGCAACAGCCGCCTATACGTATACCTATCGTGTATAGCAGCTATTGCAAGTATAAACGCAGCAGCGTTGGTGGCTATAAATCAGCATTCGCATCTCGCTCGCTCGGGTCAGATCTTGGGAGTTGAGTATACTACGGACTACCTACAGAGGCGCGCGCACACACACATACACACTAGTGAACGCCGCTAATGAACCTATTCTGCGCGCGATATCTAATTTAAATACACGTACGTGTAGCATCGATCACGATTCGCGTGCTGAGCGTGGCCAAGAGCTGCGTCTGTGTGCACCATCTGCAACTTCCACCGCAGTGACCTTACGTCACGTATACGTGTACGATGCTGACAATGTGATCTACGTCGTAAGCCTCGATCGAGTCGATTTTTTTTTCGACTTTTCCAACTTTGTGAAAACTTATAAAATTATACCTATAGATAAGCTAACGAAAGCAATTATTGGACCAAGGCGCACTGATGGTTGCATCGGACTTTAGATCCTTTCTTGGATCTGACGCGCAACCGATTGCCAATTCTTTGCTGCAATATGATTATCAAACAGCCAACGAATCAAGATTTAAAACATATTTGCTTGACGGCTGCAGACCAAAGCTCCTGATGTCCATAAGCATATTTGCAGAAATTTTTTCAAGTCTGATATAATTTGATGTTGCACATTTTTTACACGAGTATAAAATCATTAGACGCGACTCAAACTCGACTAGAAGTCCCTCTTACTACATACTCCAACGCTTCTGCCAGGAATTATTCGAGGATTAGAAAACTGAGCCAGCTACCGAATAAACTATATGTTTTTGTTGACGCACATAATATATAGCATTTTACGGTTTGCACTGGCTGTGCGCGCACACGCACGCGCGTAAAAACACGTTAGCTGAAGAAAAGGCATATGATGCACGCGAGCAGGTGAAACGTTTTTCAAGAAACCTTGGCAATTGGCGTCGATTAAATGTGCAACCGACTCGATCCGGTATGAGCGTTAATGCATGTTTTGTCACTGGCTATATAGCTCGAGCTGTCTCGCGCCGCGACTCTACATTATGAAGAAAAAAAATTAACGACTAATGCGACGTATTATTTATCGGACAATTATATTTTTTTCAGCGTCGACGGCGTGGCTCGGTGTCGTCGTCGCTGTCGTACTCGCAGACATATTTAAAAGTACATAATTTAATTTTATACTGGGCGCGCGCGCGCGAAAGCAGCCCAAAAGATGAGTCAATTCGTATGCATAATTTATGTGGATCGACAGTGGCAACGATCAGCAGTTGTATGCTTTAAAATATGAATATAATTCAATAAGGTAGACGTATATTATATTTATATATATCGTGGATCGGCTTTTTTCTTCTAAAAATAGCTTAATATATTTATGTATAAGCGTGCATCGGGAATGCATTATAGGCTGACCCCCGAAGGCGCCATCGAAAAGTTTTTAAAATAATGCAGTTGCGGCGCTCCTGCTGGGCGCCAGTCAAGGGATTACAGCAGATCGTGCACCTGAGCGCGCTGCATTATCCGTGCACTCTCTCTGTCTCGCGTATATAGCTTCATTATATAGCTATAGATTACATTGGCGGCGTGTGTATCGATTTTATCGATTTCATCTTCATTATACATGAGCGTATAAGATGCACATTGCGGCGCGCACGAGGCCGCGTGTACACGTATATATTTACACGTATTATGCACGCAGAACTTTCCATGTGGAACGTAGCTATATAAGGTCGCGCGTGTGCTCGAGACATCGGCGGGCTTGCTCGACGAGCAAAGAACATCGCCGCGTCCCGCCAATTGTCCCGAATTCGCGCAAGAAATTCGCTCACACGAGATGTAGCTATTAGCGTGATACGCGACTTGTATACCTTATGATGAGCACATGCAACGCAGCTCAGCCAGAGATGGTGTATGTATAAGCTGCAGGCGTGTCGAAGGTCGCGCCGTTTCTACCGCGCTCACACGTTCCGTAAACAAGTTCGTTTGGAACAATCAAACTAAATACGGATTCGTATACGTATATACGTGTTTTTGCGCTCGAGCGAGGTGACATAAGGCAAATCGCACTCGTTTAATTCGCTTTTAATAGCTCTTCGGGCTCTGTTCGAAACGACCAAGGCGTACATCGATGTATATCTTTTACAGCGACGTAAATGTATCGACGCTATAATAATACTATATACCGGTGCTGCTACCGCATCGGTCGCGTCTAAACGCATTTTACGTCGCAGCTATTATGCGTGAATGCTCGCTCTCAATGGCTCGGAGCGACCGCCACGCGACCGAAAAAACGCGTAAAAAAGCAGAGCCGATGAAATGGATTCACCTGAGCGAGTAATACAGTTAAATAAAAGGGCGCGAGACGAGCTCTCGGCGCAATGCCTCGGCTTTTTTCCACCCGACTTCTCCTCGTGCGTTCACGGGACCAAAGTCGCCTTTGCATGTGTAATATGCCCGGAGCAGTACACATGTTCTCTACCTACGGCCAAACAATGGCAAACCACCGATTGTTTTCAGCCGAGTCAGAGAGATTTTCGGCTGGCCACAGCCTGGCTGTAATGCGATGATCGCCTACGGAAAAAGAAACGACTGATTTTTTCCTCGAGTGGAAGTAATCCAGTCGCACGCTTCGACGTTTACGCTCGCGGCTAAACTCATTATCGTATGAAATTACACACTCGCTCGTGCGTTTGATTTTCCGGACTGGATACAAAAAATTACTCGCGAAATTCTAATCCTTGCAGGTATATCCATGTACACGCCTTGCACAATGCCGATGTTGTTCTACGCGTGTTTTCATTTCTCCTGCTAACTATATCCTATACGCGATGTAATGAAAACACGCGTCGAGATTATGATAATGATCTAAGGTATCGTGTTGATGTTATTACAAGAGCTTACGCGGCATAGAGGGCCGTCCGTAGTTTGTTGTTTTAACAAATAATTTTTTCGACGAAATTATTAGCCTCTGTGCACGGGTGGCCGATTCGTGCATTGTTGCCAGCAGCCAAGTCTGCAAGAGCCGAAGCAAACGAAAATGAAAGAGACGAATTTCACGCGTGTCTTAAACTGTCCAGCTTGGATTTCTCACAATTTCTTTTCTATTCTTCAAAAAAAAAACCGACAAAGATGTGGAACTTTGAGGGTAATTATAGTTTGTCAAATGGATGCAATACTATTCCGGTCATAAATGTCAATCAACGCACAAGTAGAATAATGATAAACTAATATCATCAATCGGAAATGAGCGACGAAAGCACGAATTTGCCTTTAGCATCGTCGCAAAATCCAATCAGTTGCGTGTGCAGATAGGATTTCGCATTAAAAAATTATTCAACGCGTTTGCACCGACACATTTGGCATATTGCAACTAGATAAAGCAGGAACACCAGAGATCGTGTCGAAAATCCGCTTACGTCACACCATCGCAGACTACGCGTGTGTCAGTTGCAAAGAGACATATAATATTATAATCCATCGCGTAGGGGGGTAGTAGGATAGAATAATTTTTACTACTACCGCCGCAGGCGCATATTAGAACAAACGATTAAGGTCTTCATATTGGGTAGCTTACGTACGGTCAACGAAACTTTGCGTAATTCGTGGGTATATGAAGCGATGTGTACCCGGCTGGTTGGGGGGCGGCGGGCGTCGTACGATTCGCCTCAAATCGAGCGGAATTTCGGCAAATGCATTTACGCTCGCTTCGCTTGGCAATTGCGATCGGAGCAGCCGTTGTTTGCGATAAATTGGCCTCTTAAAAATACGTCGAGGCGAATTTCGAGAGGCTGAATGTGCGGAAGAAGGCATGAATGACGTACTGCGCTTGTCTTTCGACTCGACGTCGCGGCATGATTAATTTTTTTAATTAAATTCCATTGAATTTTTGGACCGCTGACACTGCTGCATAAACTTTTCTGCCTGCAAAAGTATATTATACATCAGAGACACTCGGGACGTGGCTTATTGCAAAGTCTCAAGTTCGCATGCTGTATATCTATTCGCTATACTAAGTCGCTCTCTCCTCCTGCTGCAGTGTGATGTTGCATCTCTGCAGAGCACGAAATATATATGTAGTGCGAACTTCGCTTCTTGTTACACGCGTCGGGAGAGAGAAAAAGAGAGAGAGACAGAGATAAAGCCACCACTACACTGCTCAACTTAATTGCTGGTTTCCTGTCCCTCCGTGCACGAGAGAAAAACGATACGTGTAATGTACTTGCTAGAAGTTTTTTTTTCTCGCTTCTTCGATATAGTAGCGTCACTGTCCAAAGATGCAGGCGAACGCTCCGGCAAAGTCCGACAAAAATATTGAATTTAGTGACAGATGTTCAACGCGAACTTTTAACGATAACACTTTTTTCTTCTTTTTTCAATTCTTAGAGTTGAGATTATCATTGCATAAGAGCTTTTGACAATCGAGAAAAAAGTTTACGTGGTAGTTTAGGATTACAGTGTCAAAATCAACGTTGATAAAATATGCTAAAAGAAATCTCGAAGATTCCGAGGTTAACAAAACCGGATATCAATAATTCACGATAAAAAACGGTCGTGTTTATAACATCCCACGTTGCCTGAACCTTCGTCAACTAGGCTATAATCTAGCGTGGGTGTGAACTATATTTATTAAAATTAGAAATTGTTTATTAATTTTTTGGAGCGATTCGTTGCAAATAATTACGAAAAAACTTATTGTTTCAGCGTTTCGGTACTCAATCATACAAATATTCACAGAACCTGACGATGACTCTAGAGTATTATCGATCCCACTGAGAAAATGGAACTATTTTAATACATCGTTTCATCAATGTCACTCTGAATAAACCCTAATGATTAATCAGCACGCATACATCTTTCAACGCACTAAGGAAAAATCTCATGTTGCATCTAGTCAATAAAATCGTTAAACATCTCCACCCTCTCAAAAAGGATCACTCTCATCGTCAAATTTCAACAAAAAGAAAATAGGTAGCTGTGTGCAAGATGTGTAGGAGGGTGTGGCCAATCAAGCTTCGATCGCATCTTCGAGACGCGTGGCAGTAGCGTAAAATCCTTCGCGATGGCTTTGCAGGCACGCGCATAATGGTAAAAAGGCCGAATTTTCACTTGTGTTCGCGCACAGAAAAAGAGACGAAATTGCGTTTACAGAGTCCAGAGAGATAAATGTCTTGTTACGCCGATGCTTCTCTATTTTTTATTTTCAGAGAGAGAGAAGATATAGACCCAGCTGCTCTCACCCTCGCACTATAATAACTTTTTTCTGTCTCTCTGCGTGCATTAGAAAAAAAAATCAAGAACGAGATGCTGCTTCTTTGTGAAACGAACTTTCTGTGGACGCTCATGCGTGTAGGTGCATGACGCAATTGATGTGGGTGAATGGCTGTAAGGCACTTTTTTCACTCACTTTTTTTTTCTTCTATTCTCTTTTTTCATTGTACCGCTCGATGCTTTGTAACGTGCAGAGAGTGGGCGCATCGTTTTTTGTTTGCGCGTCAATTTTTACTTCTTTTTGGTCACAGTTCGCAAAGTAGGAATTTCATTAGAGAAAAATTTATCGCTGACGCGCGTGTATAATGGTCAAAAAAAGGAAAAATTTTACTCTTGATTTTCAGTTACAAACGCGGCAGCAGCTGTAAATTTTTGTTCACGTCCCAGCTATTCGTTGGGTATAATTCGCCGATGATTAAAACGACGATTCTCTTAGTAAGCCTTGATTTGCCCATCCTTCGGGGTATCTGCGCTGCCAAATTAGACCCACTGATCCAGATACATAGCGAAATACGGAGTAAAAGGAAGGATTATCCTCGGGCACATGTCACACGCTGCTCGGCTAACCGCGAGCATACAGATGTCACGTATTTCAGAAGAGGCCACAAAAGGGAAGTTATTTTGGCATTCCGATTTTATTCAGTTATATGCTGCGCCATTATACAGACGTACGCGGGGGTTGAGGCGTATCTCTTGACTTATGCCATGAAATTTATTGGCACGTTTATTTTTACACAACCATCGCGAGTGTTAACGGTTGAGATTTTTTGCATATCTTAATTAATTGAACATTAACTTCTTAATGTATCGAACTATATGCGGCTTTTTAATGAAGGTGCGATATGAAAAAAAGACTTTCATTTTTCTCTAGGTGGAAGTAAAGAGATAAATTTTGCTGGCGTTAATAGCCAGGCTTTTAATGTTAATCTATCGCGCGCGAAAAGAACTATGCTGTATCGCGTGCGCCAAGATTTATTGCACTGCTACTTTGGCACCTTGCAAAAAAGGCATAACATAAATTTTAATTAATCAATTCCAATACAGTCAACTTTTATGAAGTTATTTGCTCTCAATCAATGAAGCTCATTCAACAGACATTGGAACATTTCATCGGAATTTTTTTCTGCGCTGCTTTCTCTCGACATCTTTTCACGTATTATATCTATATATCGCTTCGATTTCCTCGCTCGCGCGCGCGCGTGTATATAAGTTGCGCCGCTGCTGCAGTTACTGTACGCTGCCGGGGGTTATAAAGCGAGTGTAAAGGTCGGCGCGTCTATATACGTGCGGAAAGCGAGTGACCGGAATTCCGATAAATCAAGAAAATACGAAGAATATAAGGAGGAAAGAATCCGAGTAAGTAAATTTATATTCCATCTCGTTGTGTGCTATACATGTATTCGCCCTTTTTTTTATTTGCAGAGAATGAATTTCCTCTCGATACAATTAAACGACGTATTTGTGCAGTTCGATTGGCTCGTTAGACGAAATGGCCCGACTATTCTCTGACTATTACGGGATAGAGGGGCCTGAAAAAAATGGAGAAAGAAAGCAAGAAAATTGAGTAATAATAAAGCAATAATTGCTTGTATTTTCATAAAGCGAGTAGATGGCAAAACGAACGAGAGAGGAAGGGAAGAAGAGAGAGAGCCTTGAACTGCGAGACCGACATTATCGCATAGAATTATTCGATTCGAGTTCTAGAGCGAGAGCTTGAATAATTAATCATATTTATCCGACAGCGAGCTCGAATGTATGTTACTTCGCTTGATGCGCACACGAGCGCACGCACATGTTCCAGTGCGTATATATGCGCTTGTATATATTTATTGTGCAAACTGCAGTTCGAGTTTTCGCTCGACGCTCATATTATAATATACTTATATTTCGTGTGTATTTAGTGAGGCAAACGTAAACGAGGCGAAGAAAAAATCGAGCTGCCGCACGTCGTCGAGATAAACATTGCTGAATGCATAATAGCAAACTTGTTTTCCATTATATTGGGATCATAACAATTTTTTCTCGACGGAGCTAAAAGATAAACATTTCAAGCTGATCCGGGACGCGTGGGTCGCGGAAGCGCATTAGAGGCAAGCGCGCACGCCTAGTTCAGCTTTTGGTGCCTCGACCTAATTTATCCGTACAGAGAACCACAGCAGCGCAGCAGCAACTGAACTATGAATTTTTTAAGAGTGACAAGAGAAAACTTGGAGGGCTGGCAAAGCGTTTGCCGTTTGACATTAACCCCCCACTGGTTCACATGTCATCTTGTACGGAGGTAGATGAATTCCTACTTTGGCAAAATCGTGTACATAAGAATGACATCTTTAGAGGCAAGCCTCGCTTTGTGCGCATCGTTTAGACAGACCAATGAATTGTCCACACGAGAATGTGCACAGTACGCGCATTCGCAGGAAATTTCTCTTTGATAACAATGAAGCCCCGAAGGGGGTCAAGTGCCAATCGATTAATCACACTCGCCCAGAGACTTGATCAATTTGTAGCGTTGCAGAGCGCACATACAGTCGCAGCCAAGTTCATAAAAGAAACAAGGCGAAAATCGTCCAAAATTGAGCCCAGGAGCGTTTTTGTGTTGGACTTTTTTTCGCTTCTATTGCCCAACCCTATACCTAGACAGAATAATTGCGAACTAATAAACTACGAGTTAGTGTAACGCAGCCAGCCTAATTCGGCTCGATCAAGCGGGAGACTTTTTTCAATGCGCCTCGATCAATACCGCCCGGGATACATACGTTTACGTCTGCTGATGCATTTTTATATGTAGTAGGGAGCCTCGAGCCAGGAGCAGCCGAGGACATCCCGTGGCGTAGAACATAGCAAAAGAGAGATGGTCTAGGCTAGACCATCTGCCACGCGGCTCTATTGGCTTTTTATAGTGACCATGCAAGTACAAGTACTTTTTATGATCGTTGGTGTTTTTCTATACGGTATAATATATTAGCTGTTGCGAGTTACGAAATGCGTGTAAATCCGAGTTTTTTGAGAGAGGATAAAAATGAAAGCGATCAAATTGGGTATAGACGATCGAGATCAATAAGCGACGCTCGGATCGAAATCTTCGATCGCGATGCGAAACGTAATTGATGAAAATTGTGTACGCTTATTTTTGTACACGCATAGTCATTGCAGCCACACAAATGTCACTTTGAAAAAAATCAATTTATTAATTGCTTTTATCTCTCGTCTTAGGTCTATAAATATTGGAAAAAAAAGAAACGAATGTTTTTTTTTCCTCGCAATATCTTTTTCCAGCCCCGATGCTCGGAGCATTACGTCAGAGCACCTTTTTCTCCGATCCTTTTCTTCAAGAGGTGGCAGCTGTTACCCCAACTCGGATGAATATAGACTTGAGTCGCTTCAATAGCGAGGGAGGTAACCGAGTATTGTAAATCTATCGACACTTCAAATCGGACTTATTAATAGATAAAGGATATTTATCGACGTTTTGTATATGGCGATGATATTTTTAAGTGCCTAATATCATGAACGAATCAATTTGGTCGAACTGTACTCGCTTTTATGTACAGTAGTGCAAAAGCGCAGAAAAAAAGAAAAAATTCCAATTTCCTGTAAAATGTCGTATATGATACACGGAGCTCGTGGGTGTATACTTGGAGACTTTTGTGCGATCAGCAGTTAATATCTGAGAGCAATTAATCGCTCGCTCTCAAAGAAACAATTCGATAGATTTTTTCAGAGTAGGTGAATCTATTCGATCCTACTTTTTCAATATACATGTATTTGTTTTGCCAGTTGCTTGACTTTTTTGCCAAGTTCAGCAGCCCACCTATTATTATTTATGCCTTTTTATGCATTCAAATGTACATACACCTGAAGAATTATTCCAATAACTTACAATAGGGCTTATTTTGCATAAATTTACGAAAAGAACAATAACAATTTTGAATAAATCAGAAATTTATCCGCAGCGAGGTGCTCATCCTCACGCACGCACATCCTTACAAGCTTTTCTCTATAGCCCATCCAATACGCGCGCATATATTTATGTCACGGAGCTGCGAAACGAAGCATCGCTGATTTACGGCTACGCAGGCTGTAACGGCGGAGCCAAAGAGAAAAAAACAGCAAAAGGGCAAGAATGCCACAGCGAAAACAAGAGAGAGAGACCGAGCAGGAGAGAAAGGGTGAGTGACCCCGTGTCAAAGGTTGTGCACACGCGGTGTTCATGATGCATGGCGTTTGACGTAACGCGGCAGAAAAGGAAAAAACGTCAAGTATATAATAACGCGTTTACGAGCTTATGCGTAGCGTAGCTAGTCTGAGTTTTTACGAGCGGTGTATGTCATGCGCGCGCCGGCCAAAGACAGTTGCAAATCGATCCTTTCGCCAATTTCCCTTTACGATTTCGAATTGTATATCATCTGTTTAGAGCGTAAAATCCAGTGGGTGGTTTTTATCGCCGAGATCCTGCATTTATAATCCTTCGAATTCCCACGTGCACCGCCACACACGGATGTCGAGTACCAGAGAAAAAGCATTCGAGCGAGCAGCGAGGGATGAGCCCTGCACATTTGTCGCGCTTGCACGAGAGCTCGCTCAAAGGGTCATCTTATTCTCCTTCATTCTCGTTTTTCTCCTACGTAAATGCAATTTGCGAAAGGCCGATTGGAATCTATCCGAGGCACGTGTAAAAACGTTTTGCCCATTATTTTTTTTTTTTTACTCCTCCTCCTCCTCCTCGGCTTCCTCGCGCGCACCTACGCTCGGAGAATCTCAAAGTTCGTGGGCTTTTAGAAAAATGAGTTTTCTTCTAGTGAAACTTGTACGTAGTCTGCAAAACAATTTGCAGCAACAACAGCGATGAATTTTTGAATGTCAGCTGCGCGTAAATAATTCGAAAGCTCGCGGGCTCTCGAGCCTATATACTCAATTGAATAGTCAATAGCTTTTTAAGCGCGCCCGAGCATAACCTCGTAATTAATGCCAACATAAACACGTACTCAACTCGATGCATAATGTAATTGGGTTAAGCTGATAAGTCCGGCATTACGCAATGTGCGTGCTGCTAAATAAAATAATCGAAAAAGGGAAACTTCTTCCCTACACCAACTGGAAGCTGTGTCCCTTTTTCTTTGTTCGCGTTCGTCGATCAGTCGAAAAACTCGAAACTCTTAGAAGTGCGCCGGAAACACTCGACGAATCGCGCACATATGGTTGACAGTGCATCATTCTAATTCATTTGACATATTATGACGCACGCCTGATAATTGCTCAATAAAACAGCGATAACGACATTTTCCTGAAGTTTTTCCGGTGCACTTGAAAGAAGGAGTAAAGAAAATTAAGCTTTCAAGTGGTGCAGCAGTCGTTATTCACGGCTGATGAAGCATATGTCTAACGAGCAATAATAAGATAGCTGCTGCTATAGACACAGGCGCGTAAATAAGCTAATATTTTTACTTATATACGGCGAGCGCCAAGGTAATAATAAAAATGAATAGAGCGTTCTTATGGGTGTACATTAAAAGGAAGGGAAAGAAGTAACTATTAAGAGAGGTCTCAGGTCGCGTGCTGTGCACACGCGTGAAATAGACGTGTATACGTTTCAACGAATTGGCAGCGTGAATGCGGGCGAGCTAAGCTCGCAATTCGTCTCATTTTAGGCTTAACTCATTGGAGACTTATTTTCTGGCCATTTTTCACTGCGATTCTTCGAAAAAACGGATTGTCGAGTTCCAAGCTAAGGACCAATTGATTAAGCGTCTTTTAAATGATTACTCAACGTCGTTTATAAATAAACAGTAGCAAAGAGTGGCACTTGAAAAGTCGAGTCAAAATTCGAATTTGTCTTTATTTTTTTTCGTCAAGAACCCACTACTCGAGGTATTACGTTAAAAAGCAGATATTAAGTGAAGAAAGTAGCACATTTATCAAGTAAACGGCACGCGAACGGAAATGAGAAATTTTCCAGCGAGTCGAATGGCTCGCGCGCGCTGCATTTTCAATGGGCTCGATTGCGCACAATGGAGTCGCAGTAGCCGCTTCTCAAATCAGACCCAGACGTTTTTGCGGCTAGGCACGAGGCAGCTTCGGAGGCCAATACGTGTATAGGTTCTTCACAAAAAGTGCGAGGGAGGAAGAGAAAAAACCTGAAAGAAAGAAAGTCGTTTCGCTTTATGTGTATCCATCGAGCTAACCGCGGGGGATGTAAGCTGTATATATACTCGTCTTCTTCTTCCTTTTTCCATCAAAGGCAGCTGCATATTTTATATTAAAAAGAGGCGCGCATGTGCCTGTGTATAATATAATGTGCGCGCGGGGGCGATGCACACGATCGTCTCGAAAAAGGGCGTTTATTTATTCTTCGCTTCTCTAGCCGAGGTCGGTTGTAGGGCGGGACTCCTCCACCGGCGATGTATCGGCTGTTGACACTCGTCGTGCGATCACAAAGACGATGGAATTATAAGAGAGAAAAAAAGCAAAAAGAAACGTTGAGCGAGGCGCGAGTTACGCGCGATTTTTATCCTGCACGGACACGACGCACGTCCTCGCGTGTCAAGAAAGAAAAAAACTGTATAAATATATTGTATAGAAAAGGTGTTGGCTAGATATTTAAGGCAGACGCGCACGCACACACGCACAGTCGAGCCGAGGAGGTCGTGTTTATATATAATTAAAGCCATATCCATTTATGAGGCATTATGAAGGCTCGCGCGTGTTGCAGCGCGCAACTCGTAACACACATATTTCCAAGGGTTGACCGCGCGAACTTCCTTCCTGCCTAGAAAGTCGACTCCCCGCCGTCTTTTCGCACACGAGCGTTTACAGAGTCACTTGCTCGAGTGCGCTTACAAAAGTTCATTTCAGCGATCGTCCGTGTGTGCACCGAGTGTATACGTACGTAGGTATATACATGCAAGCCGAGCGAACGCGCCTATATGAAAATATTTTCGTATTAATTTTGAGCCGAAAAACGCGTAACCCTTTCATCGAAGAGTCGAACCCCTGGAGGGCTAGCACCGTCTGCTCGTGTATGTATATTTTGCCGGAAGAATCGCTCTTGAGTTTGCCAAAACAAACACACAACGAATCCACACGAGATACAAGTATAATAAGCGTAAGCGCGGCAGCGTTTGACCTGTGCGTCGTGTTGTGGTTAGTCAGCTTATTTCGGCTGTTATTGGGAGAATTACGAAATTTCGTTTTTACGACGAAACTTGGAATAACGAAGTAAATTTTCGAATTTTCCCACCGCGCTAATGTGCACGCGTCACTCTGAACAATGTATATGAAACCGTCGAGAGAGAGAGAGAGAGAGCCGGAGCCGTTTGCTCAAAGGGAAAATCAAAGCTCAACCCCGGCTTGGACGCAAAGGAAATGAAAAAACGGTCCACGTTCAAAGTGCATTATGTGCGCGTTTATACAGGCGCGCGTTACTCTTTAAGAGCACATGCACGCACACAGGAAAAAGAAAAAGTACACGAGAGGCAGGAAATTACAAGGCACTGAGATTTTCGCACGGTGTGTGTATATGCGTACCTGCCCTTGATGCTTTTCCTCATCTTGATCATCGCGCGCCGCGTATTATGCACACATAGAGGTGCGCGAGCGACCGACCGACCGAGCCGAGCCGAGGCAGGAAGGTGGAGAGAGAGAGAATTTTTGCGGCCTCGGCGTATTTGCATACCCGTTCTTATGCATGCGTACGTATATTTACCGTGTATGCGAGAGGGCGTGATCGAGCTTCTTGAATTTCGGATGACATATATAGAGCTAGCAACGAAAGAGAGATCTCTTGGATAGATTAGAAGATGATGGATAACGATTTTTTCATTGCAACAAGAGAGCAGGGGTTTGAATATTGATATTCTAATAACGGGGGGTTGCTTGCTGCTGCTCCGCTCTTATATCGGAATGCACTTGGTACTCGTTTGTTCGACGAGCGGATTTTCTTTATAATGTGTACGTGCAGCTTGAAAAAAATATATAAATTTCAGTACTATATGGTAATTTTAATCTTGATACTTGTAGGTATAAGAAGGCTGCATGCGCGAATGCACTTTTTTTATTGTGCGCTGCGCTTTTGAGAAGATTAGAATTCACGAAAAAAGTGCCGTGCTTGTAATTACAATATCAAACTCGTTCGAAGAATCGTACGAGCCCAAAGATCGGAGACGTTCTTCAATGCACACTCCGTTGAATCTCAATGACCGTGTACGCATACATACACACACACACACACACGCACTGGCGTATCGAGAAAATTGCATTCTTCGAGCAGTTGCAATTGATTGTGAGCTACAGCGCCCGGAGCTTTTTCAAGGAGCACAGAATGAGAGAGAGAGAGAAAGAAAAAAAACGATTTCTTTCTTTTGAAACTATGCTGTATCCTGTATGTACGTGCGCGTAATGCACTTCTTACACTCGATAAAACAGCAGTTCCCCGTCGCATTACTGCACTTCTTTATGTGTACATAATTAACACTCACGGCTGTAAAAAAAAAGAGAGAACTTGGGGTGACCAATCGGTCTTTCTCTCCCTTTTTTTATTGCATGCCTGATACTTGTCGCGTATTCTGATCGGGACAAAAGAGCTCGAATCGACAAGTGACTCGCTTGACTTTGCGTAATCGATGAACCGTTTTTTTCCTCTTTCGCGCGTCATCTCTGTGAAATGAAATTTTTACCGTGAAAAAAGAAATAGCAAAGTTTAGTTGCGAAGTCTTGATAAACCTGCACCTCTGTCCAAGAGACTGATTAATGCCTGGGCACATCTCTCTCCCTCACTTTGATCATCCCCTCGGGTACAAATATAAAGCAGCGGACCATGGAGCAGCAGCAGCAGCAGACCCCTTTTCTCAGAGAAGAAGAAACAAGTACAAAAGCGTACTCGAGAGAAATTCGCAAGTGGCCATTTCTGCGCACGCACAATAAAACAAATTTTCTACACTGACAAGATTCTTGCAGTGAGGCAGCTCACACGTGTGTGCGTTACGGGCACATTTTGACAGACATATATCGCGAGCATGAGACCGTAGGAGGTCCCTGATTACTGTATCACATTCTACTGATTAATTGATAAAACTACGGCGGATGCACAAAAGCGAGCCATTGTGCAATTGTTGCAAGTGCTGCTGCTGCTGCTGATGGTGCGAGATTAGAAACGGCGAGACATTTTCATCTCTTTATGTCTCGCTGTGAAGCAAAAGCTCAAGACCCCTGGGTCATACGAGAGCAAATGTCACACCTCTCGCATTTCAAGACTATATCGTTGAAATTACTTTCGGCTCAACTACTTTATTATACACGTGCATATAACGTACCTCTTTTTCGAGAGCAAACTGTACGACTCCTTGGAGTGATTGACCAGTCTCATTCTCATTTTTCTAACACGCTCACTAGTCCGTTTTCTCGTCCTCATGCTCGCGCCGGTGAGCGGGGTATCGACCACCGGCATCCATATGATCGTTTTAACACCACCGGCACCACTCGCACTAGCTGCACTGCTCGCGGCGACGTATCCTCGAACCATCTTCTTTGGCTTTTTCGCTTGTCCTTCTTTGTCTCCGTGCCGGCTCAATCGCGAGGCATGACGTAGCTCCTTCGTCTGCTGGGCTCGCGCGCGATGACGGCAGAGGATGTGTCTGTGCACGTCACTAAACGTTGGTTCCTCTTTGCACGCGCGAGAGTAATACTTCCGCCGAGGGTGACGCGAGTAGTCCGCGTGTTAAAGCAGCTCGTTCGGACTGTCAAATCAGAATCGTCTCGTTGCACACGAACTTTGCTGCTGCTGTCGCACTTTTGTCATTAATCGCAAAACGTCACTGTCGGATGAAAATCCAATTTTCCATCGAGCACCGAGTAACAGATATCAAGAGTCCCATTGAATCGGCACATCGATATGGTCAAAATTATTAGTTATAAAAAGTGTCCGGTAGCTGCGAAACGTCAACACGCTCGTACGGGAACCGGCAAGAGCTATTATATTTATAAAATCGTGCGAATCCGTGGGCCGACGCGCGTTGCTCAGCGTACGACGAACCGTACGAGAATGAGTGCTACAGGCCTGGCTCGTAGTACTAAAGGGGCCCGTGTGTGCCGTGCGTATTATGGCGAGCTTGTATAATATTTACGCACACGCACGTAGTAGTAGGTACTGTTTGTATGTATGGAGCAGCGAGCGAAGCAGCGAGCGGCCCCCGTCAAACCGGCGCTCCATCCGCGCGTTCCAGAGAAAGTGGGGACGAACGAAGGGGGGAAGAACTCGGCCGAAAGGGCCATCGTCGTTCGTCGTTCGTCGTCGTCGTCGTATGGATTGCCTTTTCGTACATTCAAATGCACCTTCGATGGTGCAATAATCATTAAGTATGCCAAGAGGACAGGATGGACACGCCGACTTTATTTTTTTTTTTTTTTTGGAGATTTCCATCGCTCTGCACAGACGTATGTGTATGCACGCACGCACATACGGGGGATGCGACGTTTGATTTCTGCACGTTGACGTCGTGCGTTTCATTTTATGCGGGTGTAGGTACACGTCGGAGCGCGTTTACGCATCGCCGACATTGACCTTCCGCGGCAGCCGCTCGAGACGCTACGTATCAGAGATAATATCGCCCCGGCTGCATTTCTGCACCAGCGGAGCTCTCGAAAAATTCAGCGCTGCACATACAAAAATCCCTCGGCCAACATATACGTACTGCACAGACAGACAAACGCGCGGCGCGTCTAACAGTACGCCCAAGTATTCGCATGTGTAAACGTTATACGCGTGTACGTATGCAAAGCGGAGCAGAGCCTGTGGAACAGCTAGAAACCGCACTAAATCACAAACTAAAATAAAGCCTAGACGCGGAAATACGGCAAAAGTACGCACGTGCGTGCCCCGTCTACCTTGTGCTCCGATCCCGACTGTGCACGTAATAGCGGCATCGCGTATAGGTTTGCTCGCGCGCGAGAGCTATTTCGCAGGCGGCTACTGCGGGCCCGAAACTTGCAATACGTGCGCGATCGCACCGGAAAATCCTGTGCGTACGAGGCCTCGCAGTATCGCGCAGCGCCGCCGTCAAAATTCCAATGCTTCCAGTGCGGCTCTGTGATTTTTCCACGTAATAAGCTTCATCTACGAATCGAGTTTCTGTTTATACGAGTATGGTATGTAAGTTAACGTACACATTATAAAATGTATCTGCTACGCAGTGCGCGTCAACGTCGCTTATCCGAACTCTCGAGGCGTGATAAGTTACTGCATTGCTGTCCTATGTCACACCGAGCAGATAAGCTTCTATTTACACACACACACATAGGCACGCGCACTCGCTCATTATAGCCAGGGAGACACTTTATTATCTCGCGAGTATAAAACGTTGCATAGGCACATATTATCCGTATGGACAAACACACACATGCGAGTAGTATAAAGGAGAGAGTCAGGAACGACGATTACAACTCGAGAGCATGGCAAGCGCATCTCTCCAATGCGTATCTGTTTTTTATTCCTTTTTATTCCCGCAAAAGGGTAAAAAATAAGTGTCGAGCCGATCGCCGCAACAGCCCTTGTATCGCAACGAAATTTCCATATACGCGCCATCGCTCCCAGCTATGCGTATGTACGTATCCAGCAGCAGCAGCTACAGCAGCGATTCGAGATTATTATATAGTTTAGCATTTAAATCGATCATAGCGCGTTGCGCCGTTGCTCGCGGCGAGAATCGCATGCAGAGTCACGCTTGAGGTTTTTTTGACTCGCGCAGCAGCAGCAGCAAAAAAAGGAAAAGTACATGCACCTACGCTCGTCAATGTCGTTTTGTCCTGTGCCCGCAACAGGATCCGCGACGCGCACGATGACAATTAGCATTGAAATTGCAAGCTAACGGATGATAATGACGACGAGCCGCCTACCTCCCTCGTCGCAGCCGATAAATAGCTCTTCTATTACGAGATAATAAAGCGATTCAAGCCTTATAATGGGCTCCTTGTTGTCTCTGCCTATCGATGTCTGTGCGTGTACACATTGTTTTTCAAGATGATTGTTTGTTCTCGATACCGGCTAAACTTACAGCTCATTCCATTTACGAATGCGACGAACGTAATCATTTTTCGAAGACGCGAAAAAAGGTGAATAACATGAAAGACTTTCACCGATTGTAGTCGTCCTACTGATACTTTATCGACATCCGAATCGATCTGTATTTCGTCAGAGCTGGAGCTCTGGTTGGCTCAAAGTGTGGGCGTTGACGCCGACATTCGTGCGTCAAAAATACGAGCAATGTCTGTTAGAGATTGCTTATAACAATTGCTCCAACTTCTCAAATTAGCCTCTTCGCTGCGGGCTGAAAATCGTTTGATTGAAAATTATCCTTTCAATGAGTACGTGTTATTTATACACCAATTTTTGTTTTGCCCTGATGAAAACTTTTATTTGTGCAATGTTATATTACTATTTGCACCTATAATTATTCGTTTGAGTATAAGTGTTTTAAAATAAAGGGATTGTGAACCCTCCCTACTCCTTCCTTCTTCCCCGCGACATGTACGAATATTTCGGCCAGTTTCGAGGTAGCATATGATCCACATACGTGACTTCCTAAAGGTCATGTGCTCCTAATACTTGGAGTCATCTTTTGTTCACTTTCCAGGACATTAAATATAAATTCAATTGTGCATAGAGGAGGACTCAGTGACACAAATTTTCAATACACTTGTTATTTCTTATACACTTTTTTCCTTTTTTTAATAAAAATTACATAAAAAGCATCCAAATATTCATTTGTATCACCGCCAAAATACTCAATCTCAAGAATTTTTATTTCAATTTTTTAATTTTGCCAAAATCAAAAGTCACCTTCTCTCGACTCATGGTTTCCCCGTAATTCTGTCGATCGGATGTTTCGTAGACAATTTTGAATGGCTTTGAGGGTCGAGGTATCCGATTCAGTCCCTTCTGCAACTGTAAACAAAAGAACTGCTCTTTCAACGCTCTGTTCTTCTGATACCTCTGTGCGAAATTCCGGACTTTTGAGGACTTCCCATATTGTATCACGTGATCCCATATAAGCAAGTATACTATCCAAAATTTTATGTTACTGAGTTATCGCTCAATTGGGAAGTTTTTCTTTTATAATAATTATATATATTTGAGAAATATAACTAGACAAGTAAATAAGAATATTAAGAGTTGTGAACAAAACTTGAATTTATCCTATTGAACCTATACTGAATGGGCAAAACCCAATTATTGACCACCCTTGAAAAATAATATATTTTTTAATAATGCTTAAATTTTCTCGCATCTTTACATAAAATGATTCGTAACACTTTACAATTATCTTCCAAAAAATATCATTAACAACAATAAAATTAACATAATACTCTTCATGAAGTTTAGGAGTAAAAAATTAAAGTAAAAAAGAAATAAATAACCTTTCATATAATAATAAAAATAGTAATAATAAGAAATAATTAAATAAATGAAAAAGATTTTTCGACTTTTCAACAGTCGCAAATTTTAAACAGATCCAAATTCTGAAATAAAAATGCATAGCCACTGTAAGAAGTGTGTTTTTTACTGGTTTCTATCTGTAATTCCAACGTCTGTGAGACTCGAGGATTTTATCGTTTTCAATTGGTACTTTACGAGTTGCGAAGCCAAGGAGAAACTCTGAAGTCAGTTAGAAGTATCAGGACTCCCGAACGCCCGAGAAAGTATTTCACATGCAAAAGCTTACGGTAATGCGGGTGAATCGTGATTTCTTCGCTCGAGCGGGCCTTCAAAACGGCCCAAAAAAACATTCGATCCACTATTCCTCTAGGGTATCATAAGGCTGCAGAAGCTTTAACCGACTCGCTGAATATTTCAGCGAGGTTCTGTATAAATACATCAGAATAAATACATTACAAGTAGGTGAATTTTGCTCGATATAAATACTCAAATATTTCTAGATTTCGATACGTTTAAACAAATTAAAATTTTTGACAATACATTTTTTCGCATGTGTTTCATCAACTTAAGGCGTTTTCAACCTTTTTGTAATCTACAGACATGACAAGTTCAACGCGTAAGAGACTAAAAAGTAAATGATTAGTTAAAACTATTATTATACGCGTGTGATTTTTTAGTATGTATACTATACTACAATTTTATGTCTGAAAATATTCTTTTACAGATATTTCTCGAGGTCATCTCCAGTGGTACGATCCAATGCGAGAAATAACGTTAGTTAATTTTTTGCCAGGAAAACAGGAACAGCTCAACGAAAAAGGAAAAATCACTGGTCAGTCTGGCTTGTCCAGCTGAATGGCTTGTATGCACTCCACTTAATACATCCATTCTGGTTCGCGCACACACACACATACGTTCTTATACACACAAAACGACGTGTACCTTACAAGCTCGTCGTATCATCTGACGAGTCGTTGGCATCTGCCATTATCAAAAATCAGCATTTGGCCGACATTTCACCGTGTACACGCGAACATAAATAAGAAAAGATAATAAAATGTAGTTTATGTACGTGTAGGTCCCCCAAACTTACACCGGGGACCCACTCAAACGTCGTAATTCACAGGTTCATCGTTGTTCGAGGCTGACGGAAGCTCGAGGTGCGAAAGAAAATTGCCGAACATATGTGCCGATACGACTATCGTAAACCATCCCGTCTACGTAGTAGCGCTATACAGTGGATTTCTCCCTTTCGCACGCGTCAAACGTCTAGTCTCGTGTGCTACAATAATCGAATATTTTCTTTTTTTTTCCTCGATCGCTGGAAATAAACTTTTGAATTTATTTATGTAGATTCACGCACACGGTCGATGGAACCGAGGCTGTTGTCGAATTTTGTAGTAGCTTATTTCGAGGCGGCCTGTACGTGGGCGTGGTCCCAATGCCATAATTTTGACAAAAATTATTCAATTTTTCTCGCCAAGGCTGCGTAAGCCACATGCACGAGTATATTGACAGGATAATTACGAGCGGCGCGTCGAATGAGGCCGTAAGTATCGCTGAACGCACCCTATGCCAAGCGCAAACGCATATCTTTAAAATCATTATCTCGGTTATCCATCTCGGTGTCAATTATCGAACTCGCGGAGCGCACAATGAAAAAACGGCGGCAGTACGGCGGCCGCAACGGCACCGAAGCATTGCGAAAATAGTTGCAGTGCGTCGAGACATTTATCTCGTTTTCTTATACGATTGCGAGTCGATATACAATGGTAACAGGCGCCTCGCGCGCACGTACGTACGTACGGGCTCGATCCTTATACAGGGTAAAACTGCACTGCGCGATGGACACTCGTGAGATCCCCTTACATGGCAAAACGAAGGCGAGGCTGGGTCGCGCGCGCTACGTGTCTATATGTATGTATGCGCCTTTCACTCGTTTAGATAATCGATGACTTTGAGCTCGCACACACGTACTATCTTGCACGTACAACACAAGACGCCCGAGGTGTTATTTTTGCGGTTTTGAGACTGGTGAACGAGATTCGTTTAGTCGAGCTATGATACACCTTCATTATAGCGAGCTCTGGACAAATTACGCGCCCGATTAGTTCAGCATTACGACGGCTTACTCTTATTTTCAAGCAGTGTTCGGACCATATACGAATGCATTTTTTATAATAAACGTGATTATACCGACTCTTCGCTCAACTCCAACGACCGCGTCAACATTTTTAATATACACAATGAGAATCAGAGCTTCGTGAAAAATGAACACAAAAAATGTAAGAGTTTATGTCCCATATAATGTAGGTGGTTTTTTCTGCTTTTTTCTCTCTTTCTCTCTCTTTCTCTCTCTTTCTCTCTCTCTCTCCCGGCGGGAAAAGACGAGCGCGCGATATTTCAAGAGTGCGAAAGTAACGACGCTCATATATAGTTGCGCTGCGCACGGCCGAGAAAAAAAAAGAAAGCGCGAGTCTTCTCGCACAGCTGTTGAGTTACGATTTGGTGCATTGTTGTTGTTGATTATATTACGCGTAACGTTCGACATGTATGCGCTTTCGTCTCTTTAAAATCGAACAGCACAAACGCGGCGCGGAGGAAAAAAATTGAGCAATATTCTCAGATCCTTGCAGAGGAGTGTGGGATATTATATTATGAAGAAAAACGAGAGGTATGGAATCATGCCACCTTTTCCGAACACGACTTATAGGTAAAGGAGATTTCAATTTGCGATTTCACTATATACGGATCGACTGATTATTATATATTTTTTTGGTATTATTTTTCAGAAAGTGTTTTTCCGGTAATTACTTGAAAATGCGACCTCGTAAATGTAGCGAATAAAAATGTTAATAAATCATTCGATGTGAATGATGTTGGAACTTTTTTACACTTTGCTAGCAGCAATGAGATTAATGATCGTAACAGTGTGGATATTCAAATAGAGATAAAGAGAAAAAGCAGTTGAGTATAGCGTAAGTATCATCGTCGTATTTTGCATTCGATGTAATTTTTGACGCGTCAAAGGCAGAACGACAATGCCAAAAGAAAGAGAGAACCAGTTACAACAACAAACTTTTCGAGTACCCTCAAACGTAGATCTATTTATATCTATCTCGTGCGCGTGCACGATCTCGGACTCAAAAAAAAGCCATCGTACATATCCCATAAAGCCTATGTACCACGTAACCTGAAATGAAAAAAAAGTTCATCGCGCACGCGTTTGCGAATTCGTCTCGCATGTGCGCTTCTTCACCCTTCCCGCGTAACTACTGATCAGTTTCATGCGGGACGGCCGAAAAAAAGGAACGAGCGCGCACGTACGTGCAAGTAGGGCGCAAAAAAATGCTCTAAAGTTGATTGACGTGGCCATGGCCGTGGCGGCGGTGTCTCTGCTGCAGCACAATGCCTTTGACAGACTCTGACGAATTTTGACACTCTCCATTACGCGCGCAAGGGAGCAGTCGCGATTTTTACAACTTATCCGCGCTAATGCATTTTCCAATGATTCCAGCCATCCCGACGCTTCGACTCGGGCTATTCGACAGATTATATCGACCTTATTTCGGAATCCAGTTAACAGGCTAGATATTATTTTGCCTCCTGCAAACCCATTAGAAATTACGACCTGTACCGAGCGCACATTGAGAGATAGGGCCCTTTTGCGAGAGCGCCTCGATGCAACAACGCAGCGCTCACGTATTTTTTGCTTGATCGGATAGAACGAAGCGCAATAAATAGGTAGTAGCTAAATTTTATGACGAAATTCGGGGGATTGACAGTTATCGTGGGGTTTTTCAAAGTCTTATTTATGGCAAAACTATCGCCTGGATTGTTTATGTTCGCATCCTACAGAGACAAGGCAATAAAAAGGTTTGATTCATAATTTATTTTATCGAGGGTGGCCTATTTCAAGGATCATTGTGTCGCCTTAGATTGTTTTTCATAAATACTTTTGGTTTAAAGAAAATAAGAAGCCGTTTAATGCTAACTGGAAAAAAATGGGTCATTGAATAAACATCGTGAAAAAAGAGACGAACATAGTTGTTATAAACGCATGCACGTTCTCGCACGCGCGCAAGAAAACATGGAAGGCAAGAATTACAGGCGTAATACGAAAGCGAAGGAGAATAGCTTTGGAGAAAAATTATGCAATACAGCGACAGACACAAAATGTGCAGGTTCCTCTAGTCGCCTCCCGAGGGTAAAATTTTTTTCTCTCTCTTTCTCTTTCTTGTACAGTGTATATTATATACATATTTTTCTATTATAAAATGTTGCACCTTTAGCCAGACTAGTAATTATGCCACGAGCAAAAATGCATTTTCGAAAGACTTTTAGTTAAAACTTTCTTCGTGCACACAATCGCGAAAAAGAATGTATAATAACTTTCAAGCATTTTTAAAATTTTGAATTGGATTGCAATGGGGCAAAAGTTTCTTTGTTGAAAAAAAACGTGCAAACGATTTTAGGAGCAGCTAACCGCGCAGGTGTCAATTATAAGAATTTCTCGCGCACAATGCGGTTGTATGCCAGTGTCCTTTAGCAGAGTGAAAAATAAGACGGAGCGTAACGGAGACAGGAACCACGGAATTGCACCGGAAAGGAAATAATGTACAATAACGATCCGGTGCAGTTAATTCTTACTTTTTCAGTAATAATTATTGACTTCAACGAAAAAACCCGCTTCGGAAATCTTCATCAGCCGATTTCGATTAAAATTAATGCACGGGTGATCCACGTACTTACCATGCCATTTTGCAAATGTTCTCGATTTGAATGTTACAGTTTCTTTTATTCTACATTTCGGTAGATTTATTACTTGCAAACTGCATAATTTTATAATTGTACATATTTAATCTAAAAAACTAAAATTACTCGAAAATGACTTAGTATATAGCTCACCAATAAATTAATACACGTGAGAGAACATTGCATCAGAGATCACGTCAAAGTCTTGGACTTTATCGCGGAAAACTTTTTTATACTCTTTCCCTCCGCTCAATAAAAGGTGGACGAGGTGACCGTTATGTGATAGTGTTATGCAGACAAAACCATATATACTAGCAAGCAACCTGGGAGCTTTAAAATATAATCCTTTCTCTCTGGCTTTTATCAGATGCGAAATCGAAGGCGGGTTACTTGCAGGCCATGTCCTCTCGCGCTCAAGATCGTGAGCTTGTTACTCTCTTGATGTGTATATAGTCAGCACAGGAATTATTATTAAAGGCTACGAGAGGTGGGTGTATTATTGCTCCTTGCCGAGAGAGACGTTACAGTACACATTGTGGTGTATCCAAAGATAGACATTACGCAAGCTTCGTGGCATTGCATCGGTCGATTTTGTTTTGTGGATGATTTTATTTTGCTTTTAGAAAACCTGCAGCTGAATTAAATTTGAATAATAAATGTTGAAAAAAGCTCGCGGTGCCACATATTATTCAGTTTTCAAATTTATTAGTAAACAGCAGACAAGCTTTCTAACAAACCAATAAATTACAGCTTGAGAAAAAGGCAAGAATTCGTGAAAAGTTGTTACGAATTATTTTTGTTTATGTACCCTAAAAATAACTTCAAATTAAGGTTTTTCATGTGATCGTGTTGATACTGTTTAAAATTAATTGTTATTTAATTAATTTTCAATATTTTCATTTGTAATTGCAATAAATATTTATTTTCGCAAACATTAGGGTTTTGCTGTTGGTCTTATTATTTTTCTCTATTTCATTTTTAATTTCAAGTTTCCTTATAAGCCTCTTCGAACTACTCCATACTGTCGCCTACTAGTAAGTATCTTCTTCAATTTTCGAAGTTTTAATTCGAACCGATTTCATATTAGTTGTAATAACCAAAAATGCTTTGATAGGCTGTAAATATTTGCCAACACTATGAAGGCAAAGGGTTTTTATGAGTCAAATAAAAAGGGCAGCAAAAACGTATAAGTTTATTAGTTGTGCAGTACGCAGTTGCACTTTCGACATTATCGATTAAATAATACGACTAAAGAGCTCGAAAGAGAATAACTAATGATACATTTTTCGAGCTTTTTTCCAGACTGGTTTTAACCTTCAACTATGAAAATAATAAAACTTGAAATTTAATTAAAAAACGGCTTCTATTTATTTTAAAGGTAAACATATGTATAATTATTATTTCTTGGGGACTTTGTAACTTCCCTCGTTTCCCCATCACTGTTGCACTCGTGAGAAAGACAAAAGAGCAGCAAAAGGGAATATACGTACACTCGTTCGTCCGGAAACAAGCCCGGTTGTATCAATGTTGGAACGTCGGGACGTTTTTCTGCTCTTCAAAAACATTTTTAAATGTAATTCATTTAGATTTGAAGAGAAAAAATCAAATGCAGCTACTTGCAATATTATCTCCATTCATTTTTTTTACTCCTACACCATTAACCTGCTTAAAACGAGTTATTTATAAGCTCGTTTCTTTTGTAATTTTTTATGATCAGCGATATTAAATTTACCGTTGACTGAGACCTAATCGCCTCTTTACTTTTTGCTCGCACAATCTAAGCTTCGTCCCGTAATAGGCGCGAAGTTGGGCGATTATCGGCTTGATCGAAGTGGATTGAAGAAACTTGAAAAAGGAGAGTTTTCGAACACAGGCACGAGGGAAAATGAGATTCGATTTAATGGTGAAATGCTTTTGGAAAGTATACAAAAAATACGCAGCAACGTCTTTCGCTTGCATATGAATGATGATTTTAATTGGATGTAGCTCTTAGGGTTCGTACTCGACGAGTATTGAGAGCAAAAAAACTTCAATCAACTCGGATAAGAACCTCGGTAGTATTTTGTTTCGAAAAAAAACTGGAAAACCAAGTTTTTCTAAGGCCATTGTGTTTTTACGTTTTCAACGTAAATATCATGAACGCGCAGCATCGAGCTGGAAGTATTTTATTGGCCAGCGAAAAGGGTCTAGCGCTATTGCAAAACATTAGGCTTTTAAAGCTTTTAATGAAAACCATAATGCAGGTTGAAATTTAATACCATGAGAACGGCCGAAGAATGATAAAGCCACAAAAGTGTATGTATAAAAACATTGGCCTGGGAGCACACGCAGCGACAGACACGCAGTGCAAACAAGCGAAATATGTATCGACGCGAAATTCTTCAAAGCAAAGATCCGCGCGCAAAGCCTAATTAGCCTATAACATCCCTCGTAAAATTTCTTCCCTTTTTATTTTGCCTGAGCGCAAAGCAAATACGATCTTTTCTCCCGTTAAAACGTATAAACTACGTATAAAGGTAAAAATCACAAAGATAATTATGCAGAGCGAGAGTGAATGGATAAAAAAAGAATGCTAAGGTGCATACGCGCGTATAAAAGACCGTAAAATGATAGAGTTTGGTCATAAAACGTCGAATTTCGAAGTTTACTGCCTCGCTAGTCTTTTCTCAGTTCTCAGAGGCAGGGCGCAAACTGAGGGTGATTATTTCTCAGTTTCTTTGTAGCAGCTGTAATGAATAGAAGCTGCGATATACTTGTATTTTATAAAACTATGCAGCTCCGTATTTGCGTTAAACTACTTTGTGAGCTTTAGATTGGGCTTCATTTAATTTTTTAAAGCCAAAGGTGTTTTAAAATCAGCCGAGCGTCTTTTTTCGTATAGGCCTGTATTTCCAATCGAAAAAGCATCGTTAAATAATTCTTGTTCGATATATAAACCCGAAAGCACATGTGTGTGTAAAGAATAAAATTTTAATTGATCCCGAACGACCCCCAAGTCATATAATGGTACATCGAGTGTGTGCACAAGATTTGAATTTCACAAGCTGTTAATCGAATTGATTGGATCAATCGATCGATCAAATTATCTGCTTTTCGCACATTTTCCATGAGAAATTCGCCAAATCGAGCGGCTTGTCACCTTGGGGACTTTCAATGGTTAACTGACGAGAGAAAGAAATAACAAATTTTTTTACGTTATCGAGGTAATATCATTTCCGTACCTTAAATACGCCATCGTAACGATACCCGGACTCATATTTTACATGGACTGGTTGACTTGATATGTTGCTGACACTTGTCACGTACGCATAATTTGTATTGTTTGACACTTACCTGAAAAAAGAAAAAAATATGGATTAATAATTTAATCTCCGCATTTATACGAATTACAAAGTATCTGCTTTCACAGAGCGATCAATAAAGTTCAACGCGTAATTCCTTGTAACAAACAGCATTAATATCAATCAAGACGCAAAAAAAGCCTTAGCTTGCGTAAAACAAGAGACGAGCCGCCACTGTCGAGCGGAGAGGAGATAATTTTCATTAGAAACTATCGCTCCTATCTCTAGAAATGTACATCAGTCATCGAGCGGGAAGAAGATGCGAATAAAGAGACGCGTTATGTACGTTGGGAGATTGCGAGAGCTTGATTCGGCGACAATTGCTGCCGGCAGTAAGTATTATCTGCCTCGTTCGAGAGAAATGCGTTGTATTTTTTTTAATCGACGTTAATTCGCTCCCAGCAGTAGTCGTCGAGTTAGCGCGAGAACGAGGCCTGAAATTTCCGGCCGCTCGATTGCTGAGTTGAAAGAAAAAAATGTCGTCGAATTTCTTGGCGAAGCTGAAAGCGAGTGGAAGCTTTATTCTCGCGAGCTCCTGGCCGCGGTCACATGGGCACGCGAGCTTGCTCTGATCATCGTCTCTCTCTCTCTCTCTGGAGTGTATCGTGCTCAACGCACATAGTGCATCTAGTATCCATTTTGACGTGCAATTCCGCCGGGCGCGTCAACCGCTCGGCCTCAGTATGAATGTACGTACATACACTTCATCTTGCACTTGTATACAACACATATCCAATAAGCAGAGAGAGAGAGAGAGAGAGAGACACACACACACACGCACTCATGCAGCACATCTACAGAGGCGTGCACAGAAGGAGGTAGGTAATACGTGCACCTGACACGCGCCTCATTCGCGTGATCGATTCGAGCGCGCGCGCGATACGAGCAGCTTGAGCATTATCCCTGCAGCCTATTATTTTTTTTATGGCATACATGTGCGTTATAATATAATAATCATTTAATGCCTGCAACGCAAGGAAAAAGAACAAGGGCACACGCAGGCACCTTTTTTTCCTCGACAAGTGTCGTACTGCCTTCCGAAGGGGATGGCTCGCAGTGCGCGAACTTGGCTTTGGAATGTGCGCGCACGCAGCAGGGCAGTTTGTTTATTCTGTGGATTGATGAGTGACGAGAGAAAGAGAAAGAAAGCGAGCGAGAAAGACGGAGAGACGTTATTTATGGCCAGGGATATGTATATACGCGCAAAAAAGGTCAACGTTCTTTTTTTCTTTTATTTTCGTTTAGTCAATTAGAGGTTTTATAATGGAATGGTTGGTTTGTAACGCAAGCCGCAAGGTGCGCGTGCCTAATGTAAATATTATTGATTATACAGTAGCTGGATAGAGATGTACGCATGGGATAGGCTAAAAAGAAATTGAAAAGCCAGCGAGAGACAAAATAATTCGATCGTGCAAAGTTACACGTATTTTCGCTAGTGCCTGCCTGTGTAACTGAAAACATATGAGCTGGAAAGACTTCACGAGTGAGCCGTGAAGATGATTTTTTACTTTCATCTCCGACGATAGCTCGTTAAAAGGTAAGTAGAGCATTGTTACCCGTCTAACCGGTTGATTCTCTCGCTCTCCCCCCCGTTCGAAGGCTCGAAGGATAGTGGCGCAGCTTCTCGAATCATTAGAGACGTTGTAAATTTACGCACTCGAACAAGCAATCGAATGCGCCATTAACTCATCGAACGAGCCTCTTTAATCAATATGCATAAATATTACGAAGGGGCCTCTTTGCCGTATTGTTTTTTTATTTACCTCAATCGTAATTAAGGACAGTGAGCGAGAGAAAGGAAGAGAGAGAGAGTGCCCAACGAAATCTTCTCGATGATAAATTCGAAAGATGCAAGTACGTAAGTAATGACCTTTTGCGCCTGATTTTAATCCTATTTATATATGAACCCGCACATCTTAACTTGAATCTTTCTCTTTTTCTTTGTACACGCAAAGCGTAATTTATACGAAAAAAAGGCATAAGGAGAGACGAGAGAGAGAAAGAAAGAAAAAAAGGGAATGAATATTTTACTGGTTTTCCATTCGGTAAAGACGATATACTGCAAAAAGGTCTATATTTACAAAGTCCATAAAGATAGCGGAATAATTCAGAGAATAAGAGGAAATATGTTTGTACACTGCACACATAATCTCGCGTTGCATGCTGAACTGGCAGAATTTCAAGGAAGGCATCGTATTTATATATTTCATGTGCGAGTGCGCGCGTATTCTTCGTACAGCACACGGTATTACTGAACGTTTTTACCAAGACAAAAGACGAGTGCGCAGAAAATGTCTCGACTGCTAAATTGAGCTATTTGGTGTGCAGCATCGATGATAAATCTCTCTGTGTAATCTCACCTAGCTCGACTCGTATAACCGTTTTCGATTTTTCTCAAATTCACGTCTTGACTCTGCTCTCGTATCATCGAGCATATTTGCATAATAACCGTCACTGCTGCGCTACCTTCGAGAATGTACATTTTGGAAAAATGACAAATCCAGTCCTTATCATTATTCTCAAAGGTGTTTCTAGCGCGAGAAAATTTCACCCCTTTGTGCACACATAGGCCGGTCTCGGGAGAAATAATTTTTGATTTTCTTTTCCTCGGGACCCCGAAACTTTGTGCACGGGCAAGAACCAGTTTCTCTCTTAGATAAAATTTTCTGATTGATTTTTCCATTTTTCTCTTGCGTTAATACACGTTATCAGGTCCAGCCCCCTTAAACGTCTAACAACCAGTTCTCGAATTTTCTTGTCGATTTTTCCATTCTCTTGAATATTTACCCTTAACTGCACACACACAATGCGAGAGAGTCTTCACTTACATGCTTTAAGAGTGTGTGCATTATCAACGGTTCGTCGTCTCTCTTGCCTGCAGTAAGCAGCAACAGCAGCAGTAGCAGCAGCAGTGCACAAAAGGGAAACTACGAAGAAGCAGGTCTCTCTGTCTTAAACGCGTATATACTTGCACTCGCTTCTCTCAAGCTGCACACGTGTCTCCCTTTTATGCATTACGCGCGTATTATAATGAGTTGTGTGTATTATACGCAGCACCTCCAGGGTGTCCTACCGGTTTACCCTTCTGTTGGCAGGCTCTACTACTTACACTCTGTTACCTATTATTTTATTGAAATTCTTATAATACCGACTGATGTGCACGTGAATTTATATCGCAAATTTAGCTTATGTTTCCGAGACGTAAACTAAGCGCACGCGTAATAAAAAAAAGTGAATATCATCGGTGAATATGTCGCGTCAATATTAGGATATCAATACTCATGTTAACTTGGTTCAATTGTTGATGAACTCTTACAATTTAAATTTTTGTGATCACTTTGATCTATCATATAAGTAGTTTAAAATTAAATATAATAAGAATAATTTAAAATATAAAATTGTGACTCAGTAAAAACCCAACTCAAAATATTTAATGAAAATATATTTAAAACTCAATGGTTTCAAAAGTCATCAAAACTTCGATGAACATGAAATATTACAAAGAATATCAAGAATATCGATTCAGTTTCTTTACAAGATTGGCTAGTTTCGATAAAATCAATGTCAGATAACAGTCTAATAATTTTTTTACAATAACACATCCAATTTTCAAATTAAAAAATAAAAATGTAATATCTTGGGATTAAGGTATTTATACCATAACATGGCTTTAAATTTTGGATTAAAAAGTGTATCAAAGCCATTCCAAAAAGTTCAAAAACCAGTATTATCTTTTATTCGTTTAAAAAATTTGGCAATGAATTCTGATAGATCATATATTGCACTTTGCAAAGAGTGCTCGTTATACTTTGTGCATTATAAAAATTACTGGCTTCGGTAAGAATTGGTAAATTAAAAATTCAATTATAAAATTGCAGCACAAAGCCATCGAAGCTCCGGCGTATTTTTTTCCTTCCAGCTGCTGTCCATATAGCATAATGCGGTCTTGAATTAAAGTTCTTCATCCCCGCCTATCTACGCGTACTCGGTGCAACATTGAACTTTTACCAAGTCTTTCGCTTTAACGGACAAACAATCCTCTACAATAACCTTGGAAGAATTGAACTCATCGTGTTGTATGAAAGGAAAAGTGCGAAAACTATCACCAGTAAAATATTTAGCTTCCTGGCAGAGAAAGCGGAACTATTCAAGACGTTATCTTTCAATTGTTTTTTGTGGCGGCATCTTCGAGGAATAATTCATGAAAAAACGATCGTTGAAACTGTCAGCAGCATATCCTAGTTATGAGGTCAAAGAGCTCATTTAAAGAATATAATTTCATCTATCTATGACGCCTCGTATCGCACTCTCACTCGTGTGCAGTCATTCATTCAGGCAAACGTCCGCGATGATGTGCATAAGCTCGAGAAACAGACGAGCAGTGCACATTTACACGACCCACACAGAAAGTCACTTATAAAGCCCGTGCCTGTGTTGTCTTCCGGACATGCTGCAACGCAACAAGACATTTCAACAAGATTATGTAATGTGTGTCGCGAACGCGCGTGGACAGGAACGAAGTGAAACTGCTGTTATTGTTTTTTTCACTCCCATGCTTTACTTCGTTCAAATTTAATGGTAGATAGTAACTGCTTATAAGGATCGAGACCTGAAATTGCGCACACAAATGCGATCCGAGTGATTTACGATATATATTGTCGCGGGTGTCACGTACCTCTCAAGCTAGCGACAAGCCAAGGATCGAGATATTGACTTACCATTAATTATTATACATAAAAAAACACACCTCGTGAAAAAGGTTGTACGTAGGTTTCGTATTGTACATTTAAAAACATCTCTCTATGCTTTAATTAGTTATATTATACCAATTCATCTTTTGTGATATATATGCTTTAGATGTAGCACGACAAACCACAAATCACTGCCTGCCTCTCTTGTGCACTTTTGAAGAAAAGACTTTCAACGGCAGCAACGGTATATCGGTTATACGAGACACCTACGCGTACAACTTTGCAACTTGTATATTGTTTTTCATTGCGTGTATGTTCTCCCTCGATACTTCAGGGTGGTTATTTCCAATATTGAGATACACGTCGAGTAATAATGTAGCAACAATTTATTAAAACCACCTCGCCATTGCAGAGTGCACATACTCAACGATAAGAAAGTTTGTATGTATGTCAAGCGTTTTGTAGACTTCGATAGTTTTTCGGCAATAAATTTAGTTCCACTTTTAAAATCGAGAATCAATTCATTAAAATTTTTTTGAATCGATCTTTTTTTAAATGTTCCAATTTTTTTCTAATATCACGATGAGTTTATTTATTTACTCGGGAGAAAATCCTGCTTAGGTGACATCGAAAAAAAATATAAGGAAGCAACTTTTAGCGAAATTAAAACATGAAGAGCATTTTTGCAAATGAATTACGTTGTACTCTTATACCGTAAAAGCATTGCAAAATCGTATTTACAAACAAGGTAAAGTAAAAAGAAATTTGTGTTTATATGCTTTGCTCTTTAAAACTACCTATAGCGTGTCGCATGCTGTATTAATCTGAGATGCGGCTGTTATTTGTGAACAATAATAAGCTCTCTTTGTTCGTAATTATGATGAAATACAGAGTCTACATTTACGACGACTTGGTATTTTACACCTCTACCTCTCGAGAAGGAAAAAAGGTTAATTTGTTGAATTTCAATTCTACGCTGCACTGACACTGATAGGTTGCTCGTACGCAGATAGCAAATGAGTTTTGATATTTTTCAACGCAACGTATTCGCGGGGCTATTAATAGACTTTGAACGCGGTGTTATACACCCGTTGTGAAGTGCGAAAAATAAAAGAACCTCCACAAACTCAACGCTTGCGCCTAATGGTAGGTACTCGAATATTGTATTCATCAATTAATACGTATTAAAAATAATTAAAATTTCAGCGTTTAAGTTGGCGCTCAAGGCATTAATTTTGCCGAGGTAAAACAGGCGGCGACGTCGGTGTCGGAGCGACAAAATTTACACACGCGTGCGACAAACAAAACTCATTCGAAATCGCATTTTACTGATTGAACACGCGAACTTGTCTTTCGAGTTTCAAGAGAGAGACAGAGGGAGAAAACGAAACTGAGTCACGAAGCGAGTTAGCCTGAAGCGTACGCCAACTTGAATAATTCTTCGTTTGAAATAATCATCAAGCGCGAGAAAGCAAGAAAATTACGTTTTTGTATTTATCAGGGTGTTTAAGGGTTTGAGATCGTTTCGAGAAACATGTGTCCGTAATCTAAACATTCTCACGTTTTATTTCGTATAAATGACTAATATTCCTATTTTTGTGTTCGATCAACACGAATCGACTAAAAAAAGTAGAAGCGTCATAATTCAATTTTATAAATATGCGACAATAAAAACATCGAGCTTGTAAGAATGAAAGAGAAATCATTTTTTGTCAAAGCAGAAAATCAAAGTAGTCTAGAAGATTGATTTTTACGATTTTTTGTAAATTGTTATTGCTTTGATTCTCGAATGGTTAAATCGAGAATCAAAGCTTGTTCCGTTACTGGGTTGAGTACCCCACCATATTTGCGTGGAAAGTCAATTTGTCCTTTCGATGTATGGTTTTATAAAACTATTTAGAAAGCATTAAATTGCGTGAAATATAAAAGCGAGAAAAAAGATTGGAGAAAAACTTGCTTAGATTTTACAAAAGATAAATTCGAAATCATATTTAAATTTATATTTTTTTACAAGTCATAATTATTTATAGTAATAATGCGTTTATACTACAGTTCTGAGTTGCTGCAATTATGGGCAATTTCGGAACTCATGGTAATTTTAGATAATAATGATGATTTAAAATATTAAGCTTTTTACAGAACTTAAGTAAAACAAGTGTAAAATTTTTAAATCTTTTTGGTAGACGGCCACATTTTTAGTAAAAATATCAAAATTAATTTCTAAGCTATTGATCTTTTTCATTTACTAGTATGATTATGTAAAATACACTTTCTTGTATATTCACCCAAAAATTACACAATAAAAACGTACATTTTCGAGTTTCAATTCTTAAAGTGAATATTAATATTTTCATAAAAGAACATAAATTTGGGAACGTATGAAAATCTTGGCCCATAATTCTTACAAGTCTCCCACGAGTAGATTTTTTTTAATTGCGTATATATTTTATCGACGGGTTATTGCATTGCCGTATTAAAAGTATATTTCACTGTATCGCATTACGCGGTCTAATTGAGAATTCAGATTAAAATATTGTACTGCTCGCGATATTATTAATTCATATCTCTCTTTATGGCTGCTGCAGCAGAGGAAACTATTTTTCAATTTATGTGCTCTCAACAAATTTATAATAAAGTGCAGTGCGCCGATGAAGTAGCTAAATATTTCGTTTAATGAATAATTAGCTCGCACGGAACGTCGACTTAATCGATACGCACACGTACGGAAATGGCAATAACATACAATGCTTTGTGGAACGGGGAAAAAAGATGTGTAACATTTGCTCTTGTGCAAAAGTAATATTTTCTAAAGTCTGACGCTAATAAACGAGCGCTCGATACACAAGTGTCATCGCTTAGATAAATTGCGTCTTAATTTTGTAATTTCTCGCCGTGGCGATGCCTTACAATGCTCTAACACATTGATGTAATAGCATTTTGTTCGGCCAACGCACACTTTCTTAAATAGTCGCCAATACGCTTGTCGCGCAAGAATAAATTAAATTTTAAAAGCTTCAAGGCTTATGAACTTGATGACGCTCTTTAACTTTACTTTCGACACTTACAGTGCGCCCACTCGGTTGTTGAGCAATTTTAATATCCAAATGTATATATCTTGAAAAAATCGACCATTTTTAAATGGATCTTAGGCAGCATTAAATAATTCCCCCAAAGATAGATATGACTAATTTGATTCTGCGACAATAGCATGGTGATCGTTTAGCTGTCGATATCGATTCAAGCGCGCTTCGAATAAGCTTATGAAATCTCGATTATATTTATCCAAGCTATTGAGTTTTTGTTTAACGACACAAGCGCAGTTTTATTGATCCGCTACAATCTTGAACGTGAAACGTTTTATTTTTTTCGAATGACAAGCTTTCGTGTTGTAAACATCTTGAAAACAGTGAACTAAGCCATAAACATAAGCAGTTTTTTTTCAGCATGATGGACTGTCAAATTAAATTGAATGTCACCTTGTTTGACTAGTAATTAACCGGCAATTCGTTCGAGTACGTCTAGAAAATGTCGAAATTATTCAAAAACGTTACCTGTGTTATAAAGCACAAATAAAAAGGCGAGTATGGGCTACTTCCGAGTGCGCACAATACGGTTCTCGTAAATTCGTACGCATGAAAAAACCTCAATGCATCCGTTTGAAAAAATTCACTCAGTACTTCCGTACGTAAAGTACGAGCTGATTAAAAAATGCCTTCAAATCCATATAACGACGATGGCGTTAAAACACCTGTTCGTCCATAAGCGTAAAATTATTCGTCTCATGTTACCTCGATGGCACGCGACCGTCCACACGCGTGCATTCCCTTATTATGAAAATGACTTTGGACATTTTTTTCCTCAACTAATTCGAATGGTCTCAATACTCGGGCGAAATCTGCGGTTCAGCTTTTATCGCAAGAGCGCGATGACCTTTCGTGTGCAGTATTGCAACGGCGAGACTTTATATTATACGCGCGGCTTCTTTTTGCAACGCGCGTCTTATTACGAGTGCGTGGGATCTCACGAGCATCAATGCTAATGTGACTTTTTGCGTTGCTTCTCGGTATACGATCGTTGCGCACGATAAAGCTTTTAATTAACTTGGAGATGTAAGAGCTGCGGAGTCGAAATTTCAGATACTCGACGCGGCTATAATCGGCAAATTGTACGTGCGCGGGTCTATCGATTTATCGATTTTACCTCGTCATATTAGTGCATAGAACACATCCGATGTAATCTCAACGGATATCAAATTATACTCGAGCATTGCGGGCAGGAAATCAACTATATACGAGCCTGCGCGTCACCGTTGTTGAATAATTAGCAAACAATCGTCGCCGTGTGGTTTTGGTCTTTGTCGCGTGGATGGACGATAGAGGAAAAAGCAGAAAACAAATCAAAACAAGTAAGAAAGAACGACTCGAACGTAACTAGAATATTATACGAGCTCATACTCATTTGAATGAATGACACACATATGTGTGGACTCTAAGCACATATTATAACGGAATCTCATAGAAAAATCAATACAATATTTGCGTTTACCATGTAAAACCGCTAACAATCGTCCGACTTGAATTATCATTATCCGTGTCGGTATACATGAATGATGATCTAAAAAAAAAGCGAAAAGCGAAGCAGGAAAGAGCATTTATTCAAAAGCCAAGGAGAAACACTTCCGTTCCTAACGCTGCAAATACTTTCACCTATTGAATATTACGAGCTGCATGTGTGTACGTGTGTACTCATTTGCTTCTGTACTATTAGCAGCACGCGAAAACTTTATAGAAATATTGCGAGCGAGCGAGGCTGAAATATATTGTAAACGTGCAACGATTTACGATCACAGCCAACGCCTCACACAAACATGGCAACATTTCAATATCTTTTTTATACGAAAAAATGCAGTTCATAGGTGTACTTTTCGGTAAATTTTCAACCGGTTATACGCATACATGCATGTAAGCTGTCTCGTTGCGTAAGACACGCGTGCGTGCTCTAGCACAAGCAAAACACTAGCATATTTTTTATTCAATTGAATTGATAGATAGTATAGTATGGAAGAGTGGCGAATAATTATTCGGTCGTTGTATAACCGCGTCGGGTCTCTCGAGTTAGCTTCCCATGTAGGACAGCTCTCTCGGACAATCGATTCAAGAAGAGTCACTTATTTTTGTACACGAACGACCATTGTTACTAGTACTTTTTTGTCTCAAAGCTCAATGACTCACCTTTGTTTGTATTGTTACTTCCATTTCCATCTAGACTTATGTATTTATTTTTTTTTTATCAAAATTATGTATATAGATAAAATTCTGAAACTTATCTAATCTCTTCGATCGCGTGCATACGCATTGAACAATTACGTGTAAGTTTTCATGGATCAAGCAGAGCTGCAAAGTTACATGTACACTCAAGACACTCATGAAGCGAAAGATTTCGCACACATCTCTTGGTGTTCGGATCGTGGTAGGTTTTTTGATACTTATGTGTGTAGAAATAATCCGATTTGTTATTCGAGCCTCGTTTTTATAGAGCTAGATTTATTCAAAGGTTTTTTTGCACGCACGATGGGTGGCTAGAGCTCTGATGATGATGTTGGGTGGATGTTGAATACACGAGTACATTTTATGTGCTGCGATTCATTCCACAGTTTCTGACACTACTCGTACATCTTTACCTGACAATTTTCACTTGATTTTCTCTTATAATCCGTTCATAGTGCTAGCTTTTACTTCCGACAAAAGATCTATTTCATTCATGCAAAGTCCTTTCCTCAGTTTATGCACCATTTTAGCGTAGCAGCAGACTAAGTTCTAAACCGACACAGCGACCGAAATAAAACTTGATTGGTACCGAGGAGACAGTCTCACTGACAGAATAGCTATCGCAATAGAAAAATGATTCATAGAGACTATTCGGGGAGCTTGACTTTGGCAAATAGACATTGCAATTAATTTACGCAGGTTTTCCTACTCGCTTACCAGCTGAAATATGCTATCCAGCGATTCGTTGGCAAATTACACAATGATACAATTCAAATTTCAAATTTCCACGACGCGTTGCCGACATTCCCTCTCGCTCACGCCAATAGATATCAAACTTAGATTATTTGATACCGAAGGAATTTACTTTCCACGATGTTTCAGTGGATCTTGTAACATTTACATAGGAATGGTGACAATGGTTTAGAAATTCATTTCTCGGTATTTTATGTTTTTTCTTTTTTTTTTTATGAGTGTGTTGTTATGTTATTCTTACTTAATACTCGTCGCATAATCATTATGATGATAAAGATTTAAATAAAAGTAAGCCAGTTTTTTGTTTAATTTAAATAATGCTTTATACATTGAGCTCTTCTTGTATATTTTTTAATTATAATTATTGTAAATACTGCGAAAAAATTATTAAACAATTTACAGGCAAAACTCTGCATGAATTATTTTTAAAATAAAATTAAAAACTGACTCGTATCACATTCCCCTACTATTTGTGTATTTCATTACTTTGGTTTTAATAATTTTTTTATATTTGTAGCAATGTGCTTAAAATTATGATCTTTTAAAAATAAATTACTTTTAAAAGAAACTCTTATAGGTAGAATGACTTTATTCACTAGATTACATGCATAAATTTTTGCTATTGCACATTTAAAAAATACGGATACAGCCCCGAGAGCCGATGTGACAGAGCGAATAATGATATGATAAAAGAAAAAAAACGCTGTCCTTTAAAGTTAAAAACTCGCCAATATTTCATCGTGCCTTCGTCAATTTCATTCGAGACAAACTGCTGATTTAGCTCCTCTTCTATTCATCAATCAAGCAGCTCTTGTGTGTATGTATGTACAGACGACAACAAGTATATAACATCATCGCTCCGCACGCACTCTCATTTAGCCCCATTACCTCGATTGCAAATTTATGACGAGCAAGTTTTATGCACTTCGTATCAATGGAGAAAGAGCGTCCCGTGCATTAACGACTTTGTATTAAATATTTCCTCTCGTTAATAATAAAAAAAGGTGAAGAGAGAAGAGAGATGTAGGCCAAACGGTATGTAACACTTGATCGAATTATGCTATACAAGTGTGTACGGGAGATGCGTAGAGCGCGCAAAGACAATCTAGATATTGTCAGGGTGCAATACTTATCAAGGTGTGCACGCGGCATTAAACCATTCGTTGAAACATTTCAATTATCCGTTTAATTAATTTTCCCGAATGCAGCTGCGGAAAGTAAAGTGTGCGCGACGTGTGTATCAGATCGATATCTGAATAAGCACGTAGAGGCAGTCGCTCGCGCGTACACACGTTTCAAGTGTCGGGATTGACTTGAGGGTTTCGGTTTACCTGATCGGAATCTCTACCCGATATTATGCTCGCACATATGCCCACACTCGCGTGTATATATTTCAGCGAATCATATTCATGTGCATTATTATAATAAGGCATTTATGTTAAGTACATAATGAGCCATTAGCTGCCTACTTGCGCACACAGGTGAGCGCGTGGCGGCGCACTGTGCACCTTTTTTGTTTTCGAAAGAAGTGCCGAATATGTTTTCATGAATGGCCGTCTTTTGTGAGATGACACCATAGTTTCCCCTCGGAGGACAATCTATTATTTCGAGATTTCTTTCTCGAGAGCTTCTAATAAGCCGGGGCGACAATTGTAAATATGGGGTCAGCTTAAAGATCGGTATACAAGGGTGTTTGGTGTATTTTTGAGAAATTAAGACGTTCCTTCCCACAGAATTCATTCATTGTGGCGCTTGTAATGCCATTATATTATATCATATTTAAGCGAGGCGCGCGTGAGTCATGTTCGTCGAAGAGTCCGCGCGATGTCTCTGACACATTGTTTTCTTGCAAATTCGACGGAGAAAAGAGAGCACATTGAGCGGAGTGAGCGGAACGAGTTCGAGCTTGCCTTTTTTGCGCATACTTATAAGAGCGATAAAAGAGGGACTGCGTGCGATTTTGAAACGTGGGGTCGAACTAGCACGTATCCGTGTATACATGTCTGTGTGTGAATATGTGTGTACGCCGGCACAATTGGCGGCTTGTTCGAATCGTACACTATCACATGTGGACGTAGACAAGTGTTATTAATACTTTTCGCGATAAAATACATTGACGCGTTTTTTCCCCCTGTACAAACGCGCATATATAATAGATATAACGTGCCGCGCGAAGAAGAGGAAGGAAAGAGGAGATGCTTGCTTACGTACTCTTGACGCTCGTATGCGAGCTCTGTCTGAGATTTCGAGCTTGATGAAATTATTTGTTTAGTCGCGCGCACGCACAAGAGCTCAGGTGGATTCGCGAGCATCTGCTGCTGCTGCACGAATGTGTATGAAATTTCGCCTCGACGTTCTAAGAATCGTTGTTTTGAAACGACTCCCGCTCTCTTGTGTATCCGTTACGAAAGAATTTGTCATTATACAAGAATCGAGCAGCTTTAATTATGACAATGAACAAAAATGGTTTCGTAAAATACGTATGCACACACACGTAGTTTGACGAGCACAGGCTCTTTATATAGTATGCAATTATACAATCATGCCATTTGAATCGCCGTTCGACACATGCCTGTGCTACCGTGAAACCAGTTTCGACGGAATTTCCGCAAAAATGCGACTGTGATAATAGCGCCTCAAACTTTTTCCGATACATTTATCAAGTGTCTATCGAATATCGTTTCTCTACATCAGTCAGGAATAAATCCGTCAATAGCTCGTCAGTTGAATATCAGGTAATAAATATAAATAAGTAGGTAAGCGCGTGCATAATAAAGAGATAGGCGTGTGCATGTGAAAAAGTGCGCTATCGTTTATTTATTGTGAAAAGTCGGACATTCGTTATTTTTACGGAAACATATGAGTTATGTCAACCGAATACTTCACAACCATTAGCTTTCGAATCTATCGCTTATATATAACTTTTTTTCTTACTAAATTGCGTTATGCGACCCTTTAAATGCTACTGCGATCATGCATTTATTATAAAACAAACAAGCCTCCCACGCACGTTCACGTATCGATTATCGACATTGGAAAACAAAACGAAAATCACACGAACATCAATTAAGTCTCGACGGAGTGTGCCCGATACATGGCGAGTAGCCATCTCTCCTCTCTCTCTCTCGGTGATCGCGTGCGTGGGTGTTAACAGGCATCGATTGCCCAGACCGATTGTAATTGCCTTGTTACACGCGGTGAACGAGTGAGAGTCCGTGTGAGTAAGTGAGTGAGTGAGCGAGCGAGCGAGCGAGTGAGAGACCACTCGCTAACAAACACACTCACCGAATGCGCGCGCGGATATTTCCGTTGCGGAAATCAACGACGACTCGAGTATACAAGCGCACAACAGCATCAATACTACTACCACACGTGAACGCGTGGGTGGGTGTGTCTCCGCGAACTCGATAAATTAGATGATTCGAAGATAGAGGCCGCGCGGACGCATAAATTCATAGATGTACACACGTTATAACCATGCCAAAAGCGATGTAGTAAGCCTTTTTTGCCTTTCGTCGCATCTGTACACACCGCAGCCTCGACATGGGCGTTGAAATTAATGGCTATGCTAAGGTTCAAACTTGCGATTCGAAGTTTTATGATTAATACGCGCGTGCGTGTGCGTATTGGAAAAATCCACGAGATTCACATTTGTAATAATTTTGATAAAGGGTTAAGCTCGAGTTGAAATGTTCATCGATTGACTCTATGTATAGGCACGAGTGTGTGTGTGTGCGTACACGCATCCTGTAGATTTTCTCGGAACGTAAATCAATTGGGACTCTCGTAATCTATTCCCGTGAAATGCAGCGATATCGCATAAAGCGCAATGCCTTGCTGAGATTCGCGTGTTCTTTTAAAGAGTTCATCGACTGATACCCACCTACTACATAACGTATATAAATGCTCGCGCGATATCATCTCCGTCGCCGTTTCTCGTTGTTATTTTAAAGTAAAATAGATGCGATTTCCCGGCTAAACAAGCGGGAGGGTCCGGATGAAATAAAATGATTTCATTGGATCGAGAAAAAAAACAAACGAGTATGTGAAGAATTGCGACCGAGCGAAACAAATGACCTATTAGAAAAATATTAATAGGTCCCTTTGTCGAGCTAATTGATCCCATTAGCTTCTTGGCAAAGGTACTATAAGCAGAGGGCAAAATTTGTAAATAGCAGAGCACGAGATCTATTCGGGAGAAAAAGCCACGAGAGCCGTGTAGTACACGAAGAGAAGTCGCGCTCGGTAGCGAAGAGCCATATTATTAACTCGCCGAGAATGGGCCAAAGAACATAACTCTTCATTAAAGAAATCTTTGCGTTGAAATCTTCACAGCAGCAGCAGCAGCAGCAGCAGTAGAAGCGCTGTTGGTACCAAGCACATGGTGCTGACACGGAGGGCAAAGTCAGTCGGGGAACAAACAGGTGTTTCGTAAATCACGTGGCTAACGGTGATCCGCGCGCTCATCAACGAGCACGCGGGGGGAGGAGTTGAAAATCCCTCGCTGCAGCGTATATTGCATAGCCATCCGTGCAGATAAGAATCGTCAAAAAACGAAAAATAAAGGAGAAGAGGAGGAAAAAAGGCGCGAAACAATAAGATCGCTGACACGAGGCTGATCTTTGTTTTTGTCCGCGCGTTGTCGGCGGCGTGTAACGCCCGAGAACTGCGAGAGATTGCATATAAAGAACGTATGCACGGCAGCACACGGCGTACACGTGTTATTCCGGGCCTTAATTAGCCGCTGCTCTGCCTACATCGGGGAATTTTGTAAGGTTCGAAAAAAAGCGAGGCAAATGTATGGGTATTTGTGAATGTGTGTGTGTATAGCGTATAGAGACTGGCTCAGGGCTAGCGCGCCGCGATATGCAAAGCACGTCGATAAGGCGCTCAAGCGCGTGCGTGCAGGGAAATAAAAAGGTAAGATCGCGAGCGAGCGGAAATAGCTGCGTAGTCTTATCTGGCATTACGACGCGGCCGAGCATCCATCATTATACGCGCGCATATTATCGAGCGGTTTTCTCTCTCTCTCTAGTTCGCTTACCCGGTGTCTCCGATGTAATCCAGCATCCGTATCTTGAGCATTTTTCCACTTTTCTCGTCGCGTGCGCACGAGGATATTATCGTAGGCCACTGTTTTCACCGGCACGCGCGATAAGCCATATCGCAATCGTGAGCCAACAGCAACGTGTGCTCTCTCTCTCTCTCTTTTTTTTTATTCTCGAGTATTATAAGAAGAGAGAAAAGCGCCGGTCCCGCCGACTGGAGCACGCGCGCACACAAGAACTCGCTGATACACAGCGCTGTTAATGGCCAAAAGGCTATATTCACACCGACAGAAAGTGCACCGTTGTACGAATTTCGCCTATTACAAGCGCGCCGCTGAGTCACGCTAAACAGAGCCAAAGAGAGTACACGATGGCTGGCTGGAGCGCAACGAGCAGTGCAGCAGCACTCCGCAGACTGCACTCTATAAACTCACGTTCACAAACTCACGACACACACATGTATATAGATAATATATATAGAAACTGGCAGCGACAGTATATATACAACACAAGCAGCTTCAGCAACTAATTGGCTTTTAGACCGTATATTCTTATTTTTCTTTTTCTCCTTCGTGCTTGGCTGCTGTTGCTTCTGCTGCTGCTGCTCCTCCGCGTTCGGTTTCTTCTTGGTCTTTTGTCGCTTGCTCTCGGCGCACTCCCAAGCTCTGGGATGAATATATCCGTTGGCTTTGGCCTGCACTACACACTGCACACTATACAAAACACAGACACAGACAGACACACACACAGACCGCAACGTAGCGCGGTTAGTCTCGCGCGGCAAAAAAAACCTCCTTTTCGTACGAGTCCTCTCGTATTTCCGTGTTCGAAACGAAGAGTACCTTTTGAATTTTTATAATTTGCAACAGTCGTTTTCTCAACGTGTCCTGGGCGGGAGAGGACCTCTTCGAGCGAATACGTTCGAGTGCAGCAGCGTGTGGCGGTGGTTTTTCGCAAACACGCTCGCTTCGCTTATGATTTTTCCTCTCTTTTTCTGCCCGCAAACGAAAGGCCGGGGATGCAGCGAATAGGAGATATCGGCGCTCGGTGGCACGTAGTGGTAGCAGCAGTAGTAGCAAAGGACCAACAAGTCGAGATTTTTGCGCGCTCAAGCGAGTCTGGCCGATCGTCGAAACAAAAGCCAGCAGATAAGTGCGCAGCGGCGATCGATCTCGGGCGCCGATATATCTTTCAACTTTAGCTTTTTACGAGTATATACGTACTGGCTGTAAGAACATTTACGCGCGCGGCGTACACAGCGTACACATGCAGTTGTACGGAGCGTCGCGATTGGTGTATTCGGGCCGCGGACGATGTGTGCCAATGACCGCGATATCGGCTCCTACATGGACGTCGTCTTTCGCTCGACGACTTTCTTCTTTCTATTGTGTGCGAATGTGTGCAGGAAAAGCCAAGTCTACTAGCGCTTGGTGTATATCGCGAACGTACGAAAGCACTGGCACAGATGCACAGCTGGACGGCGACCGCGAGAGACGATGCGCACTTGTCAAAATAGTCCGCGCGAGGGCCACAATAATCACGCACACGGGCAGATGCACAAAACGTCACTGTAAACTCTGCGTATAATGTATAATAAGCGGACCGCATGCACCAGTAGGACCGTCGCAGCAGCTCAGGCTGTAAACTGTAAACACAGGAGGTTGCACACACACTGCACTGCGTCGAGCACGCTGCGTGCACGCTGCTGCTCTTATATACCGATGCTGTCTTGCTAAAACAGAGAGACACTCGCGTGCTGAGTTGGACGGCGCGTCGCGAGAACTGGCTATGTAGGCCTAAATCGCGCTCGCTGCCTCATGCTAACTCTCTGCTGCTGTAGCACATGCTGCCATCACAGAGAGTAAGAGAGAGAGAGAGAATCCCTTCTCCGTAGCCAAGCGCGCCTTCCACCATCCACTGTATATGTGCGTTGCGAATATATCGCGCGTATATATAAGCGCGTGTACGTGAGTGTGCAGCTCGATGCACACACAACAAAGTTGGCCTGTTGCTGTTTTGCGACTCGCGTTGTATGCGCCTCCTGTACTGTACATATATGCCGCTGCTGTTGCTCCCACACAAGCACCAACACACATCCACGATATATACCTATACATGTATTATATACGCCAGCGAGACCAGCGAGACTCGTTATCTCTCTTTCTCTCTCCCACTTGGTCTTACGTCGTATTGCTGCTACACTCGCACTTATACACTTACACAGATGCAAACTGTGCCTCGACTGCAGCCTATAGCAACTACTATGCAACAACATTCGCAATTCTCGATGTTTCGCATGTACGACTGCGGTAAAGCGCATACTTATGGAAGGATATATAGGTTGAGAAGTGATTGAATCCGCGTACACATAGCGTGCATATATACATATTGCGGCCCAATAGGCTGTCGCGCTGCGCTAGCTCATATATAGCTGTGGCTCGTTCGCTAACTTGTAATACACGTTTGTTGTTGCTTTTTCTTTGCGGCCGCACGCGAGACGCAACTTACATACGAAACAAATCTCTTTTGGCCTTTTTTTATCCCCCGGTAAGCGTGTGACAGGTTGCTCATGTTGATTCGGCCCGGCTTCCGTTCCGATCGTCGTTTCTTTCCTTTCTTTTTATCGCGCCTAACTCGTACGAGTCGGCAGTCGCCACCGAGAGCCTAAAATACTGTACGCCATTACTCGCCTGACATCTGATTATTTTTATTAGCCCTTTTACGAGCCGTTTAGCGGGCATTTAACGCCTCTAGGCTCATTGTTACGGCCATGTTTTTCACACACGCACACGCACGCACGCACATGTACAGACGCTGTACATGCTAAAAGTGCCTCGATAGCGATCGTTTTCGTAGACATAAATTTAAAACAAAATACGGCAAAAAAAAATAACACGACACCCTATCTAATCGACTCTGAGCTCTTTCGTCACCCAGAAATGTTATACACTCGTTCCTACGCATGATTCACGGAGTTTTTATGTAAACTCGATTTCGTCCAGCGAGCGCGACGTGCTGCTCTTGAAAATATCATTTTAAAAAAATGGAATTACTCGTTACACGCAAAAACACTTTCCGCGCGCTGCTTCAAACTTCGATCCGTGCGAAGAATCAAGATAGAATCGTCTTTCTTTTCTGATAGGTATGAAAAAAGCTTCGAACGCTACATTCACTATTCGAGCGTCTCGATGAATTATATCTTTTTTCCAATGTGTCACGTTTTATTTTATGACTTTTATTTTGTTTTACTCGAAATGCAATTTAAAAATAAAGGCGCGTTGAAACTCGACGAATGCATATTATGATAGGTAACGAGATACGAGGCGCAATGAGCAATTCAATTTATCTCGTCGGGCTCGAAATTTACGAACTAAAAACTCGTAATACTTGATTTGACGCATAATTTTCAAAGTCAAAATAAGACAGAGATTATTGATCGATAAGTCGGAGCAAGCCCGATACATTCTGTGGGGTGCCTAAAACAACAATCACCTCAAAACCGCATCATAAGCGTATGCGTGCACCAGCTCTCTCGAATAAATCCACCGGCTGCGCGAGAATACACAAACCCCCTCATTCTTCGGCCCGCAGCGGCGGCACACATGCCACGGCGCGTCTCATATGTGAATTACGCATGACGTGCATCCCGAGCTATATGCTATAGCCTAGCCGCAGCAGACAAAATCTTCACGAACGATTAACAAGAGAAAGAGAGAGAGAGAGAGCGCCTGGCAGCTCACGAGCTTATCCTGAGAAAAAAAGAGACGAGTAACTCTCGAGACCTTATACATGGCTCCGAAACAGCAGCAGGCAGCTACCGTCCGGCATTTATGCATAATATCCGCAGCCTCGAGTATTTTACGAAAAGTGCCAATTTTTGCCTGGCCCGACGCTGCTACCTACGCTCTAAATCGGCGCATTTTGCGCAAAAATTCAGCCTCGACCACACAAACCTTATCAAGTCGGGCTATGCACATATATTCGTGCCTTGTAAATTTATTATACGCCCGAGCCGTATGAGTCTGTGTGTTTATATAAAGGACGTTTTTAACTTGCGGCTGATGGCTTTTAGTTCAGCAAAGCCGCTGCACACACGTACACAAGTGCGCAAAGGGGAGTTTAATTGAATGCTGGTCGATGCTGGCCAAGATACAACATTTCCCGGAATTTTAGAGCTTGTGTCGACGGCGAGTTACGAGGCTGAATTTTCTATACTTCTTTATATTACGCTTGCCTAAATCATATCCTCTCGTTCTTTAAATTACTTTTCTTGACTTCATCTCGAGGCGATTTATGACGAAGCGCTTCTATATTTATTTGTCAAGGAGTTCGATCGATATAAAGTAAACTTGACGAAAAAGGAAAACAGATACGAGTGTAGAAATGGGCAATGTTTAACGCAAACATCGATGCAAAGATACAGTGTACATACACAAACAAAATATAATGTACCGTAGGCTCGCGAAACGGTATTTTTAAATATCGTTGCATGCCCACGAACTGCGTGGCGATGAATGCGAAAAAAGATAAGTCTCTCAACAATAACAGCTTGCACGCGCATACGGAATCGCGTTCGATCTCGTCGATCCAAAAATTCGCATCACGCGTATCGCACACACACAAATACGTGCAGGCGGACAGCGGCATTTCCCACGGCATCGACGCATTACACCCACGCATCGCGCCTGCCTTTTTACGTTGTATACCTCTCGCGCGAGCTCGTGCCTCTTGTTGCGACTAAAAGTGCGACTAAAAGTGCGCCTCTTGCAGCCGAGAGAAAGAGCGGACGAAAAAAATTGCGCGTACGCGTACTCTACGTGGCTGCAGCTAGTATATTAGCAAGCGAGTCTGTTGCGCGCCTGCTACGTACGCGCGGTACAACAATTTTCCGACTCCGTGACAAATGCCTGCCTATGACTGCGTTGCGAGAGGCTGCATTTCGATTCTTGGTCTTCCTCGTAAGCAGCGGCTGCTCGGACATTTTACAAAAATTATCATGTACAAAATAAAGTTATGCTGCTGCATTGTGCAACGTCTCTGTTGCATACAAAAGTTGCATCGCGAGACGTATTATGTCATTATGCTGGGCAACGAGATCTGCTACCTACTCCTGCGAGTGCCATTTTCGAACGAAAATCCTCGTTTTGAGAGATTGACAAAATTCATTTTTAACATAATACACATGGAAGCCCGATGAAAATGATTTAAAAATTATTGCAAATTCGAGTATATATGTGACACGATAAATAATATTCGATAATAATATTATTGGCAGAGAAATATGTACGGGTACCCGGTCACTCAATCGCATATAGGTATACAATTTCCTAGTAACGAAATGGTTATAAAATCGATTGACGTATCTAGTTTTATGATAATGTCACGTTTTCGAAAATTTAAATAAGAGCTTGAAATGTGTCCTCGAGTGCAATTATTATTCACTTGGAATCGATCGAGTCCACAAGATGTACACCAAAGCTCTGTTCTTCCTTGTTTTGATCTGTAGCACTGCTTTTGTAATTCAATTTTCATTCATTCATTTCGGACGAAAAAACAAATCAGGTGAAAGTGTTGCTTATTTCGTTATTATTTTTTCCAGGCTACTCCAAAGCATCATCAACGTAACCGTCATGGACTTCATAGAGTGAGTATATATTTTTTTAATTATTTTCGACGACAACTTTTCTCTTAATACCGTACAAATTCACGAATTAAGGTTCGACGAGGTGTCGGAGATAAACTTAAACAATGGGTCGCTAAAATAAAAGATCAAGCTGCCAAAGTATTGAGTAAAATTCAAGATAAGACGGTGGAAGTTTACAACAAGGTGACCGGCAGGGCTGAATTACTCAATAAGCTCAAGGAATTGAACGAGCAAATGGCCGATGTGAAAGATAGACAAATCTCTTTGGAGAACGAAATCGTCCAAAAGCATAACGAGCTGCAGCAGAAGGAAAAAGAAGTTGAAAGCTTGAAGTATCAGCTGGAACAAAATAAAAATGCCTCCGCCCAAGAGAAAGAGGCCGCGAAGAAACGTTTGCAGGATCTCATAGTAATTCTCGAACAACAACGAAAAGCTTTTGACAATGATCTTGAGACCAAATCATTATAAAGGAAATAAATTATTCCATACCACGCATGAATTATGAAAACCCTATTTTGGTATTTATTACCGACATTTCATGTGCTGCGCATCGAGTATTTAACAAACTTCAACTATTATTCATATGATAAACTCTGACGTTTAATATTACTTTACATTGTCTGTCATAATAAAAGCAAATGGTACAGCTTAATACCCAAGCTCAGCTTTCATAAATCCACTATTCATCGATAAATCTGCGTTACATCGAGTTATTTCAAATTCAGAATCCATGTCAGTGCTGATCCTGTTAGCTTTGTATTAAAATCGTTCGACGTTCAAGGTGATGCTTTTATCAATTAATTTCATAATATATTTCATTATTGAACCTTTACATTCGCGGGTCTCTTACATATGGAATTTTGTTAAAACTGAAATACGCTGTAAATTTCACTTACGGCTTTTTGTTCAAATATTGGAAATTACGTGTTATTTTATATCTCGAATAAATCGATGCAAAAATCCAACATTTATCGACGTTTAAAGAGTAGTTAATGTGCTGACATAGGCATTACTCATCTTTTTCATAACTTTACTTCAGAACGATAAAAAAATCGTTTGTACGTAAATTCAATTTTATGAAAAGAAAAACAATGGATATTTTATTTGACGTAAAGGTAAAATTTTAATTTACAGCGTTAATACGAAAAAGCGCCTACGGTTATAAACTTGGTCATCGCTGCTCTAAATTGCTGAAATAACAACAGTTAATGTTGTAAAACTTGTTAAACATAAAATGATCGAAGTTTCATCGGGAGGTAGCTAAAAAGGAAAAAAAGCTAAATTGGAAAAAAGTACGATTTTGGAAAAGTTTAATTTTCAGTATGAAAAGAGGCGTTGGTTTTTTGATACAATGAGGCTGCGCAACTTTTGTTGCACGAGTTTGTGCTGTCGGCACGTGCGTGACGGCTCGCGAGTGCGAAAAATATACTCTGATTTAAATTTGCAAGCATTCTTATCTGAAAGAGACTGTGGCAGCGATATTTATATTTAAATTACTCGCTGCGCAAATAGTAGTGATTAATACATAAAAATAAAAAATATTCGTGAGTTGGCTCACGTAAAGTTCGTCATGCCTGACTATGGTTCTCTACAAACATGGAAAAAGTATATTTTTTTCTTTTTTCTACTGCGAACAGTTTCATTTGGTTTTAATTAAATTGCATCTCGGCAGCAGCGCGGGGCGCTTTATTTACGACAGGAGTGCAGCATTTTCCAGACCAATAAGTAGATTTTACGCGGTCGTCTATAGATTGGCCGCTTTAATTTTTTTCCCCTCCTGCGGGCAGAGCACACAGAGCGCAGTGCAGAGTGCGCAAAGTAGGCATCATTTTCACATTCTTTACGGTTCATTAAGTCGTTGAGCAAGTCACTTGCAATTAGCATAGAAAATTATCGAAAATTGCAGAGGGGAAGTAGCGCGATATAAATTGGAGGCTACATTAGATTTTGTTTGCTCGGTCGGTTCTTGCGCGCACAGCGGAGAGCACAGCTGCAGCTGCGAACACGGCGAGGAAGCGAAATCGTAAAAAGAAGGTGATTCGGCGCGCGAGCAAGGAAATGCATATAAAAGTGTTGAACAGGCGGATAATTCGCGAAAGGCTCATGTCTTGGCGGGGATCTCAAGGCTAGTCCGCTGCTACTGACTGCTGCGACCGTGGACGTACACGTACAGCTCTCGCCTATACGTACGGAGGATCAAGGCTGTACTCGATGAGAGGCCAGAGAGAAAACGAGATGGCCAGCCGAGAGAGTAAGAGAGAGAGAGACGCGACGCGACGTCTTCATGGGATTCTCCCTTCTCGACATGACAAATTGAGAAAGCGCGAGGAAGCACGAGGCGTATGTACTACTGTGCAGTGCGTCGAATATTCGCGGATTATGCAAACGATATTTACACTGGCTCGCTCGACGAGCTTTTTACAAGCTGACAGAATGCTTATTGCTGCTAATAAAGTACGAGATTTAGATAGAGACGCGGCGCAGCTATACAGAGCCTGGAGCAGCAACGAGTACGAATGACACTTTAATCAATGGCAAAAATACGTTACGCACCTTCGTTCCTACGTACGTATAGTCGATTGGGAAAACGAGATTTGCCGAGTGCGCTAAGCTACTTACACGCGACGTCGTGCCTCTGCATTTTGTACATTTTGCTCTAGATGGTATATAGGCTCGCTGCAACGGCAACGACGACAACAAAAAAACGTCGAAAACGAGCCAATTACCACATGTTATCGGTCGCGAATTCAATCGGCCAAGTTAGATCGATTCCCATCGCGTCGCGTTGATGGGCGCCTGGCGGAGGACACTCGAATAGTCATGCGCGTACGGCGGCGCCTTAGCTAACTTTTGTATACGATAGTAGCGTCTTTGCAGCCAACATCGAAGCAACTTGGGAGGCAACTCCATGTACAACTATATAACGTAGCTTAATGCACGCGCGTACCTATATCGAGTGCGCACTCCTATAGCCCTCGACCCTTGTGTAGCCTTACACGAGTCGACTGGCCCTAAGGGTATAGCGACTTGGTTGGATCGCCAACTCGTTTCGCCCCCTCTACGTATAAATAGGTTAAACTTTGCAATAATTACTGCCTATATAGCGTTACAACGGAATTACTTGCGCTACGATCGAGTTTGCACCGAGTGCAGTTGAAAATATACGATACTCGTACGCCGCGTACGAGTGATTCCCGGGCCAGCTCGTGTACGCATAAATATATTTTGTAGACTTTTTTTCTTTTCGCTCGCGTTTAACGCAATTATTAGCGAGCCACTCGACTAGCAGCACATCGTCGAAAATTCTAATAAATAGGTCAAGATTGCGTTGAGAACTTTTATACGCCACCCGTATGTATGCGAAGCAATTTGCGACTTATTACGGAAAAATATAAAATCGAAAAAAAAAACGTACGAGAGAGAAAGAGAGTATATACGTATCCCACATACGCACCGGTGTAGAAAATTACGGAGGAAAAATCTACGTCCTGTCGATCGTATATTAGTTTTTCGAGTAATGCACGCGAACTTGCAAACGCGCACGGACTCGTGCTACAGGTACACGTTATGATACGCGGCAGTGCAAAATAAAACTTTTCCTGCGCGTTGCTGCCTATGTATACTGTTGATGTTCCATCAAGCGCGACACGTGACGCAACTCGTTCCTTTTTTTTTATTGAATCCTTACACACGCACACGACACAGAGAGCTCGAATCGACTAATTCGAAGCTTTAAATTAAATCGATCGGCTGGCTGTGTTGTTTGCTCGTGGCCGAGTGTGTGTTTTCCTTGCTTCGGTCGCGGTGAGTATCGTGTAGCAGGTCTCGTTAAAGAAAAGCACGAAGACGTATAAAAATCGAATAATAAACAGTGGCCGCCGCGCATATATAGCATGTATATACTGCAGCGTGAGCAACCACGCGATACCCTCGTTCCAGAAGAGCTGCAATCGCAGCGGTGGCTTGTGGTGTGGTCGCGTTCACCGTTACACATGCTCCGCGATCGACTCTCCTCTCTCTCTCTCGTCGTATTATTATATATACAGCACCTTCTTACGTCATTCAACTTGCAGCTCTTATGCATGTATATATATTTTGGATTACATTAGCTCAGGAATGTAATTCGCGCTATGGGGTATACTGTACGAGCTCGCGCTGGAATGCGATCTCCGAGGTATTTTAGGCTTTTTCGAACGTGTCTCGACCGATGGCATTTAATTGGAGCCTGAACTCGAAGCTCGAATAGACGACACCGCCGCGCGGATAATTGGCATATTTTTCTTGCGGGCTGACTATTGATTTTCTAAACTCGCTCTGGAGCTTCGAGCGCCTCCGCGTCTGTGTGTGTGCAGTACGCGTGTGTATAGAGAGAAAGAGAGGCCCGGACGCGCAAAGTTTAACCAGCGCGACTTGTTGTTGGCAAACAACGCGAATGTATAACTGCTTCATCAAGCGAGTCTTTCATCGCGCCCCCGACCCCGAGAGCTGTACATCAGCGTCAACAGGAGCCTGTGTCAGCTAGGAATCTTTGCTGCACGAGCCCGACCAAACGATGCACGGATATACGTCTAGGGACCAGAGTCCACGGAGAAAACAAACAGTTTCGACTGATTTTTCCATCTTTATTTATTTATTCATTTTTTTGCAACATAATATAAAAAGGCTAATGATGTATGCAAGCACGACTTGCCTCACGCGTCTTACACAATGGACAATTTTCCGCCTTTTTCGCGACGAAAATCTCTCAAACTGCCAGGATCAAGCTCGCAGCGGAGCATTGTAAGTTGCACTTGTTGGCGTACTCGCTTAGATACAAGTCAAATCTCTCTTATATTCGGCTTTTGAATCGATCGATCAGCGGCGAATTTCCACGCCAAATCCTTCGATATGAATTCATGGCTCCAAAGACCAAAGCCGAGTGCGCACTCCAAGATTGTATTCCCCTATCCTATCTGTGTACATACACACTCACACAAGCTGGCGCTCAAGCCAGTGTAGAGGGATAGAAGAAATTGTTTTCTTGATAAGGAACTTCTTCCCCGCTGAAACGAGGTCACGTTCGTCTTTTTTTTCGGTGGACAAATACACAAGCCATTTTATGAAGCGCTATATATACGATAAAAAATTGAGCTTATTTTACTCTCCCACTTTTACGATTTGATAAAAAAATAGCATTCAACCAAATAGAATATTATTTTTAAGTACTTGCTTGAAATAAAAAAAAACTTTATACCCTCGACCGAGAGGATAGAACGCGTAAATATAAACAAGCCGAATAGCATCAAAAATGTCGAATTCCTGCAGCGTTATAAATTCCGTGCAGGAGTCAGCACTTTTGTCAAAGTATCGATGTAATTTATCAATAGCATTTTCATGCATTAAAAGACATCGAGTCCGAATTTCGTCAAGTAATATTTTTCCCTTAAACAATGAGCAGAAATTCGACGCTCAACGATCACTCTCTGGGTCACGTATGCACGAATATTTCAATCATTGCGAGCGCAGAGATTCGTGAAAATCCATTAAATTCACAAATCTTAGTAATAATCTCCCGAAGCGAATCGAGCGAAGAGGCATTAAATTCCATATCTCGCTCGACATCTGCGGAATATCTCTTCCTCGACTCGACATCCACCGACGCGTGATAGAAATTACCCTCATATAATCCCGATAAATCGATCGACACTTTGTTCGGCCCTTTAAAGTATCTCCCATCAGAGTCATATTTCAAATATTTACCAATGACAAGCGCGGACTTTATTAATTTTGCAATTTTAATACTTATTTTCAAAAAAAATTTCGATAATTAAATGAGATCCTTTTTTTCCACGACATTTAGTCCTTAAAAAGTATGTTTTTATTTGAGAGCGAATTTTCCCCGTATTTTCGAACGATAGTCGCCTCAGTCTTAAAACCGCGAAGATTGCACGATGTATTAATCGTAGCGTGAACTTTTATTCGCTAGCGCCCTCGTGTCGGGCGTAAAGTCAAGTTAGAGGTGTGCTCAGCGAATTTCGTTTTCGGTGGTTCTTTCGGCTCATTGTGTGAGATACGATTTCGCGACTTGCGTTTCCTGCGCTGGACCAGTTTGCAAACTGACATACGAGTTTGCCGTGCGTAGCGTACACGCAGTACAGTCGTATAGAGCTTTGTAGCAAAACTCATTCTACGCTCGAGAACCCTTTGTTAGCTTTCGAGGACTTTCATAAAGCACTTATGATTTTTTCATTACAATGGCCCCGCAGAAAAGGATCAGCGCGATAAAAAAAAGTCGAAAATCCAATCTAGCCTCGTGCTGAGATATTTCGGGGTTTCGATCAGAGCTGCGTATATGATTTCATCTTTTGCAAGTATATGAACGATCATCTAAATTGTATTGAGCGAAATTTCAGCAGAGCTGCGAATGTCAAGGACACTCGAACGTCACCTCCAGCATCGACGTATAATACTCTTATATAGAGAAATAAAACAAAGGCAAATCACACCTAGAGCAAAGCCAACTCGAGAAAAGTATATCATCATCCCCTCTCGATGCTATAGAGCGGTTGGCACGAGATCTAAACAAAATACTCGCGATTCTCGAGTGGGCAGCGCCGTAGCGCAGGCAGAAACCAACTGACCCGAGAGCGACCATACACACGATACCCTTAGGGACGATTTAATTAACGCTATATACAGTATGCCGGGCAAAGGTCGATGCGCACTTCTGGGCAATGTGTATATACAATATGCCGAAGCACTCAATTATCGAGCTCTGGGCTGTGCGCGCACTGCCTCGTAGTAGTTGGTATTTTTTCTCGCTTTTTTTGTTACTTTAAACTAAGGCAGCTATGATCATTGGATGACTCATCGAGGGTGACACCGTGTGAACCATCATTTTTTATGGAAATGCCATTTGAAGCACTGTGATAACTATGAAGTTTTCTTTTTTTACAAACGTGAAAAATGTTCAAGGCATGTATAAATTAAAAAAAAATTATAGTGACGAAAAAATTGGTAAGCAGCTGCATAAAAACAGCTACGAAATATGAAACTTATTGATGACTTTTTCTTAAATAAAACTGAAATAAAATTTAAACAAAAAATTAAACTTTGAGTAAAGTAACCAATTCAATATTTTTAAATTTATTTATTTTCATAATATAAAAATAAAATCTACAACAGTTATATTAGACATAAAAATTCCGCAAATTCGTTTATCGTCATCACGAGCGTTGGTCTGCAGTTGCCAAGTAAATATGCCACAAATCTTCGTTCATTAGCTTCTCGATGATCAATTCACAGCAAAGAATTGGCAGTCGGTAGCGCATCAACTCTAAGAAAGGATCCAGTGCCCATCGCCGAAAAAATCCTCTCGATAGCTTCTCGCACAGATGCTCAGTACAAGCCTCTATATGACGGTCGGAAAGCTCATACAGTTTGTAGGAGTGTGCAAACTTGTAGTAATCCGAATACGTGACTAGTTTTGCCGCCTCTTTTGGTCGTAACCGGATCAAGTCGTACAGCGACAGACTCGGTTTTAACATTATTGTTTTGGATTCCATCACGAACTCCTCGTCGTCATACCAACTTGTGTCAAAATCCGATGGCTTCTCAAACAATCCGTACTTATCGAAAAATTGTTCAATTGTTATGGCACCGCTCTGGTCCAACTCGTAACCTCTTTTCTCGAGTCTCTCAACTATAATTAGAGCGTCAGACGCTAGTCTCATTTTAAAATGACCGCGATAATCTTTTGGATCAAATCTCTCGCCAAAGTAACTCGAAGTGGGAAAAACGAAACTGGATAAATCGGCATTATTATCTAAGAGAACATCGACTACATTCGGCAAAAGATTCGCCACTGCCAATTGAAGTGGTGTCCGACCCAAGTTGTCCACAGCGTCAATTTCAACGGTCTGCTGGATATCATCGATGATCTTGAAAAAAAACCCAACCAAGTCTTTGCCGTCGCATTCTTTGCAAATACTGTGAAGAGGAGTCGATCCCTCCGAATCAGGCAAATTTGGATCGGCGCCATTTCTCAGTAACAATTCGACCGTTCTTTGCCTGTTGGCGTCCAGAGCCAAGTGCAGTGGCGTATTACCCGTTTCTGGTAAGGGGCAGTTGGGATTCTGACCGAGTTCGAGGAATTTCTCGACGACGTCGTCGCTTTTAGACAGGCAGGCCAGATGAAAGTGAGTGACGCCGTAATCGTCGGTGTAGTTCAGGTCGAACCTGTTGTATATTTTAAAAAGATCACGGACGGTGAACCAATTATTGTATTCGCTGCAACCCAAGTAGTGCACAGGTGTGGTGCGACGCAAAATTGGCTTGCCGTCTTGATCAACTTTGGGCTTGTCTTTGTAGCCGGTGCGAGCTACAAAATGGGCGAATGAATATTTTCTCCATATTTGTAGGTTTTCGATCTCCATGTCCTCCACAAGAAGAGCTTCAATTCCTTCGCTATAAAAAATTTCTCGAAGATCTGGATATTGGCCCTTCCAATTTCTGTATAACGGTTCAAGTTGACGTAGAAATTCATGTCGTTCATTTTCAATATCCCAATTAACCTTTTGTAGTAGGCTCATGAATTTTTCTAAGCTTGAGACTTCGGAATCGGAATCGCCCTGAACACCGCGTTCGTTTTCGGAATCGGATACATCGTCATAATCGAACAGCATCATCTTGCGCACTCACACAAAAACACAATTGCTTATAATTTGAGACACTTGTAATTTTGTTTCCCAAAATCACTTGCGATCTTTTTTTGTTCAACTGGCTGCGGCGTCGTAACGCACACTGAAGAGACTACAGTATGGCAGCGCGAGCTCTACGCGTTGTTTGAGCGAGTTGCCAGCACCGACACGCACACGGCACAGCACGAGAGTGACAAAGACAGACGCAGTACAAACACATGAGCGTCGCGCAGCAGTCGCCGCAAGAGCCAGTGGCCAGCCAATAACAACGCGCAAGTTTTTGTTTCTGAAGAGAAAAAATCAAAAGCATCAAAAGTACAGCACTTTAATCAAAAACCAGCATAAGCAATATTATACCCATTAGGATTTTTATCGAAATTCAATAGACACGTTGTATGGAGTAGAGCTCTGAAAAAAGGCCATAAATTCAGCGAGTCTCGATAAATTTTGAAGCAGCTGCAAAGTTTCGCAGCTCAACGCGCGTGTCTAACGTCATATAGCAGCAAGGTGAAAGAGAGAGAGCAGCACAATTTCGACAATCAAATCCGTTACTATCATACAACCCACGCTAAATTAAACACGTTAAAATGTCTCTCTCGCTCTCAGTCTCGCGCAAGCCCTAAACAGCGGCACTTATCTCTCGAGCTCGGGCGCGCACCCCTTTCTATGTGTATCGATATTAATCAAGCTCTTTGGGCAGCGGCCACTCGATATTACGCACACATAAATGCACTCGCGAGTAGCATTTATACACGTATAAATTGTAACGCTGACTTTTCGGCGCAGGAACATCATCCGTCCGTAGGTATGAAGAGTTGAGCTCTGCATGAATGTATACGCCACCGCCGCCGCGTAATGTGACCTTTTGTGAGCGTAAAATTTGCCGTATTGTGTACTTACAATAATAATGTGTCGCGCCCCTCGCATTAATACACGTCGCGCGCAGTGCGCAAAATGGCTTTGTTTTATATACCGAAAAAAAGGCTATCTCTCTCTCTTTCTCTCTCTACGTGCATGTAGAAATGCTTCACTAGTGTGCGCTAGTTTCGAGAACGAAGCGCAAAAGTGATTTATCATTTCGTAAACCCCTCTACGAAATGATACAAAAGGGCTGCTGTAGTTGGGCTGTTGTACACGTATTATTCGTTCGATGCGCGTCTCTCCGTCGTTTACTGCGCGCGACTCTTTTCAAGTGTGAAAAGAGCACTTAACAGCCTGCCGTGTACACTCGTATCTATGCACGTCTCTCTCTCTCTGTCGCTTTCTGTATTGCAACGGCGATGTCCTCGTTGTTGAACTATGAGAGTCTCGCGCAGCAGAAATTGACGAAATTTAAAAGGTAATAGATTCGAGCGAACGCGCATCGAGGAGAAATTACCCTCGATGTAGTTTTTGATTCTTTGTGATTATTAGAATCTAAAAAATTCTATTAAACGAAGAATTTAGTGAATTTTTTTTCAAGTCTCCGAGATCTGTGCGCCCTATACAGTGGTTTTAAAAAGTATGCTACCTCAACTTATAATTTAGCTGGCACTAATTATAATACTGATTAGAACACGATAGATGCCTGCTATGCCAGCATTTATACGTCTGTAGCAAGTACACAGAACAGTAGGAATCTGCTCATAATGAATAACTGTTGTATTGTCAATTGTCACTCCACATAACGCCGTGTAAGGCTACGGTTCCGTAATTCTGCCCTCTACACGCCTGCGTGACACTTGATGTAAGAGCGCCTGTATAACGACCGTTTCCGTACACATGCTGACTTCCCGCGCAAATGTCGACCGATCGAAAACCGTTCGGAAAATAGCTTGATAACCGACGAAGAATAGGATTCATTCGACTTTTAAAGTAGCTAAAAACTAACGAGTCTACGGATACCTCTCCAATAGGTAGAAATGATCATCAGTGGAGGTTAACCGATCATATAGCACTTAATTCAAAGTTGCTGTTTGCGTACCCTCATCCAGATTTATTCGTTATACAGCCAATTTTACTGTCATCGGGTCATTCGCTTTGCGACGTGTGAGCATAGACAAAACCTTACTAGAGATGTGCAGCATGCATGTCTCTATCTGCAACGTCGACTCTTCGAGCGCATATCCAATGAAATTTCAACGATCCTCAAATTACCATCGAGCTCGCGACTTTCCAACAATTTCTTTCGATTGAATTAATTTCAGCAGTTTTTTTGTGCGTACAAAATGAAGAAATTGAACGGCGGCGCGATCCGCTCGAAAGTTTAGAAACTACCGAGAGGAATTTTCAGCGCGAGATGCTACGTCGAGCGTAGTAATATAATTCCGTCGATGCAAAGTTGGCAAAGGAGATTTTCGAACTTGGCGAGTATAACCCCGTCAAATCTATTCCGACCTATCAATCATGCTTACAAGCGTACGTCGTATAGTTGCATGTATGAGCGCGAGCAGAGAAGTTACGCCAAGAAATTTGCAAAATTCCGTATTGATAACATTTCTCTGGACATCCCTCGAGTATGCAAAGTTGACGCGAGCCGTATATACACCAAGCCGAGTACGCGGGCAGCAAAAAAATATATCATGTATTGCGTCTTGATACAAAAATAGCCTGAAATAGCTTTGCCGGCTGCACGCTGGGACTACGCGCGTAGTTTTTTTCCTTCAAATTGTCTATATACACTGTTATGCCACATGTATACGACACCAAAGGAATCCCAGACGCGCTACGCTATCACGTTGGAATCCTCGAGCCACGTATAATATATTACAGCTTTTTATATATTACCGTCTGGCTTTCGCACGTGCACCAGGTTAAGGTTTTCTCGAGCATTTCCGGAAACGCGACTGCACTAATAACTTCCCGACTTATACCAATGCGCTTGGCTTTTTATAGAGTCGAGAAAATCTCATCGCTTCTGTTTTTATCCGTTGGTACGTGAACCGATAATCAAAAAAATTTACAATTTTTTTTCATAAAAATTGTTTTACTATTTGGCCGTAATTTTAGACACAACAATACGTATATATTTATAACTATAAGAGGATTACAGGGGAAAAACGGTCAATTTAACCTACGGTGCAAAGACGTCAATTGTGTAGTGTAAAATGAAGCAGTTATGGGAGAAAAAGAAAAAAGAAAAAAACGCGTGACGTAATTATATCGACTGTTTTTCGTCGTTGCCAGTCGACACCACACGTACACACATAAAGATAGAGAATCCAATAGGAAAATAAAGATCATAATGATCACGTGAAGCTCGACAGTGAAAGCGAGCATGAACGCACAGCCGCTTGTTTTTCGAGAAAGCCATCAAAAATAGGCGAGAGTCATCGATGGTTGTTTGTCATGCGCGTTCGAATTCACTCCAACGCTCGCTTCGCTGTCCACATCTCCGTTCAGCAGATAAGGTGGGATTTTGCAGCGATTAATACACTTTTATCGTTAATTCTTCGTTAATCCAACCCTAATTTATAATTATTTAGTAATTAAATTGCCCATATATTTTCTTATTATTTAATAGTTCGTGAGAAAGTGAAAAGGTTTCAAACAGTAAATGGATTACCGCTCTAAATAAAGACGTCAAAAGACAGTTTCGGGACCGTTAAAACTATTGAATGAGTTTTTTTTACTGTAGCGCTCAAGTTCCTTACTAGTCAAAGCGATTCGATTTCGGGAGTGGTGCGAGTAGTGTGTACTGTATAAGTGAGCGTTGCGTAGCATACAGCAGTCAATCGTCAGCAACTATAGAGCACACACGTAGCCCAATATGCGTCTTCGAAAAAAAAGAATAAAAAGTATGGAAGTGAATCGTGAAATGTACTGTGAAAATCGAATTGATCGGTCAATGAGACTGCGCGTAAAACTAAGTGATCAAGTGAGACAAGCCGTCACGGCGGTGCCAAAAGTGATTCGCTCGTGTCACGTGTCATCAGTGAACAATGACATTCACTGTGATAAATTGAAGAACCTCAAACGCTGGCTGAAACACAAAAAGTCACTGTGGTGCGAACGCAAATATAAATCGCTGCAAAAAAAGTTGCGAAAATTTGACGATTGTGAAACTGTTTCTCCAACTTTTCTTGCGTATCTGTCAAAAGCAAACGCTCTAACGTTCTTTTTGGCACGTGCCATAATCGATCGGGACTATCAAATGATAGAGTATCTCTTTCCATTGTGCAAGAAAGTTGAACCGCTAGATCGAGCTGGAAACACGGCAATTCACTTGGCGTGGTATCTTGAAAATGACAAAGCTCTCGATATGTTCTTTAATCAAATCGCTTATTCAAATGATAAAAATACAGAGGGACTGTCGCATCTTCATATAGCTTGCTTGAGCGGAAACATGATAGGCTTCGATAAATTATTGTCGCAGCCACGAGTTGACTTGAATGAAAGGTACAGCTACAGATACCACAAGTATGGTGACGCAGATTTTCCGAGCACACCTCTGCACATGGCCGTCGAAAGCCAAAGTTTGGGAATCATCAAGAAACTAGTCTCACGGGGGGCCGATAAGACCGCTCGTGATGAACGCGGAAGGACGCCTTTACTTAGATTAATGATGATATCTGTCAAAGAGACGGGCCGATTACGTTCTGTCTGTTCAAAGATGGTACCTCATCTCCGTGAACCTTATCCCCGGAAATCGAACATCATGCTACTGTTACATCCATATTTCGGTACGATTATCCAAGTCCCCCAACAACCCCAACAACCCCAACAACCTGAAATTCGGAATTTACGGTTACCACTGCAACGTATGATTCCGAATCGTTTTTTCGCAAATATAGGACAGGACCTTTTTAATCGGCATCGCAATTATCATCGGCGTCGCAATCATCGTCGGGTACTAGAAGAAGAGTCTCATCCTCGAATTGAAGACAACGTCGCCATCCGTTCGCCTTGGGAAAGCACTCATTGCTGGGTTCGTTATGATTGTCGGAAATTTCACGTGAACAATTACCTGCAAAGTTTTCCCAACCTCGATTTCATTTTGCATTGGTTAATTCTCGCCGGTGTTTCGGATTGCGATATACCGGATTTCGAATTATGTTTACAAGATGAAATTGGCGCCGAAATAGTTGATATTCTAATCCAGAACGGAGCCCCTGTGAATCACCTGGACCAGGACGGCAATTCTCCGCTTCAGCTGGCTGTGTCGTACATGAACATCGATGTGGTCAGAGTCCTCCTGAAATACGGTGCTCGTGTGGACGACATCGAATTTGCAGGGGGCTATTTCGACAAGTCAGACCTTCTGTTACGCTGTTACGAAGTCGTCGATAACATCGTACAGATTGTAGATGCTTTGGAGAGACATGGATTCGACATGACTCCAGAGCAGAATATTACTATAATGACTTTTTTGTTAGATACGGATGCATTTTTCAAGAAGTCAAACATGCAAACTGTACTATGCTTCGGTAAATCATTTAATTTTCAGTCTCGTTCAAACATAAGTTATACGTCAATTGATGATGATAATTTCTTTTTTTTTTGTTAATAGGCTCCTCTGATCAAATACGCAGCTATTATTCGTCTCAGATTGGTATTTCCACTCAAGTGCAACGAGAGAAATGTATATTGTCCTTTTATCATGGTCCTCATTATCTCGTTCCCAATGAAAGGGAAATATTGGATGTGATAATCGAAACTCGAAAATGTAGAGCTGAAATGTCTGCAAGCGGTTTGTACTTCAAATGGGATGACGAAACAATCATGCTACAAGCTTTGATAACGTTGCAAACACACCTCCGAGTCAGTGTGAAACATTTTGATGTCTGTAATACGGATTGGATTTGCGAGCAAGCTGAAGCGGCTAAGGCCTACCCTGTAAATGGTACCACGACGCTCTATGACCTGGCCACGATGAATCCAACAAAGTTGTTCAATCACATGCCACCAAATAAGGATATTCGAAAATTTCTGGCTGATCGTTATCTGCGCCAAACGGCTTCAATAATCCTTCGACGATTGAACGGCCAAATGGCAAGAATTAAAATTAGCGAATTTGTTCGAAAGCGAGTGATGGATTCATTCGCAACAGCGGTAGTATTCACTTTACCCCATCTTTGCAGTGAGCATTTAATCAGAGTTTGCGACGTTGAATCTTTAATACCCCTTTATATAGCGTCTCTGCCACAAGATATTCCATACAAAGATTTGAAAAGAGAACGATTAATGCGACTCTTGACTATTCCAGAATATTGATAAAAGGACTCAACATTTCGTGATCATATAATCTTGTTATACGTTTCTAAATATTGTTCATTTGAATTAATTTTTGTACATTGTTCATTTGAAGCGTGCAATGTCAAATAAATTTAATGGGTTAATTAAAAACAATGGTAGTTTTAGAGAAACGAATAATTAACATTACTGTTTTCAAACGGAGCTAAGGGTGGTTAACGAGTATAAATCATTTTGAATAGTCCTTTTTTTATAAAAACATTATTAATATTGAGCTTACATACCACAGGACTCTTGGATTCCAATTAGAAACAGTAGTTGTTAAATTTTAGTACACTTGAATATAGTACAAAGTAGATCATACAACCGAAACATGAGCAAAAAGCAAAAATTGTATATTTTATTTATTTTTGAGCGTGAGTGAAAAAATATCATTGCTGTTCGTCTTACAATAGAACTAGTCTAAATTTTATTTCGTTATTTTAACTCATAGAGTATATATACTAATATTTATATATATATAGAAGATATTATTGAAAATAATTTATATGAATTTACATGTCATAGCCCATCGACACTTGAGTTGGTCGACGGCGGGATTTGCAATAAATTACCTATTACTCATTACATAAGCAATGTGATATTTTCCCTCTTCTTCTCACAACCACATAACAGAATTTAAAAAAAAAATTTTATTACTACGAAAATGGTCGTTGCATCTGTGATCTTTTGAATAAAAGTATAGGAATTATTATATAAACTTTTAAGAAACATTTTGGTCAAGTATCAAAATCAAAATTTATCAATGAAAAACTTTCCATTTTAATAATCAGTTTTTCAGATAAATGATTAATGTACAGAAAAAAAACTACTACTTACGTTACTGAATTTCCTTCCTCCACCCCCTGCCCCCTTATGACACTTTAATAATATGAACGGTAAATACATGCACTTAACCTCATAATTTTGTAAAATGACTTTTTAACCGTAGCAATGCCTAGCAGTTATAACCAAATTTAATAGACGAATAATCACAGAAACCAAAATACTCGCAGATTAAATTTTAGTAGTTACTAGAAAAAAAAGTTTATGCAAATTTCAGTACTATTATTATTGATAATTGATTGCTTTGTATACAGTATTTAATTTTTAATATAAAATAAAAAAAATGTTCATAAGTGTACCTGAAAATGTATCGATTAATTGATTTTCGAACCTGATATAATTTTTTGTGATTAAAAATAAATATTTATATATTAACAACTGATTCATGTTTCATATTAACCTGGCAGTATATCAATATATAAAGAGATTTTTCAGAGAGAAAAGAGATGCTATATTAGAAATAGAAAACTCAATATATCTATCAAGGCTAACAAGATAAGTTAATACGACATTTTATGGCAGCTGTTACAGAAAAATGAATTGAGTAATATAATTGTCAAATCTCAATCAACATCGAATTCAAAGCTTAAATTCGAATTGAATAATACACAGTATCAGGCGATTTTATTATAACAAAGAAAATAGTTAAAATTCAACCATTTTTGTTGCGCTTGGCTAGCGATAAAATGAAGCTAAAATTATAAACTGACGATGAAAGGAGCAAGATATTCATTCCACATCACGTGCTCAGGACAGAGATAGAGAAACTTATCGTTCGACTTCTCCAACAAACTTTTACGCTTTGAATTACTTCGCAAAGCTTCCTTTTATATATTTTATACGCGTCTTGGGCGAAGCGCAAAACTGCAGCTTCATTATATCGCGTGTTTCATAATAAACCAAACTTTAAAATGATTATTTACTGGAAGGAGACGAGGAATTTCATCGATTATTATATACTGGATTTTCACAATTATTGCGCACAAGTTTTACTCGAATGTTCAATCGCTTAAAATTTATTAATAACTCTTCGTCCTTAGCGTATCCAATTTTGATTTGGTTATATTATTTTCCGGTATACATTCAACCGTTGTCTTTTCAACGTGTTCATCTTGGCTGGCAGTTGCATTCTCGATTGACATAAGTACTAGTAAAACAATTGTCAAATGTGTTACGGATATACGAGTAACTCGAAATCGCGCCATTGGTGGCTTTTAGTGCAACAGACATACTCTGAATAGAGCCTCTAAAAAATTCAGATAAATCGCGTTGCTTTTGCCTGCACTTGGTCCCTGGTAAAATCTATACGTGCACATCCGAGCTTCGTAGGTCGCTCGTGTATATATCTATACGAAGAGACTGCCACGGATGGACTGTATAATAAAGCGTATTTGCAATGCTCTCAACGCGACGCTATGTGCAGCACCAGGCGCGCACTGTAAACTACTGCTTTATTACCATTTTAGAGAAAAGCTAGCTCACGCGCGTCACGATATTATCGTCTTTACTTTGACCAGCGAATTATATTTAAGCGGGCTGGCACGTATAATTATTACAAATCTGATTACGCTTTAATTGAGTCCCGCTGCGAGCTGTGGCTGCTCATTTCGCCCACAAGTTGAAATAATCGAGATTTCCAGACATTTGCGTGTAACACCACGCACGGGAAAAAGTTTCGAAATATTATCACCCTCCAGAGAGCGAGTATACGCGACTTCGCTGCTTGCTACTTCATTGTTGTTCTACTTGTAAATGTAAGTTTTTTGAGTCGAGAGAGATGAAAAAAAACCAGTTTATTTCGCTTTTCATTTATACATGTGCATTTATACAGAAGTGGTTCACTGATTCAGCAATAAGTTGGAAATCTAAACACAGTCGAATTCGAAGTTTTGAGGACCAAAATTTAACTTTGATTTGATCGATTTCCGCAGTATAGCCTATAATACGGTGGGCATGTGTGTATAGCACACACGGCATAAATAACGATAGTATACAGTTAGACATGGGCATCGCCCTTATTTCGCTAAATGTACGTTTTCTTTTCGTTACCAAATCAATGCATGTACCCCTACTGTACGTAAAATGTCCCAAAAAGTTGACGTAATTTCACTCTGTATTCTAGAACATAAAAAAGTTTCTACTCTCGACGATCAGGCCACAAAATCGACAACCTATATTGCCACAGTTATGTAATTTACTGTAACAGTATAGGATGCTAAAATTATCCTAAAAGTATCAAAGATTTGATTTTTAGATTAGTGCGGAAAGTTTGTGTTGCCGCACAGAGCGTCGAGGCGCGTTGAATGAGAATATCTTCATAGGTGTATAAATAATCAAGTGAAGGAAACTAATAAGTCCCACGCGTTGTAATCTCCAAAAAAGGACATAAAAATTTACCTTGGAAAAGTTTGTTTAGTGAAATTAAAAATCAGCCAAAACGCGCCGAGATAATCTTTCAAGTTCTTCATGGAATTGCACGTATAGAGTAGGTGCGCTTATTTAAGGCACGTATTATACTCGACAAGTTTCGAAAAGCTCGTGTCGTATCGGATAAAATTTAATCCGACGAGCTCGGCTTATAGACGTCTCTTGAAAACGTAATTAGTTTTCTTCGAATATTAAAAGCCATTCAAAGTGTATATAGGCGACCGAAGCGATCGCAGCTGTAAGACTCAATTTACAATAGGCAAGTTTGGAAAAATGCTTTATCTGGAAAGAAAAATCTCGGAGCCAAGAGCCGAGAGCTGCAATAATTCAATTATCGAAACAGCAAAAAGTAATCGTAACTCCTCGCCCACACTATTAATCGCAGCTGAGCTGCGCTTGGATACCGATCGCGCGCGTAATAACAGTCTCTGCTCGTTGAATTACAAAAATACGCCTCGGCGAGAGAGAAACGTCGTGGCGAGCTCCTACGCACGTGTAGACGAAAAATCCTTACAAGCTCTTTAACTTGGATCGCGATAGCGACGTTGCATAACGCGTTAATTTATTTATCGCGCGCATGCCATCATCGCTGCTGTCGAGGGAGAAAAAAAAGAGAAGGACAAAAATGCTGCTGCTAGAATGAGGATGTGCTCCTTTTACGAAGGTGTACACGCATATACACACACATAGACAGGCGCGTGTTATGCAAGCTCGCCCTTTTAGATCCCTCGAGCGAGTTAAGTTTTACGCGCGATACGTATAGCGAACGATACGCATCCGAGGCGTTATTAATAGGCCCTGGCGCGCTCGAGCCCTATAGTCGATGAGAGGATGGGAGTGACGTTGCCCGCTGCCTCGGCTCTCAGATGGGACAATTTTATGTTCCTCCTCGCGATATCGACAGACGCGAGCAGGTAATTCATGAGCTCGTGCGTCCACGCAGCAGCAGCCCCGATCGAATAATATCATTGTGTTTCAGTTGGCGCACGTCATTCGGATGTTTATAACGACGATATTTGTTGTAGCTCCGTTATACTTGATACAGAGAGCGTCGATACAAGAAAAGCAAGAAAAAAACTCGAGGGAAAAATTTTCATTACGCTACAATGAGTGCGATCATCATTTGAAACTTTTCATTGGCTTCTGACTTCAAAAGATCCAACTCTTTCTTTTTTCTCGCTGTGCTCGAGTTTGGCTTTGTTTTCCGTCCAACAATTGGACGGCAAAATTACCTCTACAAAAGAGCATGGCAACTTCATTATTTTTTCAAAGTTACGAATAATTTTTCATTATTTTGCGATAGATGCGTGCATCATCGAATGCGCAATAATATGAAGTTAAGAGTTCGTTCCGTAAAGCAGATAAAAAAGCGTTTAATTTCAATTGTCGAGCGAGGACGATAGTTGGATTCAAAAGGCCCGTAGTGAATTTGCCGCATATATATCGTTGCAGTAACTAAACAAGCCGACCCTATTCACATACACAAGCTCACTCACACAAGCAGACAAGCCGTGACTATATTCGCTAATCTTGCTAAGATCCCTTATACATAGTGTAGTGTATATGTGCCAGTGCCTACGCTTGTGTGTACGAGAAAATTAGAGCACGATGGAAACGTACGTGGGCGCACGCATTAATTAAAGGAATTAATTTTTTCCCTCCCGTAGTTGGATGGCGTAATATTTTTTTCTTTCGTTTTGGTCCACGCAGTCCCGCGCGTGATTTTCAATGCGTTCGTTATGAAAAAATAATGGTATTTATTACTTATGATAAAACCCCCCTGGTAGTAAAGCGAAATTCAATTTCCGCGAAAAGGATAGCCTCGCGAGCGACCGACGCAGGTTTATGAAGGGAATTTTGATGCGGAATATTTTTGCATACTAATACTCGAGCCCGGTGACAGTTTTATCTGGCTTAATAATTTACCTCAAAATACAACTATTTATCATGTATATTAAAATGCAGCCATCACTTTGCATTCGAACTTGATTATGCGTGTGGTCAGCATTAGTCTAAAGTCAACATTTCAAATAATTGCTCGCGCAATTTTTCCGCTCGAAAATTTACATTTAATCAAAAGTACTGCGAATCTGCGACTCGATTTCGTTAAAATGATGAGTTTATACTTTTTAATACTGTAGCCGATTCACGGATTTATGAATATATATGTCAGTAAAATTTGCTTTTCATATACAATTTTACAATTTACGCAAAAGAAAAATGTCGAAAAATTTTTGAGACGAAATTTATTTGAATGCAAAATGACTTTTTCTTAGTTTTATGCGCATTTTTTCTGCTGCGAAAGATTCAAAACACTTTTATGAATATGCAGTAAGTAAAGGGTAATTTTCATTTCAGCGATTAAGTATAACATCACGTCTCTCAGGTCATGCGACGATCTCATACTTATTACGACTCTCTGTAATTACGAGCTAGCAAGCGATGCTCGAAAATTAATTAAAATTTCGACTTTTCATAAAATATTCTTTTTTTTACAATAAGCAAACCAACATTTCCGTATTATGAGTAAATTGTTTACAATTCTGTAATGACGAATTCTCATTGACATTGTTGAATATGCCTCGTACGTTTGAGCCTTTTTATACCTTCACGCATAGCACACGGTCAAGGTAAAGTAGGTACGCGTCGGATGCGAGAAATTAACCTTGGGTACTTAAAGACTATTATACTATTGACATATTATAACATGTTTAGTCAAAAGCAACGAGAGACGAGAGAACGAAGATAAGTTTTTACTGTTATACTTTCTAGATAATTCGAAAGAATTTTCAATTTTCTAAATACTGAATTTATCAGAGCCCAAGTCAATCTCGTCTTTGATCAAAGCGCAGTATAGCGGAAAAGTTGCTGCAAGTAAAAAATTACGCCCTGCAGACGCTTTCAAAATATGAAAGCTCATCTAAAACCTCTTAGCTATACTCGGCATTGCGAAACTTTGGAATAAGGTTCAACATGTTTAGATGGAAAGCAATTTGATGTAGGTTTTTTCGACGTAACTCGTGCAGGGAATCAAGAGCTTTATTACTTAATTAGTAGGGCAACTGCATGAAAGAAGGCGAGAAAAGTATCAAAAAATGTTTTCAAAGCTACTTGCCATAACCATTGTTGAAGTTTTGGCATAATATACTACTTAGCTGAAGCTTCATTGAACGAGATTGTAAAATATAGTCCCATAAAGCTAATTCGATCTGAAAAGCTCGTCAGCTTTATCCGGCAGTTCTATAAAGTCCTTTTGACCACCCTAGTTAGATTCGTAAAATAAGTCGAAATGGAAAAGGCTATAGACGCAAAAATTCTGAGATACACGAGAAGAAAACAAGCTGTTGGCTCTTGTAGCAATCTCAGCTGGTCGAGGAAATAATAGACGCAGCCTAGCCCTCGGGCAAGTGTCAGTTTGGGAAATTCGCTCTCTGTTATTACGTCGAGCTCGTGCGTGCTCATCAAACGTCGCTTCGTCTCTCCTCAACACACGCTTACCTACATGTAGGTGCGCTATAAACGTATATATATAACGCAGAACTACGCAGCAGAAGCGGCTTCATCAATTTTATTTTTATTCGACGCCACGATATAGACGAGGTCTAACAAAGAAAAAACTATATCCTCGTCGGAGGAAAGCTGAAAATCCGAATGCAGATAAAGCTAGGCGCGCAATACGAACTGGGTCTTTTATCGAAACTCCCTCTTGCTGCCAGATGTGGCTTGTTTTTCTTTTGCCTGGGAGTTCATTCGAGAAAAAACACACGTGCTCCACTGCAAAAGGTGATAAGCGGAATAAGTTGTTCTGGCAACTTACCGTTCCTCAGTTTCACAACTTTTTTTTTCTTTATTTTCTTTTCGCTCGCGTTCTTCTCCCTTTCAGTCTGCCACGTTCGTGTTTACATAAAACTTTTTTTTCATGTACTTTCGTATAAAGTACTTTCTTTTAACGGATTTGCCCTCATGCGCACGCGCGCGCGTGGGATGACGATGCAGTCACTTTGCCTCGTTCATTCGGACGCGAGTGGACCGAGTATATAAGGATTTCGTAAGTAACAGTTGCAAGCTAATGCCCCGGACTAAGGTAATCTGACTTTTGAAACTATGAAAGACTAGAGTCGATTGGATTATTTAAAAAAAAAAAGGCTGATGGACAAGTTTTTGCAATTACCAACCTGCCATGAAATAAGCTGGTGATCTTGGGCTCCGGGGAGAATCGACCCCTTCCTCCAAAGGGGACCTTCAGCAGATCGCTCGAGGACTGGTGTCGGCGATAGTCACGACAGCCCCAGGTGGTAGCGACGTCGCCGTCGTCGGGCCTGATGGACTGTCGCCTGGGCCCGTCGCCGCCGCCGCCCTCCGACAGGTGACGGACCAGCGGCCGTCGCATCCTCGTGTTCGCATGCGTCGCGGCTGCCGTGGATTTCACGATTCCCTGATTTCTTCGCGCTACGGCAGCTTCGAGCTTCTATAACTGGAAGCATATGAAACAATCGATTTGTGCATTCGCAATTCTCGGCACATCGATCGTGCTACAAAGGAAAAGAAGGACGAGAAAAAAAATAACCGCGCGGTGATCCGATGTTCCGTAATGAGTTTTGAAATGAGGTAGAGCCGCCGAATGATATAATTTTAAAACGAGGATCTGCTTCGCGTTGTGAAAATGAAAAAAAAAATAAATAAACAGTTGGAGAGCGCGAACTGCGGTGGACGCAACGTACAAGACAAGTAATTTATTTGTGTCGTTGCATTTATTATTGCATATAGCGTAAACACGTCTTGCCGCGGGTATAATAAACAATGCACTCGCGTCCGACTATTTTTCTTTTCTCTCTTTTCTTCTATCTCTCTCTGGCTCCGTCTCACTCTTCCGTAAAAGAGACAGGACTAACATATTTAAGCACGGGTAATAAAAAGCTATAAATATAAAACAACAGTATAATATGCGTATGTGTACATTTAAGTATCGCCATTGAGAGGCTTGCAGAGATGCCGAGAACAAGGTGCCATTCAATGGTTTGTATTTATAAGTTTTTATGCTCGAGGCCACGCCGCGGATAAAAAGTAAACAATTTGCTAATGTAAACTTCGTTTTACTCCTCGAATCAATTGATTACTGGATGAGTTTTTTTTTTTTTTTTAAGCGATCACGCAAACTTTCATTTCCAGTTCTAATTCGCGTATCGCGTCGGAACGCGCCGTCGATCTTGCTACACGCGCTCATGGTAAAATAGTCAATGAGTAGCTCGGAGTAGCAGTTTTATATAAGCGGGCCTGGACCGCAACTCGATCTACTCTGTTTTTGTTTACCTAATCGAGGCTTCTATAGCGAGAAAATGTTTACTCGAGAGCTGCATCTAGCAGGATCCTTTCGACGCTGGGAATAAACAAAAACAGTGAGAAATCGCTTTACGAGATCATTAAAGCAAACCTCGAAGCCCGAACAGTGAGTCAAGTCGATTGAGAAATTTATGGCGAAGCTATAAAGCTATAAGGAAGATAAAGGATGCCGTAGCCGAAAGCAGCGCGCATAATGAGGGAAATAGGAGAGGATGAGAAAAACAATAGACATTTGTGCTGCATACTTACGCTGGAGGTTTGATCGGGGCCGAAGGTGAACTAATCACATGGGCTCACACGAGCTTGCGATGAGGCAAATTAATAATTTCACTCAATTCAATCTGGGCACTGAAAAGAAACAAGAGAGAAACGGCAGCTGCGCGCACAGTACGATCAGTAGCGCACTTTGACGGCAGGTAAATCGAATGACGAGCGACCGGCCAGCGGATAATCGAGTAAAAATTGGTCGCGCGCCGCGAACCGCAACCAAGAGGTAGGCAGACAGTTAGGTAGGTAGATACACGCGCTCGAATACGCCGTAAACATGTATACGCAGTCAGGTAAACGCGGAGTGTGGCGCGCGCGATACAACCGACGACGTCTGGTTGACCCAATGAATGCAACAGAGTAAAAGTCCTCCTCTCCCGAGGGCGCGTGCGAACGAATTCCGGTTGCAGGCCAGAGCGTCGGCGGCGGTAGCAGCATGCGCTGCTCTCTTGCGCGCGTAACTACGATGGCCCACCCGCGCGATAGTTCGGAGCTTCGCAGTCGAGGGGGCGGCAGCTCACGAGGGTGGCTCCGCCAAAGTCCCCCCAAAGAGTCTGGACTGACGACTTGGAATCTGCCGAGCTTTTCTCGCTGATTCTCGCTGATACTATTTGAATCCTCGTAGCAATTTAGTTACCGATTTGCTCCGCAGATGGAGCTAGCTACCTGCTGCGGTGCAGCCGATCGATATTTTTGCGACTCTGCAAGATGCGTTCGAGTGCATAACGTTGGTAGGTAATGTTAAAATCTGCTGGGACGATTCTAGATAACGATGAACGCGTTTACTTTGATGAAAATCTCTCGTACGCCGAGGGTAACGCGAACAAATTACTATTATTCATTAGTCAAGAACCTCATTAGTGTAGCTCGCATAATATAATCCGCTTAATCATGCTATGCAAGGCGTTGATTAATCAATGTTTCACGATCATACCATTTATTTATTTACCGATCAATGTATTTGTTGCTCTGACATTGATGTACGTAGAAATGATATCTGCTCGTTTTCTTATCTATTTTCTATGATTCTACTGCAAGTATTACGCAACAAATGACGAGTTAATATTTGATATAGATACTCAAAACAAATCTCAATTTTTTAAACATTCGTTCACGATAAAAAGTCGCTTTTTGTGTTCTTGTGTCTCGCTGGTACTTGGTAAGAAAGGAATAATCGAAAAGTGAGTTTTTAAAACGCGATTTTAGAATTTACGCGCTCTCGGGCAGAAATTACGTACAACAGTCCAGACGCGTGACCGATTAGAAATACGCGCGCGACAGCTATTAGACTCGACGTTATCGCTCCACGCGCCGAGCCTTCCGTTGCATATGTATATAAAGGCATCAAAGAGAACTTACACACACACGCGCGCGACTGCAGTTCTGCAACGAGCGACCCTATGCGCGTCTCGGCCGGCTCGCATTATATCCAGCATAGCGTATACAGGCAGCGTAACGCTGCACAAACGTCGCGTATCGCTCGTAAATAAAGCTCGAATCGGCCGAGCCAATAAATATATAGGCCTGCTCGAACAATATACCGGGCAGCGTTGCGCGAGCTGCACGATTTCTCGCTCTCGCTCCAGCCGATGTTCTCGCTTTAATTGTTTTGGATTTTCTGGTTCTTCGAGGAACAATTGAACGCGTACACTTACCTTCTGCGATATGCTCGATGCATAAAATTAATAACACATACGACGTCTTCTCTCTTTCACTCCGATGCGCTCGTAAAATTTGCCTCCTGCGATATTTCATTATTGCACGCGCTCGTGCCGGACAAAGATGGAGCATAATAAGCAGATTGACAAATGTGGAGCAAAGTGTCACCGAGAGCTCGGCTCGGGCCTCGTGTCTGCTCTCTGCACCATCGTGCACAGCTATCTGTGTGCGCGCTTGATTCTCGATCGTCGCATGACGCAAACAATCTTCAAAGAAAATACAGACATCGTTACTCCGCGCTCGCGCACACATACAACTAACTCTCGAGTACACCTATGCATATCATATTTTATTATGTGCATATCTCTCGGGCCGAGAGGGCGAGGCGGTATTATACCGCGCGCGCATTCGAACGGATAGAAAAGTCTATAGGACAAACCGAAAGTGCCGATTGTCTTTCGCGATAAAAATGTTACGCGCGACTCGCTCGTCGAGGCCTACGACAAATTCACTGACCAAAACGTCTGTGTGCTGCAATAAACGTTTGATTAAAGCCTTTTATAATCCCATTGACAATCGCTTCCGAGGCCAGATCGAGCTGCGAGCCTCGTTTTCCGGAATACGATAAAAAAAGATAAATAAATTCACTCCAAGAGCGGATTATCCAAGAGCGCGCGTGGCGTCGAATGAAATGTTTACAATACAGTTTCTCCATATGAATAAAATTAAACGACGCGCGGCGTGGCTCCGTCATCAATCATGATACATACATCGGATGAGCGTACGTACACAGGCGCACACGTACACTAGACACACCAGTTTTCATTAGCAAATCAAGGTTTTTCCGTCGGCTAACCTTCCCAGCTGGTACATACGCTCGGTTAAACTCGACCGACGGAATAGTCCTTGGCTCGAAACTAAATAGGGAGGGCGCACACGGATATATCTAACGTATAGCAATGACATAGAGAACAAAGGGAACACTAAAAAGCTAAAGGTCAGTAGGTTAGCTCTGGTGACTCGAGAGAGTGAGAGAGAGAGAAAAAAAAATGAGTAAGAAAATAAAAAAAAAAGGGTAGCGCGCGCAGAGACGGAGAAAAACGCTGACGCGTCTCGTCTTTTTTCGCGCACCACCAAGGCGAATTCGTTTTACCACGACGATTTGTCAATCCTCAAATTATACCTATGCGCGCAAACTTCTTGAATACATCTATCCGGGGGAAGACGTGCGTTATCTCGCTGCAGCGCATTAGTTTCGCGAGACCTTTTTCTTTTGGTTCTAAAGGACTTTTCTCGCGAAAAAAAAAACGTTTTCAATGCAAAGTATGAATTGGCACGAGCAAAGCCAAAGAAAATAAAATTCTCATGCTATATATTGAGTTCAAGAACAGTTGATAAATTGCTTTAATTTTGTTGTAAGATTTTCCCATTTTTTATTTTATTTTTTTTTCAGCTAAATTGCTCTTTATTGTTTTATTAGTTTTTTTTGTTTCATTTATTGTTATAACAGAAGCTTTCTTTCCAATAACACATTTTCCTTCAGTTCTCGTACATGGCAGTCGAAGCTGTTACGGTATTACGTGATCTTTTCATTCGCATTTTTTAACTCGTTCGTCAAATTTTTTTAATCATTACGTAGAATTTTCTTTTTCGATAACATCAATTATATTATAACGGCACATATATTGTAAACGAAATCATCAAATTCTTCAACAATGTTAAATAGTTATAATGTCGATGCCGAACAAAAATTCGTAAACATCATTTCAATAATTTTTCTCGTATTTTTCTTTGTGTATTGACTTTGTGTTTTTCTTTTTCTTCTTGAAATTGTAACATGAATCACTTGTGAAAAAAATTGAACACTTTTGTTCCATTGGACGCAGCGTGCACATGCGTAAATCAAAGCGCAGCATAAAATGACCCGACAAAAGGTCTTGCGTAGACAGGTTCATGAAGGCTAGCATGCATGCATAGGATACGCACGTCAACTCCTTTTCTCTCTGCTCTCTCGCTATTGACTTTCGTTTCAATTTTTTTTTCATTTTTGGCAAAGAAAAAAGTAGCTCGTTACAATGAAACCCAAACGAAATCAATGTAAATACAGCAAAAAATTAATAATGCGAAGCTCATCTCACTCTCTTTCTCTCATTCATTATAACAAGGAAATCGACTCGTTTTCCTTTTCTCACTTGCTACATTGCAGCCGGAAATTACAACTGATAGTTTTCTCTTTTTCTTATTTTCATTTTCACGATAGTTGTAGTACGATCTTGTAATAATATACATATACCTGGCTATATCGATTAATCTATCATTTATAGGATTTCGGCCACAGTGTGGTATTTAATCTATATATTTATAACGATCAAATCTTTTTGTTACATTACTGTTTTTTCTTTTTTTTCTTTTTTTTTTTTTAATTTTTTTTTTTCTTTTGTCTCACGACTTTAATTTTAGTTCATACTCTAAAGTTGATTTGCATTTTATGTAGTTTTTTCTACAGATTATTTCGAACTCTCATACGAGAAAGCTCATGTTTTGCAAAAACGAAAAAAATTTTCATCATTATTTGCTTGAAAATTTATTTGAGTGATTTTGAAAAATCTGTTTTATTTTTTTTGGCCTGCCTCGATGGCACGCGCTTACATTATATTCAAAGCAAACTATGTCAAGATGTCATCGGTAACTAAAACGTGACACGTTTTCTTATTGCATTAGAAAAGAGGCAAAGTTGAAGAGAAAAAAAATGATCGTAATGAGCTGGACGTCATGGAGAATGTTTGACTGCTTAGTACCAACCAAGTATTTAGTGGCTCAACGATAAATTCAATAATATCAGTTAGGCTTGGCCAATGCCGAGCGCCGCCGACATTGACTTCCTCGTACGCCCCTAAGCTTCTTTAACTAAGATCATTGGATTTTTTCCTGAACTTCGAAAATAATCTGTAGTTACTAAACAAGCAAGCACAAGCTCTTGAGCGTTCGACCCGGGATCGACCTTCCGACGCGACGTCTACGTAGACGCGCTAGCGAATCCGAAGGCCGACCCAAAAACAAAAAGTCGTCGGCGAAAGAAAACCGGGCAATAATAAATCATCACAGGAGTGAGAATACGATGATTCGAAGGTGGAAATCGGAGGGTTGAATGAACGTATTGGGGGAGGGGGAGGAGGAAGGTGGGTATGGCGAGGCAGCCCGCGACTAGCACACACGCGCAGAGGCCGACTAGCAGCCGACCTGGTGCAGCATGTTGGCCAGCCGAAAGACGCGCATCCAGGCGAACATGTCGGTGGAGAGTGGACGGCAGGTGAGGGCTCGTCTCGCCGCCGATGTCGATTGCGAGGCCGCCGCCGATGCCGCCGATGCGCTGCGCTGCAGGGCGTTCGCCGCCGCCCTCGCCGGTGTCGCGTTCACGCTGCTCATGTCGTTCTCGTAGTAGTACCTCTGTTGGCTGTCCTTTTGCTCAAGCTGCTGCTGCTGGGGCGAGTATTTCATCCTGCAAATGTCACAACAGAAGCGCATTGACTTAGTAATTGAGCTTTTTGTCGATGACTTGTATTATATATCTATACGGACTGATTGAATCGTGCCAGCTGATACGCGCGTGCGTTGCGTCGCGTTAACTATTTATGAAACCGAAATGATCTATCCGTCGAACGTGTTTGCTCGCGCTAATTTTATGGCAGCCGACGGGGCAGTGTTACAGCAACCACGCCTATGTGCCTCGAGTCGAACTGGTCGAGCTTGTAAACCGATCTCTTCGGTAACGAATTTTTTTGCGAGGGAAAAAAATGTTTGCAGAAAAAACACACGAGCGAAATGACGTCGCTGTTATACCTTCGTGCAGCAGCGACGATTTTCTCCTTATAGCTCCTAATGTTTTGAGCAATCCCAGCCATAATAAATACGCCTCGTAGGTAGTAGGTAGCGGTCTGCAGTGTATATATGTAAGAGCAGTGCACTCTCCCTCGAGAGAGAGAGAAAGAGTCGAGCGAGGCAGAAAACGAGACAATTAGTCACGACACGTCCGAGTCCGTGAATATATATAGGCACACGCACGCGCGAGCAATTTGACTAATTACTCTTATTTGTTTCTTGGGCCTATGCGCTGCGCACAGTCAAGAGCAAATAATAATAGCCGCGGAGCAACGGCAGCGGTGTCAGCCGCGAGCGAGCACTGCACGTGCAAACACGACGAAGCCCTCGAGTCGACTGATCGCGCCAAAGACGACTTAGGCTGCCTACACGTGAAGAGTCGGGCTTAGTCGCGACGATCGACCTGGTCACGCTCGTCTAATATCCTCTCGCGCACACGTAGGCGACTGCGAGCCGTCGTCGACTTGGAATTCTCGTGCACGATCCGGCCTGCGGGTCAAAAATCGCCTCGGCTTTCTCGTGTTCGTATGCGGCGTAGGACGTATGTAAACAAGACTCGATGCATCAACAACGGTTTAACCGCCGACGATTAAAGAGCGGCGCGTGTATTACACGAATTATAAAATTATCTATTTACGCGCGGCGGTACGCGTGCGAATCGCGTTACGCAATCGCCGGAGGAGCCGCGTGCAGTGGTGGCTTCAAGGTGTGCATACATAATTCACTTTGGCACAAAAAAAGAAAAAAGAACGAGAGGAAAAAGGAAAATCTCGCGTAAAGTATATAGTAAAGTCAGTCGCATGCGAGTGTGCGAGGCTGGTACGCACCGCACGAGAACCGCATTAATCTAGAATCACCAACTGAAGTGCTTAAATCCTTTTAGACTATTAAGGTCGCGCGCGGTGCTATATTTTGCCCGCCGTTGAGTAACAAAGTCCACACACTTTCGCTCCCGAGAACTTGGTTTGTTTTGTTTTTGCCTCTTTTTTGTTGTTGTTTTTCTTAGCGCTACGCGTACGCAAAAGTGCAGCCGGCGCAAGGAATAATGCAGGCATTTATACAGAGGTCCTTTGGCGAGCAGAGAGAGGAGCGCAGAGTTATCGCGCGTCGACGAGTGCATAATGTGTATTATTATACGGGTGCGCGCGAGGCGGCGGCACTGCAGGCAAACATCCCGTCGACACGCGCGTGTTGATATAATAACGCCGCGCGATTCGAGAGCTTGACTTTATTCTTCTTTTATTATATGTATAATACTCGAGAACGAGCGAGGGAGAGAGAGAGAGAGAAAGTTTGCTTGGAAAATCTGAATAAAGAGGCCTTGTGAATCGAGTGTTTTAATAAATACGAGCACTTGTGCGTTGAATGTCTATGAAGAATATGAAAAGGTAAAAAAAAAAGAAAAGAAAATGCCAGGCACGCGCAATGCCGATTGTTTGTTACGCTTATCAAAGCTTTAATGAGATCCAGCCGTTTTTTCGCTCGCTTCATCATAAAAAAAGCTCGTCTTCGTTCATTTTCAATTTGACTAAACGTCCAATAAAAACCCGTTGATTCGATCACGAACTAAACTTTATGCCAGATTCGTTATTTTCACCGCTGAATAAACACATTTTGACAGATATTTGACGAGCGTATTATGAAGCGTTAATTTCATCGAGTCAGCATAGTCGGACGGCGCAACTATAGCTGGCCTTGCGCAGTGCTGGTCAGACAAAAAGTTACACTATCGCACTTGCTAAAAAAAAAAGGAAAAAAATGAAAAACTATCAAACGATCCGCACTTACTTTGAAAAGCTATATGCAGAAACTTGGAACGAAGTAACGTGTACGTTTAAAAGTGACAAGTGCAGAACAAAAAGCTATTACAGTAGGTACAGCTGATGTAGTTATAAGGAGCTCGAGCGCCAATAGAGAGTGACACCGACGCGTCGCTCGCCCAACGAAAACTGAGCTCGTACAGCTTAACAACAGAATTCGCGAGTCGTATAGTCGCTCGTCGCGAGTTGTGTCGAGACGAGCATCATTGCCGCTGCCACTGCTCCACCACTCATGGAGCTGCTCCGGCTGTATAGTAGTATAGTTCGCCGAGGCAGTAAGCGCACACGTTCCTACTATACGTGTGCATGCACACTAGCGAAAATCCGGGTTACGTCTTTCGAGTGTTCGCGAGTGCACAAATACCCACACACACACGTAAGCTCGTTTGTGTATGTGTGTACGTCAGGCGTCGAGTGTATTATGTATAAACACCCACGCAAGCGAGAGAAAGAGAGAGAAAAATAGAGAGAGAGAGAGAGCATTGACATTTTTCTTCTCGCGACGATCGCGAGACACACGCGACGCACCGACTTTTCGACGAGGACGACTCGAGCGCAAAGGGACGAGTCGAAGGATCTCGCCGCAGCTTGGTTCTTTTCTATCGAGCGCTTGGAATTGAGCCGTTACCGAGAAAACGATTCTGCCACTTTGACACGGCTGCACGTGTGCTTTGTCGTGCGCCCATTGTCGCCTCTGCCGGCGAAATTACACCGAATCCACTCGCGAGCTTTTTTTCTCTGTACTACTGCACTCGGCTACGAGCACGCATGTGTTTCCGGTATTTTAAGGAAAACTATAGCGCTGGAACGACCGCAGCGAGATTTTCTCTGTATCAAAGGAAACTTCTTAGCTGCGAGAAGCTCTAACTGAAAACTTGAAATGATAAATGGCAGGTTTATTCTGAAACCGCATTTGCTGCCCTCGCACACATGCGTTTCCTCGAGATACTCCGATTCCTTGAAATAATACAATGGGCCGTGGTTTTGTGCCGAGGCTTGGCACGCCGCGCCAGCGAAATTAGTTGTCTTGAAAACTTGATTAATAAGTGCAGCATCGGCGAGTCCGGAATCTGGATTATCTCTCGATTGCTCTCGTCGGCCAGAGAGCTTAGCGCGCGATCATTTCCGTTTAAAAATTCAAGGTTGCGAGCGTCGACATGTTTATTGTCATTGGTGCGAGTATCATCGCGGCGAGCGATATGTTTCTCGGGAGCGAGGCTCAGCGATTCGTTCGACACTCGCGCCTCGAGTACGCCGAGCAGCCGGAGATTTGTTATTCCAAAAGAAGTTGCACAATGCGCACTGCTCCAAGGCAAAAAAGCACCGCGTCTGGGCACTCGCGGGCGTTTTTACGTATTGCGAAGCGTCGTCTCTGCGCTTCGAAGGAAAAAAAGTCGATCGACGATTTGGGATCGCGCGAGGCGTCCGCCTGTACGGTGCATGTACAGCGGCTGCTAAGGCGACTTTTCAGTGTTTACGCACCAGCGGAGAGGCGGGCAGAAGCAGATTAGACTCGCGTAATAAGTAACTAGGTCAGCGATACATCGGCTCGCTGTGCATCGCTTCAGGTTCTCTGCACTGTATGCGTGTGCCATATAGCCGCGAGGGAAAAAATCGCTCGACTCTATGCGATTCGTATAGGCCATCATCGGCTCAATTGGCATGGCGAGCCGCGCCGCGACAGTTTTGGAGCGCGCGATTATTAAAGTCGAAGGGTCTTGGACATGCGATTCAGCTCGATAGAGCTCGAGAGATACGGACAAGTGGGAGGAGGCGCGAAGTGCGTGTGTCACTGTTACGCTCGAAGGAAAAATCAGCGGCGCATAATACGTCGCGACACCGACTTTTATAACGATGTGCACATGCACCGCCGCTTTTTCATAAGAGAGGTGATTAAGCTCTGATTTAATGGAGTGAGATCTCACCCGTACTGGATATTATAAGATGGCTCTTCCTTCTCTCTCTCTCACTGACTTACGTCTTCGTGTGCGCTATCTCACTCGCCGACGACGACGCGCCGACCAAGCGCGAAGCCTGCGTGGGTTGATGCTCTTTACTCTCGTTGCATAATGTATATACAACGTGTCTTTTGGCCAAATTAATGTTTTCACGCTGTACTGCACTTCTCTGTAGCCGAATGATATTTTCGGTGACTATCTATTATTGGACGCCGCGAAGAAGCCTAAGCGCGAGTATAGTGTGCGCTGCACGTGTGCAAGCTCTGTGCGCACAAGATAAAATTAAATTTGGATTATCGTTTGAACTTTTCGTTATTATGTGAAAGTGGGATGGGCAGCCGATCGATGGATCGAAAATAACAGCTCGTTTTATCTCTCACTCTCCCTCTCTCGTTCGCTCGTAAAGATTATTATTTCCCGTTGCAAAAAAAAGGATATACGGCGCGCGATCTGCGCGATGCAATGAAAAAGAAAAAAAGGTGCAGAGTCGTAATTGGCATTTCCGAGAAAAAAGCTCTCGAGTGCTACTTGCACGCACGCTCGTGCGGGAGCTTTTTTCAAGATAACGACGCCGCCTATAACGAGCGAACGGCCTTCGTACGTCGATTATCGCATTTTCCATTTGCACGAATTCGAGTGCAAAATATTATTATTGGTACATGTACGCGCGTGGCTCGATTGATCGGCCCAATGACGGAATAGATAAACACGCGCTGCGAACGCGAAACTTTCGAATCTGGCTAAACTCGATATGCGTCGGCGACATTGTGTCAACAAACGCGGCCAGGGTAAATAAATTTTTCCTTTATACCGAGCGCGGCCGAGTGTGTGTATTTAAAAAGTTGACCAATATTTGCCATGACATTACGAGCTCCGTAAAACAAGTCTAGTTTAAAAAAAAGAAGCTACCGTCATCTCGTTCGAGTGCGCGCTAATTTCTTACGTTACGAGGCAGCATTATACAAGGTAATAGGTAGCAGCTATGGAATTCAAGTCAATAGCCGCGTCGAGATCCTTCAGCGTTATAAGATCATCATCGGCGCGTATAAAGAAGTCGAGCGACGAGTTGACTTTGCGCTAAATTAGCGGCCGACTCGTTAGCGCCGATGCCGTCCGTACAAAGCCAAGTTTGCTCGCTGCGAATTTTGGCAAGTCTCGGTTGTCGTTGTCGCGGACTCGAGCTTTGATCGTCGCTGCAGCAATGGCGCATGTGCGAAGGGCACGAGCTCTCGCTGCGCCTAAAGCCTCGCCCTGCACCTCGCACTCGCACTCGTGCACGTAATACGAGAGCAGCAGCTGATTCTCTAGACCTACTTTGAGATACATAATACGAGACGTCGACGCGAAGATGATCCGAGCGCGAGGCTGTGGGGCCACACAGCTGATCGATCAAGTTGACTCGAGAGCTGCACACGTGCTCGAGCCCGTGTGTCCGCCCAAGTGCATACGCTACATCAACGAGACACTCGCGTTTCGGCAGTCGTACTATATATAATACGCGTCGGTATTAGCCGCTGGCGCGCGCGGTCAAGGTTTATCCAGAGAGCTCGCGGATCGATCGCCGCCCGCCCGCGCGTACCTCCTATATATACGTACGTATTCGAGTTTTATACAGTTGCAGCTGGAAAAGCACACAAAAGCAGCCCCCGATGTGCATTTTTCCGCCCACGCGCGCCCACTTTTGCTCGAGCTAGACCGCACGGCTCTTGTACTCGAGTGTGTAATTTGGCCTGCGCTTCGAGCGCGCCGCGGCGACTCGTGCATCGAGCTATAACATAATGCGTCTTATCAATTTGACGTATTCATCGCGGCGCAGGCCGACTTTTATAGACAACATTGAGCCGGCTATTAGTTAGCATTGCAATTTTCGAGGTCGCGTCACTCTCTGCAGCTCGACTTTGTCCACGTGTGTGTGTGTGTGTGTGTTATGAGCTCGGCGTACGTAGAATGCCGATTCTATCGTGTGGCACATTTTTTGCTAGTCGAGGAAAGAAAAAAAAGCAACGACTCAAGGAATTAAGTTTCTAAACGTCTCGTGTCTGCACACGCGCCAACGGCAAAATTGATTAAAATCGATCCGTCGGTATCGCAATGTGCGTACGCGCGATGCTTGTGCCTATGGAACAGCGCATTTGTATTCCTATTAGTAGCTGCAGATCGATATAGCAGAGTCTATAGTTTACAGCTGTCCCCTGATTATCGCTGATAGCCGCGCGTGGCTTATCGTTTTCGACTTATATTTTCCTGCGCTTTAATGCGACGAGCTCTGAAACCAACTTTGAGCATGCGATGCATGTGCAGTCTGCATATAAACGGGTGTGTGTATGTGTGTGTGTGCGAGATCGTTGTATAGGCTCATTATGCAATACGCGCTTGAATGGCAATGAATTAATAGCTGTACTTTACAACCACTGGTTGATGAAAGCAATATACTACTTCTACGTCTACGAAATTGCATCTTTCTTTAATTAAAAGTTAACAGTCAAATGATGCGGTAAAAATAGTAGCGTAATAAAAGAGAGCATTTACCACTGGAGGAATGAATGAGTGATGATAGCGAGTATGATATATTCGAGTCAATGGATTTCGAATATATGATTATGGACGATGATTTCAGAGAGATGGATGGTTCCTCTATCCCAATGACCTGAACAAATAAAAACATTTTTCAATACATTATCAGAAAGTATACATAATTAATAAAGTGTAAGTCATGCACTTTTTTACTCGTTGCTTTTTACAGCATTGACGCTGTTTGCAACGATCAAAGTCACGACTAGACGTCAACGTATAATAAATTTAGTACATTCATCAATTTGTTTCGTTACTTTCCACGTTCAGTTCAAAAATTCATTAGTATCATTAAATAGATTTATAAATTCTGTTGATAAAATAAAAACAAAAAACACATAATTAGCTTCGTATACGATATATTTTGCTTGGAGGCAAACTCGACGTCTTCAGGGCCGACGCTCGAGCTGTTACGTCTATATAGTGACATCATTGCGCCCGTCTATGAGATCATATTTTCTCTCTCTCTTTCTCACACTGTGTTCATCTTTCCGCGCCTCGTTGTCCGTTACACTCTCTGCGGCACAATTAAAATCTGCACTGCAATCGTCGCGTTGTCGATATAGTTGGCCGACTTTTCAAACGCTCGCAAATGCACAACGCGTTTAAAGTATATAAAATCGTCTATATACGTATGAGTTCGTACGTGCGAGTATATGTACATATAAAAAAGTGTATATTGCCCGAGAGACCTAGTAAACTTTGACATAAAATACAATAAGAAGAACGAACAACTTTGAAATTAGATTTGAAATAATCACAACGAGGCCAAAAAGCTATTCATCATCTTTTTGAAAGCTGCGATAAGTATCAAAAACTCGTGTGCATACCGGCGTATTTGTGCAAACCCGATTTTTGCATTTCGTAGCAAATATGCACGCAAAGCTCATTTCGAAATCTTCCACCAACGGCAAAGTACACATGTATTTGGGAAAAAACATACGAGCGAATATAATTAACGAGCAAATGAAAGAAACGCATATTAAAAATTGTTCGCTTTGAAGCACCATATTTTCTCTTTCATCTCGCGAGCATTGGAATGGTCTATGAGATATTTCATCGATAGAGTTTTTAATGCAATGAAATACGCGAATGAATAGGAAGGAAAAATCGCGAAACAGCTCCGTTGCACATAGCGTGAAATGGTTTTTTCGTAGTCAATTTGAATATTAAAAAAACGCGTTAAAAGCTCGCATGCCACGTACTTTTACGTGCAAAAACCGAATCGGCCTCGTCCAATTAGCAACGATCCATCTTATTAAAAGCTCTCGAGTGCAAATGAAGTTGTAGTATTCCAGTACACGTAGGAATGCCACGCGAGTGCTCCAACACGGGGCACGCAGATGGGCAACGAATAAGTCACGCGTGTCGGACTTCAAACTATTTAACAGGCGCGCACTCGCCTGCAAACACGAAACGCGTCCGGGACTTGCAGTTGTGCACAAATCATCGCCTCTGAACATTTGTAGGTATTTTCTGCGCCTCCGAGAACTTGCTAAATCGTTTGTTGTCGCGCGAGAGTAGGAAAATTCGGTGGGAGCAACTTTCCGGAGCGTCGTCGACCTATGGGTATATTATACGAGGGCGATAATGCCGATAATTCGTCGCAGCCACCGTACACGATGGGTTGAAAAAGCAAGTTTTTTTCTCTTACGGTCGATTGCGAAGGGTTGAAAAGAGTCGTAGGCGTAAGCTCCGCCGTAATGTATGTGTACAAAGAAAAGGCAAATAGCCGTGTGTACGTAAATACATACATCGTGCAAGTATGACACAACAACACACGTAGGAGGTGTACGTACGCTACCGCCGCCATCGGTATACACCATGCAGCAGCGGCAGGCGTACGTTGCACCGTGTGTTTATCGATTTCGCCTAAGAATACATGGGCACTGCACGAGCAAAACATTGAATTTAAGGCTTCTTTTTTCTTCTACGTAGGAAAGCTGAAACGCGACGACTTTTTTGGCTGATTTGAGCAGGATTCTTTGGATTTTCGAGATAAGAGAGCTTTTTTGTCGAACGTAACTCGGTCAATGGTCGCAGGTACTAAAAGTTCGACAACGAGAAGAGATCAACGAGCGCGAGAAAAGGAAAACTTTGCTGACCGGCGAGAAGGCTGGAACTAGCTCGTAACGAAAGCACAATCGCGACGCGTCGTAGCCGAGTTGCTCGATTAGCCCAGAGTTCAATGATATGAGGCAAATACCTGCAAGCTTGAGTGACACTCGATGCGCCAACGAATATGCTGCAGTGCAAACAATTGAACTTACAACATAATATCCTCGGGAGTGAGTTACGAGGAGGACTACTATCACGAACTATATGTCGCTGCGTCTATGTATGCTTTTGGCGAGAAAGAACGGAGCTGTGTGCGAGCGAGCGAGCGAGTGTGTATAGCATCAGTCGACCGATCGAATCGGACACGGAAGCTCGAGCGCGCGCACACCAGTGGCCCTCCTCCCCGCTCGTTCTCCTCTCCAAAGCCCTTTATTTATTACTTTCTTTTTACTATTATTGCTTAATGCTCCCGAGAGTACGATTGATAATTCACTCCTCGAACGCCACGGGCACTTATCGATGGCAACTTGTCCCGCGCGAGCTTTTCCGTACTTTTTTTTCTGTTTCAGCGCAGCGCAGCGAGGAGTCGATGTGTTTATGCGTGTGGAAGCGGGACTGAGTTTATGAAAGAAAAGCTCGAGAAAGTGAATGACGATCTCGCACGCGATGATGTAAGAAGGGAGGAAATTCGACTAATCGTGAGGATGACTGACAGTACCTCGGTTTTTAGACTGCCGCACACAGGAGCAACTTTGCCTGAACTTGGATTTGTTTGTTTTTTTTGTCGTCGTCCCCGTAGAGAGACGCGAGGGCTCGCGCGACGCGACTCGATTGCAACTGAGGATCGCCGCGGCGAAATGTCACGCGAAGCTCCTCTCTTTATGTGCGGCCATCGGCAAAGCACGGACACGCGCAAGTTCAACCCTCTCTCTCTCTCTTTCATTGTTCTGCGATGCTGATGGAGTGCGCGCGCAACGGAGCTTTTCTCGCGCGACGTAACTTATACTTGCCCATCTGCTGGCGTCGTCGTCGTCGTCTCTTGCACTCGTGCATCGAGCGGTGCAGTCTGTTTGGTAATTCGCATGCGCGATAGCTGCGCGACGCGATCAAACTTGCGACTTTTCGCCTCCTGGATACGCAGAATCGCAGCAAAAAACACGACTTATTCAATATCTTAAAGTTTCATTTTCAATAAAAGGATGCTATCAAATTTTTTAATGATCTTAATTTTAACTAGATAACCGAATTATTTTAAAACTGTGTTTGCCGAATACTTAATAAAAGTTTTTGCAACTGCATGATTGGGAAAGATTAGATTGAAATATAATACTACACAGATTTTGTGTATAGTAGAACCAGAAAAGATATCGATTTTTGAGAATTATCCTGTAATCTCAATTTTATTTATTTTACTGATATATTTTTACTATTTTTATTTTATTTTTATCTATATATATAAAGCGAAGTTGGTGTCTGTTTGTCCTTTATGATCTCAAAAACTATTTGTCCAATCGGCTTGAAATTTTTACCACGTATACATTATACCACTGCGCAGGTTTCTATCATATTAAAACCGTTATTTGCTTATTTATTTTTGAGTTCAGAATTTTTTTCGTATTTTACCACTTCGCGCTTTCGCTCGCCCCTGTCTCGGTTAATGGTTATAAAAAAGACCGAAAACAGTTTTTTTTTTTGCACGCGGTGAATCGGAATACATTGTATTTGATGTCTACATGTGTTATTACGCTATTCGAGTTTTACAAGTGTGTGGACTCAACTTATACATTTCCTACTACGCACTTGACGTAGCCTGCTTAAGATCTTTTAAACAGTCGAATTTGTTGAAAAAATTGAACGTGGGCGAAGCCACGACGGGGTCGCTAGTCATTTTAATAATTCAAAAAGTTAAAAAAAAAGTTTAATTTATGTAGAAATATTCTTTCGAAACATAACTTTTTTGAACATCGCTTGATTTGAATATAAGTTCAAATCAAGCGATTTCCACTGCATATCTTTTAGAAACATTTTACTCCAAAATCTAATGAATAAATTCTGTGGATTGATATATTAGCTTTACCTCTTAATTCGTAATTTGTATTTTAGACTATCTGTAGATGATATGTAAATGTGGTCACTATCAATATTGTCGATCAATATTTAAAAGTACCGTGCGATTTTGGGGCAACAAGAGAACAATTACCTAATGATAGAAACGATGGGGGGGGGTAAAACAATTGATCTATATGAAATATGTAACATTGATATCAAATATCTGCTTGTGAAATATCATGTTTACTAATTCTTGAACTTTTTAAAATTGTCATGGTATCTGTGTGGTCATGAAGTACTTTCATAAGAAAATATTGATTTCAATGAATGGAAGAATTTAATTTACTTTTAAGCATTTTATGTAATTGCATAATTACTGTGCTACAAATTAAACAATTCCGGAGCTTCATGCAACAGATTAAAAGCTATTATCAAAGCAGATTTCTGAATATCACAATGAGTCAGCTTTGATAATGACAAATCTATATTAATGAGACTTTTCAATTTATAAAAAAATCCTGTGTCTGAATTACTACTGATTGCTTGTGATAAGTTCATTGCCAATCAAATAAAATTTTAATCGAACTCTTAAAACCAAATAATTCCAACACTTCAAATTCAATTGGCAAATAACCTTTTCTTGAACTCTACCCTTTAAGATTAATCCCCAAAAAATGTGTTCAATACGTGGACAATTATCGTTATATTATACTCTGAGTAAATCATTATTAATTTACTTTTTTCACTATCTTTATATAAAATTTAGAGCTAGTGCTTTCAACTAATAGTAATTTTCCAAAAGAGTTATGATATAGTTCATATTGTGCAGATTATTAATGATTAAACGTGTATTGTTCAAATTTTGATTTTTTCTTTTTTTCATCATTACACCTATTAAAGAAATTCAACTTGTCGTTTTAAATAATTTATTTATGATTGAACTATATATTTTTGAATTTTATATTTTTAGAATAGAATCTAATGATTTTTGATAAGATTTTATTCATATATCATAAAAATTCAAGGTTTGATTAATGCTTGTAACTACCTAAAACGTTTTTGCATCAGTTTCTATGTTCTTCATACTAATTGTTATAATCCAATATTAAAAGCTTGTGTATAATGATTTTTTATAAATTTTTTTTCTAGAAGCTACCCTGAAGACATTGGAACATCTATTAGATGGAATATACAACTTTAAAAATTATTTGCTAAAGGTATATTAGAATTCCACATCAACATGTTAATTGAGTAAAAGACATAATTAAGCATCCTTTGTTGGTTTATTTATGAGCATTATAATGAACAAAATGGAACTGGTTATAAAAAAAAGTAGTTCAAATTTTTTAAATGGATTTTGTATTTCAATGCAGAGAACACATTGAATGAATTACCAGAATAAAATTGACCAATGTGACAATAAAAATATACGTCATGATTGATTTTGAGGCACTGCCTCTAACAATAATCGAATCATTAACGCTGAAATACTTCCAATGACAACAATAAGACTATTTTTTATCCAGCCTTATGTTAACATACATCATTCCTACTTATTTAACATTATTAACAATTTTCACTATGTGCTCCATTCATCAAGAAAAAACACAAAATATACAAGAAGAGTAAAATCTTGATCAAGAGTTGCATTAACTGTTGAAATGAAATATTTTTAAATAAAATTGTTCTAAAATTTTTAATTTCATTTTCCAGTCATGCTGTCTTGCATTATAGATTAGACTCAACTTTATTTACTTAGTGGCAGATTCAAGATAAGCAATGAGATCTCCTCGTTCTTGGGGTTTCTTCAAGCCAGCAAACACCATCTTAGTTCCAGGAATGTATTTCTTTGGGTTCTCAAGGTACTCAAAGAGTGTGTCCTTATTCCATGTGATGCCTGAATATTAAATTTTTAATTATAATTTTGAAATTATTTATATTACATTGTAATTGTTTATATTACTTAGGAGCAAATTCTTACCTTTAGCTTTGTTGGCATCTGTGTATGCATAACCTGCAGCCTGACCAGTCTTTCTGCCAATCAGACCATGCAAGTTAGGACCAACCTTGTGTTTGCCACCAGCTTCAACAGTGTGGCACTGCGCACACCTTTGAACGAAGATCTAAAAAATATCAAAAAAGGTTCTAGTTAGTGAATTAGAAAATAGAGAAATTTCCAATGCAATTATAGTTCTCAAATATCTTAAAATATAAATGCAAAATAGCAACAATGTCTGATTTTTAAATAGTTAAAAAAGTTATTTTTAAAAATTAAAATAAGATGAGATTTCTTTTATAATTCAATTTAACGACGTTCACTTGAGTTTATTATTTAAAATTTAACCTATTAAAAATCAAAAACTTCAAAAATCTTACAAAAGTAAATAGCAACCGAGTCTCGGAAAGTTTCGATATTGATCTAACTTAACGAAAAAAATTATTGCATTAAAAAAACTGATGTAAATGTTTACCTTCTTTCCTTTCTCAACATCACCAGCTGGGACACCCATGTCTGCAAATCTGCAAAATTTAAAAAAACATGAATTGTAATCGCAGACGAAAAACAATAAATTTAGAAATTTCGTTCAATCAGAACGGTCTACAGAGATCGACTATCGATTTATCAGAATCGATAAACAAAATATTCACTCTGTATTAGCAGACGATTCTCAAACTAAGAGTAAATTAAATAACCTCGTGTTTAGCGCATATTGCTAGAACCAAGTGACTTTGACCTTGCTAAATTTCTATTGCGTTACGTCAGAAACAGCAGAACACAAGCGCCAACATTTCTACATCGTTAAATGGCATATATTGTTTATTCTTCTCTGTGTGAAGCAACATTAGTATTATTTTCGCCTGCTAAAATAACTTTGGGTGTATGTGTGAGTGTGGCCGCGCGCAAATTCCAACTTCAGCAAAGTCAATTAAAAATAAAACAAAAATTGCCCATACCAAAACGCGCCCATTTCGTTAACGTCTATCCAACAACCATACGCGTGTATTTGTTGCTTGAAATTCATTTGCGTTTTTGGATTGTCAACCAACAACTTGAGACATTGAATAACGAAAGTCAGTTGTGATGTCCATTTAAAAATAAACGCATCGCCCGGACGGCCCGAATGAAAAAAAAAAAGATTGCTCCGTATTGGGAAAGCGACAATCACAGATGATTTACTTGTTGCCCAAGCGATAGCAAACGATTAATTATAAATGCGATAGGGCAAAAAACCGTTAACAAATTATCGTCTTGAAGAAAATTTCCCGCGACACAGGGTGTTCCGGAAATTCCATTGTGTAATCTGTCTGGCCTGCCTCATATTACATTATACTCGCTTTATCGCGCTCGAGGCGAGTGGTATATGGCTTGTCTCGTGATCCTATGCTAATTCACAGTAATCGGGCGCAATCGACGAACTTTTCCGTCGTCTGTGACCTATTTTGGCACAAATGCGTGTACCTCGATAATTTTTCTGGTTGACGTATCGATAAGTGACACTAGCAAAATTCGCTGCGAACCCTCGTCGCGTCCTTTTAACGACTGACTTCAATGCAGCATGCCAGAGCACGAGCAGCATCGTTCGATACATGGCACTCGTGATGCTGGCATAACGCCCGCGTCTGCCGCGCGTCTTCCGATGATCTCGAATTTTCCAAGGATATAAGTGTAAAGAAATGTCGCCCAGCCGCGTTGACGCGTTGTCATCTTCGGGGAGCCTCGTCGACGCTCGTCATTCACCCAATTCCCAACGTTGGGATAAAAAGGTTTGCGTTGCTCAATCTGATGCAAACGACGCCGAAATTGCACATGCACACACCCACCATGATGTCGACCGAAATTTCGAACCTAACTCATCGATTCACGCTCGCTGACATTCTTCCAATAGACGTAGTCTATGCACGCTGCCCGATTACATAACCGAGTACGATAGACGAATCTTTAAAGAATTTTGCAAATTAATCCGATCAGATTCAACAAGAGCACGTGTCGTCCTTCCCCTCTTGACGCGTCACACACGCACACAATTTCCGCTTGCGAGAGTTAACCATACACAGTTCTACTATATACGTAGACACACACCATCGAGTCTCGCAACATGATGAAAATGCAATGCATCGCGATAACGTGAATGACAGGCGACGGAAACGTTTAACGGCGATCGCGATGGGTCTACGACACCTTCTGAACCTTAATAAATAATAAAAAAATTAAATGTTAATTACCTTATTGGGAACTTTTACAGAAGCGAGTACGAACTACTGAACGTGACTCGACCGTTGCACGACCGTGAATAACTACAGCCTCGAAAAACTCGCGAGTAACGGATCAGAGCGCGCGCGGGTCGATACGTTTCACCCCTCCACCGCCCGTAGCATTGCAGACGCTATAGCTGTATACATCGCTACGTACGCAATAGCACATCGAGTGCAAACTGCTAAAGCCTCGTGTCAAGGTGCTTCATGAACTACTGTGTACGATAAAGATGGATCATTATTTGTGCAAGGGTTGAACTTACTGTAACGGTAGAATGACACACAAAGACGAATAAACACACGGATGTTTAGTTTTTAAACTCAAGTTTATTACGACCGAGAGCTTTATGAATGGTTTCAGTATGCGTCCTGAAACACGATTTCCGCACTGAATTAAAAATTGGTTATTAAATTTTCCAGGACAAGCTCTAACTTCTAGATAGAAATGAATAGCAAGTGTTCCAATCAGTCAGTTATTTCTAATTATATTTTATATTATCTATTAGAATAAAAACATTACATAATTGAGAAATAATTTGTAGATTTGGTCACAGTTCGTGACCGTTTTTTTGACGAGTAAAATTTGAAGTCATGTTTGAAAATGAAGTTCAATAAAAATAACAGAAAATATTTAATATTAAAAATATTTAATAAATCATATATACACTAGAAAAACTTTTTTTTCATGAGTCAAGATTCTTTCTTTGTTGAAAATCGTATAAAGTCTACTTCTATGTCAACTGATTTCTTTTTATGAAACTTATATGTACTGGGTAAATCATATCTTAATTCTGCTACAACTTTAGCATGTAAACCGAGCTGTTCTCCTTTTTTCAACACATGTGCTCGAGTTGAAGTTTTATGCAGAGAGTAAATTGCGTTGTTACTGATTGCAGCTGCAATTTCTAAAAATTTCATATCTATTCCAGCATTATGTTTGGTCCCAAACGGAGGGTTCATAACTACGGTGTCAAAATGTTTTTCAAATCTACCAGGCAACAATTTAATTACATCACAGTTAATAATATCCATTGCAACTTCTTCATCTTCACAATTTTCAAGAATTGTATCAATAGCATTTTGATCAATTTCAAATGCAGTTACATGTCCAGCTCCAAGCATTAAAGCTCCTATTGATAATACACCACAACCAGCTCCCAAGTCTGCAACAAGACAATCCTGAATATCTTCATATTGATTTTGAGCCACATATAACATGCGAGAGGCAATGTGTGGAGATGTTGCATATTGTTCTAAAAGGATATTGGGTTGATCAAATGTTGACAATTGTTGTAGTTCTTGTTCTAATTGCTTTATCTTGATCATTTTTGATGGATTTTTCGTTTAATCTACTTTGTTGAAGGAAGATCAAATCTTGGCAACACTGGTAAAATCAGATTTCCAAATGCAGATTCTTGACTTATAAAGTAACCAGCAGAATTAGCTTGAGCATTTAATAAAGCTTGTCTTTGTGAAGCGTTTGTATCTAATGATGATGTCGAAGGTAGAGGATTTACAGATAATGCCGGACTTAAACTTTGAGCTACACCTTGTTTTAATAGCAATTGTTTTTGCATATGAATTTCTCCAAGAAGAATTTTGCGATTTTGAACAATCTGAGCATCTCTTGAAGTGTTTTGAGCCATTGAAACTAGAAAAAAAAAAATATTCCAGAGAAAGGTTAAACAAAATAAATTTGAAAAATGAAAAAATTGACAATATTAATGAAGTAAATACCTTTTTTAACCTTATAACAATAAGTTAACTGATCCACAGATTATAGACGATATAGTACACATCTATATAGTTTTATAGGATACCTCTACATAAGCCTGAATGGCAATGAATATTTGTGAAGAGCGACGCAACGTGCAAGCGTCTGCTCTGTAATTTCTTAATCGACCCAGGACACTGCATGGTGGTGCCAAGTCAACTTAACTATTGGCGGACGATTTGAACGGCGTGAAATTAAGTTTCAAAAAGTAAAATACTAATACACATAGTTTTCAAAAGTAATTAAATTTTTTTGGTTTAAAAAAAAATGAGAAATCTTTGAAAAAAATTTTCTAATTGTTAAAATTGTTTAAAAAAAACTCAAGTTCTATGATAAATGTTTATTTTTCAATTAGTTCAATTCTTTCTTTTTTTTATTGACGAGCATCATGATTATTAATTTATTTTTTTTATTAAACAATAATCAGAAAGTATATATAATATTTTACATACATTCTATTCTATTAATCTTCGAAGAGCTTATGTAGAAGGGGCCCAACAAAATGTATGCTCTTATGCTCATGCCATAAAAATGCGATCAAATTTATCGTAATACTAGTGTCTAAAGTTGCTACTTATATGCTACAAGTTATTCTGTCTTTCCCTTTCTCTTCTAGTTTTATTGGGAAGTGTACCAAACCGCAGCGCCTCTATGCATTCAATCTTAATTTCCATAAGAACTAGAGGAGTAAGGTTTGGCTGATTTTGACCTATTCCTCTGTAGTTCTTATGGGTCGCTCACACTGAATACTGAGAGGCGCTACGGTAACGTATAATTCCCATATTCCGATATTCGTGTTCAAACGTCAAAGTTGCGTTTTGGAAGCGGTAAAGAATATAACCTACAAAAATTTATACAAACAAGTAGCCGTCGCGATGGTAAATCTTTTAAAAGGGATTTTAGTAGAATGGTGAGTTTTCGATTTTGTTTACATGTATGAAATGCGAAAATTGACTGAAATTGTACAATATTTAATATTCATTCGACGTAATCAAGATCTTCAGGGATTTTAAATTGTTTATTAAGTGCGGATTCTTCTATATTAAACTTATTATTACACCAAGTTTTCAATGAGAATATATTATCTGTCCATGTATTTGCGGCATCTTTGAAAAACTGCAAAAGAATTTTTGTTAACTATTTGTGTGAAAAATACAATTATTATTAGTTTACCTTGGCTTTTTTATTGATCTCTGCTATAACTTCTGGATCTGCATCACTGAACTTTGAGATTTGTTTTTTCAATTCAGATTCTTTGCTAGTTAGTTCTTCTATTTCTTGTATCAGTAATTTTGTTTTTTCAAAGTCTTCATTTTTCTGAAATAGAAATTACCCAGTAATGTTTTTGTCTACTAAAAGTTCGTTAGAAAATAACTTTAATAAAAATTAACCTCTTCTTTTTGAACCTCCAATTTTAAACGTTCCAATTTGGATTCGAGCACCATAATATTTTTTCCACACTCAGCTATTTGATTTTCCAGTTGTGGTATCTTTTCTCTGTGAAACATTATAGTAAATTAGATAAGGCAAGATTAAATTTGTGACATTAGATAGATGTATCATAATTTACCCAGGAAAAGACCAGAAATATACAGATGTGCCAATTTTGTCTGAATGCACTAATCCATCATCAACTAAAGCTTGCAAAACACTCTGCACAGCTTGTTGAATAATACCACATTCTTTTGGTAAATTACTTTCTAATTCTTTCAAAGTAAAAAACTCTTTTTTCTCATGAAAATAGCCTAGCATTCGAGTGCGTTTTTCATCAGCTGTAACTCTTTTTCTTTTAGACATTTTTAAATCTTATATATCTGAAAAATAATTTAGTTGAAAAATATTAAAATTTTTGTTTAACATTTCAGCGATGAAGCTATGAAGCAATTTCTTTTACACTTGGATGAGTCTATGACATTGGGAAAAAAATTTATAATTCAAGATTTAGATGATACACATTTGTTTATATCAGCTGATATTTTAGACGCTTTACGTGCACAAATTGATGACTTGATGGACAAAATTTCTTTTCCCACAGATAAAGCATTTTAAACATTTATAATTAAAATATATAATTTAAAACATCAAAATGGCTGTCAGAGAATCAGGAAGAGTTAAAGATGCTATGCAAAAAAGAATACTTGATGAGGATGCAAGAAAAAGAAGGCAAAAAAAAGCATTGGAAGCTTTGGAACAAGACAACTTTCATGAAGATCCTCATGCAGATCTAGGTAAATCATCAATTTTCTAAAATTAAAAAAGACTTATTTATAAAAATTATTTATTAATAATATTTAATGCTTTAGTGATGCATAAAAAAGCTCCAAAGTTTCAAGATGACTTGAAAAATGCCACACGAAATAAAAGGAAAACTAGAACTGCAGATTATTTCAAACAAAGGTTCAGAAAAAATTTTGCTCAACTCGTGGAAGAGGATTTGAACTATAATAGTACAGTTCCTAACTATACAACAGCGCAAGCACCACCTTCAGCTTTTCCCGATAGACATTTTTGTGCTGTTTGTGGTTTTCCTAGTCCTTACACATGTATTCCATGTGGGGCAAGATATTGTTCTGTGAAGTGTCTTGGCAGTCATCTTGACACTAGATGCATGAAATGGACTGCATAAATATTTACATTTACAAATAAAATTTATTTAAGTGAGATTTAATAACTTAATGTAATGAGTAATGTAACAATAGTTTCAATACTGAAAAAGAAAAATTTTATAATCTACCTCTAGTATTAACTATTTTTAATTAAACCTTGAAGATTAAGCAATTGTAATAATTTCATTAGGTATAAATATTTTTTTAGGATATAAGTAAAGAAGATAACCCAAAATGTATCTAAACTAGATCGATTTTTAAATAAATTATACAAGACAGCCAATAAGAGTAGTTTTCATTCAAATTTTATCGATGGGTGATGAAATCACTTACGAGAATTATTTTTATTCAATTCCAGCGCTTTAACGTGTAAATAGAGTTGTGACGGTTAGCACTCTGACACTACACTGAGTTTAAATAGCAAGTTTTAATATGTAACGATACAATGATGCAAGATTATATTATTTTATGTATTTTTTAAATAATCAAAAAAGTGGACGAATAACGGAGAATAATATATTTTTTTATCGATTAGTTTTGATTGGATCACTCAAGGTAAACAAAAAATTTGAGGTTGTACTAAGGGGCTATTTAATTTCACGTTGCTATTCGGCGGGAAAAATATTTTGACTAGATTTGTTCGATAGTGCCGACATCTCGTGACCAATTTTCATACACGAAATTTCTTAATGAAAATCGAGATAAGTATTTGAAAAGTTTTAATAACAAATTAATTTCCCAGAGAGGTCTAAGAACAAATTAATTTAGCAGAGACAAAAATAATTAATTAACTAATGAATTTTATGGCTCTGAAATTTTGTTAAAACATATTTTGAATTTTCAGTGACTAAAATATTTGTACTCGCAAGAGAACATATTATGACAAAATTAAAGATTATATAGAATTTTAGTAGCTTTGTCGAAGGGAAAATTCGATCCAGTTTAATTTGAAGACTAAAAAGCACAAAACGCGAGATTTAACTTGTAAGAAAAGCAATACATGACTCAAAATAAAAATATATCGTCAGTTGTAAAACAATAGCAGATAGAGATGACTTGAGATCAGCGCACGCCCAAATAAGTGGCGTATCATCATCGAGTTATAAATCGTGAGTAAACACTAAACGTAAGCGCACATTTAAGCGTGCCTACAGAGTTTGAGGCTCAAGCATAAATTTAGCATAAAACGGAGAGAACAAAAAGTGGACTCCATCGGCGAAGGTCATATTTTCGAGCCTCTACGCGTGTGTCATGCTGCAGTTGTCGAGCAGTCGGTGTTTCTCGCGTGGCCTCATAAGTCGCACTAGCTATATAGCTATATGTATCGTAGCTGCGGCTCAATCAGTCGTCGTATCCCGGCATTGCGCCCGGCACTGCCACAGCCTAGGTACACACGCGAATTATCATCGTCAACACACAATCACAAAGGCCTGTGCGTCGTCGGTTTATGGCACGTTGTTGTTGTGCTGCATACGAGCATATTTGCATCGTCTCGCTTTGTTGCACGCGGGACTCGGCAGTCTCGCGCTCGCCGCGCGCCCAGTTGCATCGTTTTGAATCGTCGGCTGCCTGCAGTGCCCATAGTATAGGTGTACAACAATTATAAGCTCATTTCATTTCGAGAAGTACATGCGAGTTCGCACGTGCGGAGCCAACGCAAGGACACGAGTCGATTCGGAGCTCGAACAATGTCACTAGACATACGCCGCGGCCTAGCGTGTACCAAATGGTAAATATCAGCGAGCTAAATTGCAACTCTCTCGGTACGATATAACATTTTTTAAATTTTTTACCAGATCGAATAGACACACAGGTAAAAGTGTACACAATTGTTATTGAGTGCGTAATTTTGACGATAAGCCGAAAGCACGATAAGGCTCGGTGATAATTGTCAATTAAATTAAAAGGATGAACGCTAATCAGCTCGGCGGTACCCGCATGAAAAAAACAACGCGAGTCGAGCAACACCGTCGCGTATATATATAGTAAATTTTGTCGATGATACACGCGACGAATGCAGTCGCGCTGACACGCCGTGCATCGAGTGGTGCGTTGCAAACACAATAGTAGCGTAAGCTATGTAAGTGCAAAGTCGTCAGTTGTCCGTCGAGCGCGTCGCGTATAGTAGATGGCGCGGCTCGTCGCGGCCTCTCGCGCCATTTAAATTCGGATTTCGTCGCGCGCGGCACCTCTCCCGCTCGCACCGCCGCAGAGATAAACAAACAAGACGCGCTGATTATTACATTCGCGTACATGTATTATATGTTTATAGACGATTAACAATATTTACCGAGCCGCTCGGGGCTCTCGGGCGTTTTGTACTGTGGCGAACGTCGGCGCGACGCGTGGGTGCTCCGCGCGGATTGATATTTCGCCTTTTATAACTGGCAATTCTTCTTGCACAAAAGCTGCCTTCGCGCCTCGCGATCGCCTATTCGATAATACTTATTTCTTTTTTATATAATAAAAAATCGAGCGCCGTAAAAATAGTGGCGATTTTGCGGTATGTGCAGTATGCGTTCGCAGCGTAAAATGTGATCGATTGCTCGTACACGGAGAGGAGGTAAGTTTCTCAAAGTCATAATTCCACGTAATAAGCGTGTTATTATTTGTCGAAAGTGGAATAATCGCGCATTACGTGATGATGACGGATAATGTGTGTGCGTATGTGTATTGTTATACGAGTGCGTTTGATGTAGCTATAGTTCGATGCAGTGCACTGGCTGCGAGAGCGGAACGCGACGCGAGATACAGTGCGAGAAAAATAAGTAATCAGAAGCACGTGAGCTGGTGGCTCTTTTACTCGATTTTCGATGCGAAATCGGAAGCATCGCTTCGAGTCGTCAGACAGCTAGTCGCTCTCCAAATTTAATATAAAATTTTTGCCCCAGCTTAAAAAAGGTGTGTGTATATATAGGCTAATTAAATGGTGTACGTTTTGCAGCGCACGTGTGTGCGTACGTACGAACACCAATACCAGCACGAGCTCAAGATAAATATAAGTTAGATAAAAATTCTCCAAGCGTATATATTCGGCTCCTTCCATGTACTTGGACGACAGATTAGATTATTCCGCTTCGACGGCTCGTTTCGGTAGGTCGCGCGCGAGACGCAACGATACATCGAGCAAAAACGTGCACCGTAAGTTCAGTTTACACAAGAAAAAAGTGCTAATTATTCACCGTTTCCCTCCTGCAAAAGATAGCTCGCTAAACGAATAAAGCCGAAAACGCCGCAGCGATCTCTCTCGTGAAAGTTCGATGAAAAAAGTACCATACTGAAGAGTGTACGGATACGAGAGAGATCGATGCTGGCCAAACGCAAGAGCTACAGTCTGCAAAAGCTCCGCTTCATAACTTCATTTATGTTTCTTTGATGCGCAGGTTGAAAAATTCAAAAGCAAAAGACGAGCAGACAAAATGACTAGTCCCATGGGTGATGAAGAGCAACTGCAGTTCGACGATGAAGTCAGCCCCAAAAAATCGTCACCGATCAACGCATCGAATTTCCGGAAATTACTGCCTCATGGAACGGTGCTGCTCGAGTCTCAGGTCTCGGGCCACAAGTTCGATCTCGATAAAAACAGAATCGGTGAGTACTCGATCTCTCTCGATACAGTGCTTTTTTTTTATGTAAGCTTTAATCGACGACACTTTTCGAGCAAGGCCGTGCAGAGCCGAGGTCTGTAAAAGACCTGCGATTTTCTTACCGTATTATACTCGTGTAAAGCTGTTGTACATGAGCTGTACTTTTATACGCTGTTATAAATTAATCAAAAATACTATAAGACGTTTCGACAGATCATATCGAAGCTCTGTCTCGCTTTTAATATTTCAACGCTTTATTACTATTTTATGCACGAGAGCTGCTAGAAGCAATTAAGCGGAAAACTTTGACTCGCGTGCGAGTAATGAGATGCAAACAATCCTCAAAATGTTTCCGCTCGTGCCTGCGTAAGAAAGTCAAAATATCATAAAAGCTCTCATTAATATATTCATCGTCGAGCTGTCATTCTTCCCTAGCGTCTATCATTATCTTATTACTCGCGTGGATATAATTACTTAATAACTAGGTACTTAATTAACTTTTCTAGCGCTAGATCGCAGGTAATCGGGTGATCGCTGTGTGCTCGCGTGGAGCGCTAAATAAATAAAACGCGATATTTCGGGAATCTGGAATTTCTTGATAGCTTAATAGTGCTCTTATCGGCCTGCGATACATTCGAGTCCAAGATTGGGAAACTATTTCAGAAAAACATATGCACGAGGCGAATTTTTAATTACTAATTGATTACTGAATGCTTTTTACAACTCGAGCATCGTCACGTGCTCGCTTCGAAAATTCGATAAGCCGCGCATTTTTTTCTCCCGACTCACGAGAACAAAAAAGTCTCGAGAGTCGACCTAATAAAAACAATCATTGTTTTCTTTTTCTTCAATTTTGTTTTTTCTTCAAGGTATGCTGAAAGACACGAATGGGCGAGTTTTCAAACCGATCGACAAGCCGGCCTTGGGCGAACGAGAGATTGCGTTCTATGAAAACTTAAAGGTCTCTGGAAACCCAACGGATGGGGAATTGAAACGATTCGCTCCAGCCTACTATGGAACTAAGGAAATGAAAGTCCTCGACAAAAGTTCGTTTGACTCTTTTTCCTTTTCTTTATACTGAACATCGTTCGATTATTACACATTTATCGATAAATGTATCCGGGCTCGTAAAGCAATTAAGAAAATACAAAGCTGCATTCGACGCATGTTGTAAATTGTAGCTCAATAGCAAACTACGCCGTTGAATTATTCTTAAAAAAGTTTATATCTATTGTTATCAACTTTGCTGCAGCTAATTTTCATCTTCAAATCTTACGTCATTTGTAATTGCTTATGCCTTTCGTTATAGCCGTCAAATTCATCGAGTTGGAAGATGTGACCGATGGCATGGCCGAACCATGCGTGATGGACGTAAAAATTGGTCGGCGAACGTGGGACGGTCTCGCGAGTCCGGAGAAACGAGCCGCCGAAGATCGCAAGTACGCGGCGACCAAAGAGGCCTACGGATTCTGCATACCTGGCTTTCAGGTGTATAAATTGCCCACCGGCGAGTTACAGAAATACGACAAAGATTACGGCAAAAAACTCAACGAAGATTCACTCGTAGAAGGTATGTTGCTGATATAATTTTTTTAACAGCCTCTTTGTTAACCATTTGACCTCATTCGCAGCTTTGGAGATATTTTTAAATGGCAATAAGGACCGAGGTCCCTGTCGTGACCTAGTCTTGCGTCTAGTATCAATACTCTGGAAAATTCTCGCTCTATTCCGCGACCAGCGTCGCTACCGATTCTACTCATCGTCCCTCCTGCTCGTATACGACGCGAAACGTCTGCGTCACCACCTCCATCGTCAGCTGAACAACAGCCCGGTAGAGAGTCTACTGCGATCGCCGATTTCTCGCGGTAAAAGTTTCTGCGGCAGCCCCGTGGGTCGAAGCCTGGGCTCGTTGAATCACCTGGGCAAAACCGCACCAATGCCCTCGCCACAGAGTTCTCGTGTGTTCTCTTTCCAGATACCTGGTTCGCCCAAACTCGAACAGACCACGAGATTTCACAGTAGTTTGACGAGATCGCCGAGAAGCGGATCGCCAGCGAGGAGTCCTATGCTCAGCACCTTCGACAGGATCAGAGGAATCACCAGAAGTATTAGCTTACAGAACTGCGAAAATTATCCTGACAAAATTGTCTCGCCAGAGACAAAAGATGCGGCGTTGAGGTAAGATTTTTCCATTTGTATTTTGCACCATTGTGACACAGTGATTCAATCTTCATTTTCATAGCCGCATGGATGTACCGTCGCCACAACAGCGACCCGAAGTTCAGGTACCGAAGCTATGCCGTACGCATTCGTATTCAAATAATTTTGAGAATGATCTCATGGAAATGAAGGAAGATTACGCGGCTGTACTGTCCGAACTGTGCAGCAGCTGCGAGGAAAAGCAAAACTGGGTGCGTGTTTATATGATCGATTTTGCCCACGTCTTTCCAATTCTCGACAGCGAACACGACACGAATTACCTCGAAGGCATCGAAAACCTCATCAAACTGCTCGAGAGATTTTTGTAAACGATTATGGCTGTTTATTTATCCCCCTTTTTTCATTTATTAATCTGTTACAGAGATAGTTTTTATGATGTATTTATAAATACAATTTTTTGTGAGATTTGTATACAAGAAAATTTTGGATATTTTTGATGAAAAATAATATGGATATTTTCCATTTTTTTACCAGCTTTCAAAGAAAGTAAGTAAGACTATCATCCGAAATAGACTTGAATTAATCAAGCAACTGCTTTGTTTTTAATAATTTTGTAGACCATAAAGAGTCTACCGAAATGTCTATACTGTATAATACTGATATTTTATATTTTTTAAACTTGAAAACATTGCGCTGGTTACGCAATTACATGTTGAATCATTTTACACGGTAAAATGTCTTGAAACATTTATAACCAGTAATTTTATGGTTGTTTTAATGAAAAGTTCTATTTTTTATTGACTACAGTTTTGAGTTGTAATGAAAGCAACAAAATAAATATCTGTAGCCCCGTGTAGAAAGCATAAAATGAATTTGAAACTAAAACAATGTATTCAAATAAAAGTATGATGTGATAAATAAAATTGTTCGCATTTGAACTTAATTTTAAGCATGTAATATCGTCGCCTCAGCGCAAAAACCGGCTTGATAAACTCAAGAGGCAAAAACGTGGCTTAGTCCTCTCTTTTTAACATAGGACTAAGCCATGTTTTTGCCTCTCGAGTTTATTAAGCCGGTTTTTGCGCTGGGCGACGATATATTTTTGAAAGAGTACAACATAAAAATATGACACTTGTTGGTATGAATACATTCATTTTGTCATTACATTTGATATCTATATTTATCTGATAGAATGAAAAATTTGATTAGATTTATGTTACATATGAAGCTTAATAATACGTTACAATATGAAATAAAGAAGTATATATTATATTTAATTGTGTTTTATGACATTCATTTTCTCAAGTTTTATGATACTATGAAAAGAAAGATAACGATTTTTTGAAAGAAAAATGGAACTCATATCAAAAATATATAATTCATTAATAAGTAGGTATCAATACCTTAGTTAGCAAATATATAGTTTCACGGTATTTAACAAGGCTGATTAGTTTTTTAATTACAATTTTCAAAATTTTCTTAATTGCGATATTGGCTTCTTTGATGGAAAATTTTTTCATAATTATTAGTTTCGTAACTCTGAAATCTACAAGTATTAAGATGCTCTAATACAACAGAAATTATCACAAGACAAGGTAATCTTCTGGAAAAAAATTCATAGTACATGTGTAGAGTATACAATTCGTTAAAAGTTATAGAACAAAATTAGTACCGATCTTTAAGATTTAGTATCGTCTGTTTTATGACTAATTGACTTAAGTAAAATGATTGTAAAATGTGCAATGAAAGGTAAATTTTAACATGAATAACAACACTAGTCGAAGCTACGTTAAATAATACATTGCAAAATGTGACGTCATTTATCGGTAGAGATGATCGCGAAGGATCACGCAATGCACGCCGCTTATCGATTGGCGATAGAGGTAAAAATTGAATCGACTACAATTGGAAATAATCTTCAGCGGGTATCGTGCGAAACGCCTGAAATATTCGAGATGCGTCTCTTCACCATAAATCATGCCGAAGAATTTCGATTGGACTCGAAAATTCGAAGTGACTAAAAATGTCGCACAGTTGCAGCAATTTTGCAAAAGTGACGTCAGTTTTCCAGTCATTGCAGCCAGTTGCGTTGCTTCGCGATCGCAGAACCCCACACAATCTCATGGTCTGCTGGGAGGGGACTGCGGGAATCGTTCGTGCTATTTACACACACATATACACACATGTGTGGCGTACCAGAACACCTAGGCCGTACAACCTCTATAATATCTTGTCATTATAAAGCCTGCGAATAGCGACGGTTATTCGAAACCTCGACTTTGCAGTGATTCTCCTCGTAGTCGGTACTCCGCGCGGCATTCACTGGTCGTCCGTGGCAGACAACGCCTCAGTCACTATCTTTTTAGCATTTTTGTGGTTTTACGAGTGCCTTCGCGTGCCTACTCCAAGGAGCTTTTGAATTTTTCATACTTTTGATCGAAGAAGTACAACGTCTATCACCATGCCGCCAGTTGGTAAGTTTCGCATTTACGTCCATTTTGACCCGGCCTTGGCTTTTTTCACACCGTTTATGAGAGTGTACCCGCTCATTAAATTAACGCAACACTGTCAGATTCTGTATCGTAATTCGAACTCATCGCGAGCTACTCAACAAACCGTTTCGACTATGCTTTCGATGATTAACGAGAATCAATTTATTTCGATATCTAACGAAAAATTACTCATAGTCATATTTGGTACTTTTTTATTTGTGCTCGTACCCATACATCGTACGTATGGAGATGCTATGCAAGCGCATATCTGCGTACGTAGGCGTATTACGCCAACTTACGATCAACGCGTAGCTAAGACGGATTTCGATCGCTCGGCGGGGCAAACGACCTTGGTTGAAAAACGGAGCAGTGAGCGTCTGCAGTCATGGGAGCGAAAATTTATTGAAAAATGACTCGAATCAGAGATTGTTCGCGGCTCGTAACGCCGCTCCACTAAAAATCAGCTGTACCGACTGTCTAGTTCGGCCCGAATCTTACAGGTGCTTCCGTGCAAATCGAAAGTCTCTCTATCATCGCGATAAGTCCAGCAGTCGAGCGGACTGCACTGTCACGGCCCGAGCCTCACTTTATACATACTTGCATGAAGCGCAATGATTTTGCAATGATTTGCCGATATATTTGTGCGCGAGAATCATATCTATAGAAGTTCGTTTCTCGACTTGCCAACCGACTGTCCGAATGACAGGCGGCCGGATCATCCGCGAGAGAGTATTCAAAATATTGTAATTGCTCGCGAGTTGTCGTTGAGCCTGTGTGACCTGTAAGTACTGTAAGTTTATGAACACCGGTATTGCCTCATACACAATCATGCTGTCGCTTCGTGAAGCAACGAAACTCGCGCGCCTAATTGTTGGATCCGCAGCAACAAGCCCCTCGATAGCACATCGAAACTTGTTAACGATGAACAAATCTTGGTTATTTGGACAGGTTATGTGCGCCGCTTACTTCTCCTCCCGTGAGTAATTATACATTATTCGCCTCTATATTCAAGACTATCCGATTTTACACGAAAAAAGCTCAATAAATTTACAAGTTACCGTTTGTGCAAATGACCATGGGTAATGATATTTCAATTACATTTTTTACCTATAAAATAGTTTTTCTTATTTCTCGCGCCAAGCGATGAATCGATATTTATATATTATTTAACATGTCGATTTATTTATACGTTTTTGTGCGTTACTCGTGTAACGAGTTTTTGTGAATTATGCATTAGCAGCCGCTTGAAATATACATCATTAGGTTATAGATATAAGTACAGTTGATGAGAGTCGACGATATGGTCTGATTATACGACTTCAATTCTTGGCGTAATTGTCACGATGCTGAATTGCTCCCACTCGCGCTCCTGCCATTATTTTTCCGTGAACATAGAAATGCTCATTGCGAGATCTTATGTCACGTGCCGATGACTTATCTGTTAAAATATTTTTTCATTGACTGAGCCGAGATTTTTTTCTCATTATATAATTCTTATTTTTTCAGATCAATATGAATATGATTTGGTTGTATTGGGAGGTGGTTCGGGAGGTTTGGCTGCAGCAAAGCAAGCAACAGAGCTAGGTGCTAAGGTTGCTGTATTTGATTATGTCACACCCTCTCCTCAAGGAACAAAATGGGGTTTGGGAGGTACCTGTGTCAATGTTGGTTGCATTCCAAAAAAACTCATGCATCAAGCTGCTCTCTTAGGAGAGGCTGTTCATGTAAGTTATTAATTTTTATCCACTTTTGAATCATATTATTGACTCATAATTAATGATTATTTGTTTTCTAGGAAGCAGCTGCTTTTGGATGGCAAATTCCAGAACCAAAAAAAATCAAAATTGATTGGGAAGCTATGACACAGGGTGTTCAAAATCACATTAAATCTGTTAATTGGGTCACTCGAGTTGAGCTTAGGACTAAGTAATTAATTGAAATTTTATATTAAAATATAACTTTAACTGTACAAAAATTTAATTACATTTTTTCTTCTACATAGGCATGTTCAATATATCAATGCCTTAGGATATTTCAAGGATCCTCACACCATTGCCGGTTTAATGAAAAATGGTCAAGAACAAGTTGTAACTGCCAAAAATGTACTTATCGCAGTTGGTGGTAGACCCAACTACCCAGATATTCCAGGAGCTGTAGAATATGGCATTACTAGTGATGATTTATTCAGTTTGAGTAAAGCTCCAGGAAAAACATTGGTCGTTGGCGCTGGATGTATCCTTAAAATTAAAATTTTAATAGATAATTTTTTAATTTACATGAGTAGTTTTAAAAAATGTTCAAACAAAACATTATCAATATTTTCTTAACACATACTATAGATATTGGTCTTGAATGTGCTGGATTCTTGAATGGATTGGGATACAATGCTACTGTTATGGTGCGATCAATTGTCCTTAGAGGTTTTGATCAAGATATGGTTAAAATTGTTGTCGATGAAATGGTCAATCAAGGTGTTAACTTCATTCATGAGGCTAAGCCTAAGTCAATTACGAAACAGGAAGATGGAAGTCTACTTGTGCATTATGTTGATAAGGTAATTTTTGCTATTTAAAATTACATTTTCATGAATATAATGACAGTATAATAATGTGACTTTTTTTAGGACGGTCAAATTAAAAAAGATGTGTATGACACAGTATTATTTGCTATTGGTCGTTATGCTTTGACTAAAGATTTGAAATTAGAAAATGCTGGTGTAGAAACAGTTAAAGATGGAAAAATTGATGCAAATAACGAACAAAGTAACGTCCCTCATATCTATGCTGTTGGCGATGTTTTGCATGTAAGTTAATATTATGTTTTAGTTAATATAATTATTTTCTTTGATCTCATAAATTTTTTTAATGAATATAGAAACGACCTGAACTAACACCTGTAGCTATTCACGCTGGAAAACTTTTGGCTAAAAGACTCTTTAACAATGCTACTGAAACGATGGATTACACAAACGTTGCAACTACTGTATTCACTCCTTTGGAATATGGCTGTGTTGGCCTTAGTGAAGAACAGGCTGTTCAACATCATGGTGAAGATAATATTGAAGTTTATCACACCTATTACAAGCCCACAGAATTCTTCATCCCACAAAAAGACAATAGTAATTGCTACTTGAAGGTAGTGTGCGAACGTGCTGGAGATCAAAAAGTTCTTGGTATGCACTTTGTTGGACCCCATGCTGGTGAAGTTATTCAAGGTTTTGCTGCAGCCATGAAGTATGAATAATGCAATTAAAATAATATAAAATTGAGTTAGCTATTTAAAGACTAATAAAATTTAAAACTTTTTCAGATGTAACATGACATTTAAACAACTCAAGTCAACAGTTGGTATCCATCCTACAGTGGCTGAAGAATTTACTCGCGTTCAAATCTCTAAGAGATCAGGAGTTGATCCCAGACCGCAAAGCTGTTGCAGTTAGAGATACATTAAACTTTTAAATAATGTTTTCATCTTTCTGTGGTTGAGAAGGATTGACACAGTTATTCCAGTTCACATATTTAATTTTGCTTTTTTTACACAATTCTACTTGTATATAATGTAATATCTGGAAAACCTGATGCTTGTGATTTATAACACCTTGTAACTATTCTTCTAAATATTTCCTCTTGTATAGGATTTCTCTTAACTACTAATTTCATTTGCTCATGTACTTTAAAAACAAAAAGTGATTTTTGACGTTAGTATAAAAACACTAATACAAATTTTTTTATAAACTTTTAAGTAGACACCAGAAAAAAATTTTTATGGTTTTATTATTTGAATAATAAACTATTTGCGAAGCAATAAATGTCATTGTTAATCTTGAGAAATTCGTTCTTTGTTTTCAAGTACCCCAAAAACTATATCATCATGAAAAACGTTATTCAATAGGTATACTTAAATTAGCTGATTAGCAATATATCACCTTACTTTCAAAAATCGAATCAAATACATTTTTCTATCGAAATTCCGGGCAATATTACAGATAATATACTATATGAAGTGCTTAGAGAATCGTGATTACGATAACAGCGTCAAGATAATGTATTACATAGTCGAGTTTATTGCGACGATTACAATAGTTCATTTTTTCGTACTCTTTACATTGGTTAGCAAGCATGAATTTCTTATTCATTTTACTTTTATTTGGATTTTTCACGGGTAAGTCGTTATTTTGTTGCTAATCCAATTACAAACATAAAATTTTCAATATGCTCAAACACGTAAACTTTTGAGTTCATTGGTTCATTTTTTTAATTTGACAGTAATTTGAATATATTGGCAAACTTTTCGAATTTTTTTTCTATAGCTCATCAAGCTGCTCGATTGCGCAGCTTAAATGGCATACGAGTTAACGAAACCACAGAATTTCCTTACCAAGCATCGTTCCAACTTAACCGAACGCATTTCTGTGGTGCTGTTTTGATTTCTGACCGGCATGCATTAACGGCGGCCCATTGCGTCCAACCGATCGTCGACGAAGGAAAGTCCGACTTTGCTCTATCGATCGAAGTCGGCGAGAAAATCCTTGGTTCTGGTCAGTCTTACGCCGTTGAACGCATATCTTATCACAAGGACTTTGTGAGAAATTCTGATCCAATTTTTATGCCCAACGATATCGCCGTCATTCGTGTAAGTTAACGTTTCCGTGCATTAACTTGGTCCATGAAAAACCCGTGGCTTTGATAGTTTTTCCTTCTCGCAGCTAGCTAAAAGGGTCGAGCTTTCCAAAAAAGTCCTGCCGATTGATTTACCCGGGCCAAACGATGAAACCCCAGAAAATGCCACGATAATAACCAGTGGATATGGCAGCGCAAAGCGTATCCAAGGCTTTCTCTCGCCGATGTTGAGAAAAACCAAGTCCTTTGCTTTGGACAGCGAGGAGTGCTGCAAAAGTAGGCGTCATCAAATCTGCGACCTCACGATTAATCACATATGTGGCCGAGTGAACCGCACGCGTGGCACCTGCGTCGTAAGTAGCTCGATCTTACACATGCTTTAAATGAACTTAATTATGAATTGAGTCTAATTTTTTATAGGGTGACAGCGGTGGACCTGCAGCGAGTGGAGACAGATCTGTGCTGATCGGAATAATCAGCGGGTCAGGAACTTGGTGCGGCAACGGACTTCCGGACATTTACACCAAAGTTTCCCATTATATTCCTTACATTAGGGGCGAACTTTATCGAGAGGACAAGAGCATACATCCTCACGTGATCATTGCACCCGAGAAGATCGAGCTTCTAGAGAAGGTCCCTCGCTGGTACACGAGAGAGCGAATATTAAGATATTTCGCCTTGAATTTGATACAAGAGAGCATCGAAACGGAAATTATCAATGCCCCTAATTCGCCAATAAATCCTGATAGAATGAAAAAAATGTTCGAACTGGGTTTAAAAGTTCAGTCATTCTTCGATTGGATGGATAAGGTCATTGCTAACAAGCATAAAGCGTGAAAGTATTTTATCGAGTGAAAACAAATTTCATCTGCATTATGCGCTTTTTTATTCTTGTTAGGTAATAATTACTCTGTTGGATACACTATAATCGAAAGAGGAGCACACACTTTCGAAGTACACTTATAATTTCATTTTTCTAACAATCCTCATATACAGAAATGTTTTTTTTTTTTTGCAAAATCAACAAATATATACCATATATTATATAATTTGCGCATACTTTGATTGCCTTGTTCGTATAACATAAGCAGTTCTCATTTTTACTCAATATGGATGTACATTCACTTTAGATTTTTACACGAAATTCGGGTTTATTTTTAATTCTTTTTGTTAGTTATAGTAGTGATAATAGTATCAATTGTAATATGTTTAATTATATGCTATGATTTACATATATTATAATTGCATTTATAAATACATCACACACTTTCTTATTTACAATTCTCCGTACTTTCCGAATTCATTACTTTCACATTATTCATACATAATCTTACATTTGCTCGCATACTTACATATTCACCCACACGTTTTAAAGTTTAATCGAGGTAGAATAAATTGAACGCACTCTACTAATTTGAAGCGAAAAATAATTAATTGAATTATATGGTTATGCTTTTCGACGCCTCAAACTCTTGTCAATTTCAAATGCCTACGTAATCCTATTCTTGTTACAAGCTAAAGAGCAAAAATCAAAACAATATAAATTGATTTAGGAAAGATCGAAGATAATAGAACATTATGAGTTACGACGTAAATTTCAAAAAAGTCAAAATTAAATGTACCAGACAAAGGCACTACAAAAAAGATAATTGAATCATAAAAAATAATTAAAATGGAAAATGTATACAATGCATAAAAATCAACGAGTCAGGTGCACGTGTTGCCATCGAAATTCAAAGGTTCACATATGAACCATTTATTTTTCAGACTTCGCGTATCAATGATAAACTTTTTTTTATTCTTTAGTCTTTTTTCACAGTTTTATCGCACACATAGACTTATTTTTAAAAGGATAAATGATTCAATAAGTAAATTGATTGTTCGATTATTTATCTAAATCTAAATAAAATACATGATAATATAAAGTGCTTGAACAATTTCCAGCATTGCATTTTTCTACTATAAATAATTCTTATAGGAAATTCAGTTTATTGTGATCTTTCGCACAGTGTAAAAGACTTGATAAAAAGTCATGTTCATATTCCAAATTCTCTTGTTATATATAAAATTTCTCATCTATCTACTTTTCATCTCCTTTAAATGGTTTTTTTAACGAAAATTTTTTGTGCTCAAGTAATAAAAGTCAAGCTTTTTCGTAGTACAATTAATATTATACACGTGTCATCGCTCGTTAAGTTTTTTTGAAGAAAATTTTCTCGCTCGGAGGAAAATAAGATTAATGGCAAGCAAAGCTCTAACACTTTTAATCGAACTTCGAAAAGCGTTAACGAGTTCTAGCATATCCCGGAACGCGATAGTATACAACTACTTGATTCAAGCATCGTATAATCAAGTCGCTTTTTTCAGCGCTTCATTTTCATGAACTCCTGAAATAATAATACTCGCTAGATCTTGCTTATTATCATACAGTTCATAATTCTTTTCTGTACAAAATTCGATGCAAGACGAGCGGACACTTCGATCACTTTGTGCCGTTGAGTCGTTTATAATAGGCAATTACATACAAAAAAGCTGAGTTAGAGTTGTAAAAATTAATTAAATAAAAATTTTCGTATAACCATAAATAAATTATAATTTCGTACTCAAAAAAGTGTTTATACAAATCAGTGTTACAATGTTTGCACGTCGATCGTGGCGGTACAGGCAATTTCCTTCCCGATACACTTATATCTACTGCGATTGTGTACATAAAATAAAAAAATACCTAAGTAATAAATCAAATGTTAAAGCTTGATATTGGCAAATCCGCTCGCCTTATACAAAACATAAAATATATAATACACATGTATTTGTTACCTTAAACAACGACATTCCGAATCACGCCCAATCAAAGTTTGTTATTACGTATGATTAAGTGACCAGAACCATTAGGGCGAAAAAAGAGAGAAAAGAATCACACACGCACGCACGCGAGACAATGAACATAAATATCGTTCTCTATAGTATATATAATATTACTATATACAAAACTTGTATATAGAAGCTGCATAATAATAACATACACATATGCTCTGTACATCGTCGATTTTTTCTTCTTTTCATCTCTTTTACTATTTCCAATTTTTTTATGTCATTCACGAGCCTTGCGTCTCTCGTATTTATATCAAAAGGGGATTCCAGACTACTGTCCCTTTTCTTAATTTTCTTTCTTCACGATAGTTTTTTTGATCCGATAAACAATCACTTTTCCAAACGTGGTTAAACTACGCCCAACGATAGTGTGAGCAATATTATGGTGAGACTGACGCTGATTCCTGCAGCACCGCCGCCAGTTTCGGGCAAATCACTGTCGTCATCTGGTGAGATTCGGTCTGAAAATAACAATTTTTTTACAAATATTAGGCATTGCACTTTACGAGTTACTGATTTAGCTGCATAAATAATATATATCACGCGGCTCGTTGAAATCAACAGCCCTGGCCCTGAAAGCGAGGACCAAGGATTATTGGCTCGCGCACAAAAAAAGGACCACATTTAAATGAGCTTTTAGAACCCGAAGCTGCATGCCAAAGTTTAATTTATTTTCATAGGCAGAAAGTATTAAATGATATAATTTTTGCCTATAATTTTTGCATCTCTTTTGCATCTCGAATTCTACATTATACTTATCAAAGTCTTATGAAATAAGCTTAAAAAACCGGTATTTCTCAACTTTTCAAGTCAATGTCATTTTTAGCTTTGCAACGTATTTGACTCTCTCGCGGCTTAGGGAAGGGTTGAGAGAGAAAAAACAAACTTTCAAATACTAGCCATAAAAAAGTTGTAAAACTGTGCAAGCACTCACCATTCCTAGTTGGTCCCATTCCAGAACCCGAGGCCTCTTCGTCGTCATCTCCGACGTCGTCCTCCTCGTCTTCGGTATCGTCCGGCTCGTGACCGGGTTTCCTCGACCACATAGGACTGTCGCCGCTACCCGAGCCTTCGAGGCCCTCGTCGGCTAGTAGCACACTGGGATCCGGGGCCATGCTTAGCTGCGACTGCACCACCTGCAAAATTAAACGCCGAGTTAAGTTTGCATTAATCAGGATAAACGAGAAAGATTATATACATAGACACTGGAGGTGGAGCGTTATAAGGTTTATCGCTGGTAAACGAGCCTTCGAAGCTTTGATGTTGTGCTACCTTTGTATATAGCTAGATGAGTATTACATGCTATAACCTGGGGATATAAGGATAAGCGAGAGCTTCTACTGCCGTTGCTACGTATAGTAATAGAGAGAGCTTTCGGGCTAAGATTAGTGAGGATTTTCGCCAAGTTCCGAGCGCCAGTGTATGGGTATTACGCGTGTATCGATGGATCCTGACGGAGATATAATGTGTAAAAGAGTTTTGGTATCATCTTAGTTGTTGATATTTTTTTTCTTCCTTCAAACATGTCTAGTTATTCAACAAATTAAAAAGACACTGCAATGCTGAATGGAAATTGAGCGATAAAGGAGGACATCTTCGACGCTTCAGGTTTACACAATCGTTTAGGGAATAATTAACCCGGATATCGTGCCCGAGCACGTAATTGGAGTTCTCGCGCGGTGCGCGCGGCATTTAAAAGATTGCTTTTGTGTTGCTCGCTGCACCTTTGGGAATGATAATGACGATCGCTCGTTCCAGGTGTAATGATTTTTTAAAAGAATTTTTCACCGTTTCAAGCCACGAGCGCTTCCAAAAAAACGTCTCGATTAGCCAGAGGTCATTTAGACGCGAGAGAAAGAAAAAAAAAGAGATGATAAAAAGACCTCCGAGCAATGCATACGCGCAAAAGAATGTAAATCATACGTTTTATTGCCTCGCGGGGTAGAAAATGCATCACGAAAATATATATCATTTATAATAACAATAGATACATGCTATATTGCGCCGGCGTGTGTTGGGTATATTACACACACGCACCAGTATGGGCACATGTGAAAATGACTCACCTGATTGATGTGTCTCAGTTGGTCGATAAGGACACTCGTATTGTCATTACTGTAGCCTTTATTGCTCGACGCAGACGTCATGAATGCAAACTCCGGATTGTATTTCTGCGATATCAGGCTCGAATCGACCACTGTTTTGGCGTATCTGCAAGTATAGAAGAAAAGAAGAAATGAAAAATTTATTTCGAGAAAACAAACACGCGGGCGTTTGCGCGCCCGTCGGTGCTGCACTGCGTCTTTTAAGTGCTCGCAGCAACAGCGAGAAAAGACATAAAAATTTGCTACCAGCTTATTACAATGAAACCGTCAATATGGATGTATTTTTCTCTGCAGGACCATAAAGCCGCGATTGTTTTACGAAATTTTTTATGCACCGGGTGTTAAGGTGTTCTCTCTGGTTTTTTATTGCGCTATACAGCAGGTTGATTTCATTCGCAATTTCTTGCAGGTAATTCGATAAACACAAGCGATACTTTTCTCACAACTCTATTGATGCGTGAAATCGCGTAATGCACTCTGCCCGATGCTAAAATTTATAACCCGATAAGAGTATTTTTCAGATTTATTGTAATAAATAACGTTAAATCTTTGTAATGAAAAGGTCAATCGAGATTCGAAAATTAATGAGTCTGTGTACATCCGATTCTGATAATCGACAATCAACTTTATAAATATTAAAAAAAATCCTGTCGAGAACATGGAATGCAAAAATAAATGCAGATCTTTTTATAAAAATTTGGTTAAAAATTTAAACATTTTGACGAAAAATATTTACAAACACACATCATCTCGCTGAAAAGTTTATTTATCGTCTTCAATTGAGAAAATTCAAGAGCGTCATCGTGGGTATAAGCAGATTGTCAAGAAAGCCGAAACGCACGTTATGTAAAAGCATTAAAAGGAGCTGCTTTAGAGGTTGTCCAAGACACTTGAACTTCACTCTAACAATAGATTTGGAGAGAGCTTTGGCTTTATGCTTCTAAAAGGGCATACAAACACAGCCCCCGGAAAATGCTCGCTTTATGCTAAATCATCGATGTGTGCTTAGTACGTCAAAATAATGTATTTTCTACAACTGACTGACATGAAATTGTGAGCTTATCAGTTGGTGAAATTTTATTACTTTGATGCAAATTTCGTATGTGTATAAACGACGTTAGAAAAGTTTTTTCGTTTGCTGACTGCGTCGTTGCGAGCTTGTATCAATAAATCAATGGACGAAAAAATTCGACGCCAAAAGAAACTTTCTTCCGTATTGGCAGTTCCTTTCATTGCAGAAATAGATATATAACTTTTCCAAGTAAATTTTTACTAAGGATTCTCGACTAATGGAAAAATCACTCGCGAGTAATAAGATGACACTGTTGTAGAAAAAAATATCATTAAAGTTTCGAGTCGAGGTAGAGAGGAAAAATGAACTTACGACGAAACAACTATTACGGGCTTATACGACTTGCGAGAAAAGACCATTTCTCCGGGCAGACGAGAGAGCATCCGTCGCAAGTTAACCGACAATTTGCCGTGATGGTAGGAGGCAAAAAAGCACCGAGTATGACACTCGAGGATTAATTAGGCGCAAAAGAGTGACGTAAATAGGAGGGAATCGATCGATAAGCCGACGTCTGCGGCTGTCTAGCGGGATTGATCTTCGAAAAATAGCCCGACGATTCTGTCGTATGAAAATTCCATTCAAGGAGTTGCTTTCTCACGCTCCTTGACTCGGGAATTTTAAAGACGAACGAGACAAAAAGTCGCGCGCGGTGTGCTTTAATTTGTGGCCGATACGCGAGCAAGAACGACTAGGTAAGAAAAGCGAGCTTCGGAGCTGCATCGGCCAACGTGCTTGTGTTCATTTTTCAAACGCACGGCAAAATCGCTCAGGGCGGGATTATTAATCTACGTAACAGATGCATTGCGGCGGCGGCGGATCATCGCTCGATGACTTGACTTTGAATTTTCGCGACGACGCGCGAGCGCATAACTATTAATCAGGCTTTCGGCTGCTGCAGTACGAGTTAGGAATGCGAGTCGTGTCGTCTTTTTTCGTTTCTTTTCAAAAGCTCAACCGTACACATGATGAATATGTATCGCTCGCTCTGAAAACTGATAAAATAATCGAAAATAAATCAGTGTGCGGGAGAGAGAAAGAGACAGAGCATTATTAAAATGGTAAAATGATTGAACTTCTGTGGTAGATGTATAAACAGAATCGATAATGGAGCATTATTTCAATTTGCAATAAATCTCGTTATGCACACCGCGTATATATAAAGCGAAAAATATCGCAGCTTTACATATTCGTCGACGCGTGCGTTGATTTATTAGATTCGATAAATATTAATCGCTCGTTAATCCTTGGGCGCGTATTAAAAGAAAAAGGAGCAGCAACAACTTTCTGCGGCTCAAGTCTCGCGATTCTAATATTATAATATGCGCAGGACGGATGGAAATAGAAATCAATCATTCATTTGGAACGTGTCCGAGCGTAATTTATTAGCCGCGCGGCACACGTTTTTTTATTTTGCCAAAGAAATGAGTATATATATCCGTTGTGTTACTCGCGTAACTGAGCAATTATGGTAATCGCAGGCGTCCCGATGTGTTTATATTCGACGTAATGGCGCAAACAGAAAAATGCCCGAGGCGTCGATAAGACGATTTTATTGAAAAGGAAAGAGAAATAAAATCGTCAAAAGTTTAAAAGTTGATTGATGTTGTCGTTAGTCGTTAACACATGCCGAAGACATAAAATTAACGCGTCTCCTCGAGCTTACAAAAAAAAAGCTAGAGCGGAGGAAAAACACTTTTAAAAGATTATTCACACGATTGTGCGCTCGAGGATTTGGACAATGGGCTCTGCGTTATACAAGGTACACATCGCTCACAAAAGCCGTGGTGAACGCTCGGGTAGCTGGGCTTTCCAAAGGGCCACTTCAGAGCAAATGCAGACGACTGTTTTTGCAGCTTTATACTGCCTTTCAACTCAACTGAAATCACTTGGCAAATAATTATTTTTTGTTCCTGAAAAATGTGCCTCGGCCAGAGTGTTTTCAAGTGCGTGTCCATATCGCAATATCGCGTGACGGCTATGTAACAAGAGCAAAAGCCACGAAAGTTGGCCGAGAAAATATTCAGGAAGAATTAGTCGACGTATCGCTGGCTGAAACCCTTCGTTGATATGCGCGTTTTTGACTATTTACTGTATCATCTTACTGCGCTGCGATGACACTGCCTGGCTCAAGTATCGACGAAACGAGTAATACAATCTCGGAGTATCGATATAGAACTCGCGCAAAAAGGCGTAATGATTCTACGGACGGTCATTTTTTTCGGAATTATCGACTATCTTTTGTCTTTGGCTCTTTGCTCACACCCAAAGCTGCATCGCCGATTCTTCATTATTATACAATGTAAGCAACGGAGAATCGAGAGCTCGATAATACACACTCGATACGTGTGCTTATTAAAATAATGTTTTAACATAACAATCGACTTGTATGCGTACGGGGCCGTGCTCGATAAATGCGCTGAAATGACAACACCTCGACTCATTATTAATCCATATTTATTGCTGCAACGCCGCGAATGGATGAGTTTATAATACTGCTGCAGACTCCATTCAAATGGCCGTCAGACTGTATGCGAGCGTCAATCGACACGATAATATCTTAGAATACCTATTATAATTATTTGCAAGAGTCTATTTTGAGAGAGAGAAAAAAAGCGAGTCTCTTTCATAAAACGAATAAGAATACTGCATTCATGCTTGGAGAGTACACATTTTAGCATGTCAATAAAACCACGTCTTTATGAATTGCAGCTGGTCTTTTCTCCGGCTTTTTTCCGATGTGGCATTTCTAATGTATGCAACGCTTGGCGCGGCGCGGAATCAATCGACGACGCGCAAACGAGTTTTTCGTTTTGTTATTTCAATCGTACTGGCGATCATTTGCGACAAGTAATTTTTATTTGTCATGCACGATACTCGCCGCGGCATTCTTCGCGCTGGAAAAGATGCTCACATGTGAATAAATCAAATCGAAAGATCGCGTAATTTTCCTAGCGAGGCCTTATGTCATCGCGCTCAGTAATCGTCTCCGGCGCCGCTGGCAAGTATGATACATTGACTCCCTTGGACCGACAAAACGTCGTGTAGCTCGACGCTCTCGAGTGTAAAAATTTTTCCCAGCTGAATTTTGACAGGATCGCGCGAACCTTGGCCTAGAGGGCAAGGACTGCATGGTGCGGTTCAGTAAATGGACACAAGCGTCGTTCGGAAAACTCGCTCAAGGACGCGAGACGATCAGCAACGGCAAAACTCCGCGAGGGATGAAATACGAGTAAACGAGCTTTTTGTTGCCGTCCTTGGTTTCCTAGATTGCCCTCGGCTCGACGCGGATAGAGCTTTTTGAGACATCTTCCAAGTGAACTAGCAAACTTTTTTCATCGCGTTTAAGTTAATCGATACATTACGAGCCCGTTAAAAAAAAACATTATAATAGAAGTACGTGTATAGTAAAGTCATCGCGAGTGAGCTGACGTATACACGCGCGTGCATCAAATTCATGTCCCACTTTTCTCGACATTTTCTGCACGTTTTCTTACGTCACATATATACTTTCATAATATTTACGGGGAAATTCCGACTTTTCTCTCGAGACAGCTGCTGCGGTTATGCTCAATAAAAAAAATAAAGATAAAGCAGTAATTTAATTAAACGCGATGTTAGAATATTTATAATTCAGATTTTATTAATTTTTTTCCAAGGAACGCTCCGACTTCCGAGTGACGAGTTTTCAATTTAAGGCAGGAAGAATATCGATTTACTTTTCACTCAATATTCGTCGAAAAATTAATTTTAAGCCAAGATGCCTCTAATAAGCGAATTAATACATTTTCATATTCTATCTTTGCATATCTAAATCCACTTTGATACTTCAATCAAAGCCGTACGTTTGAACTTGGATGAGTAAGTTAATTTCGCACGAATGTTATTCGAATCGCATCTTCTTTTTGTCCTCTATCTCGAGGCGACTACTCCTTGCATACCTGTCTCGCGCGAGAAAAAAAATTATGCAAATCCTTGGAATTAATAGGCGATCACGACCATGTGTCGAGGGAATATTAGCGGCGATGAGTGTGTCTTTCTCTTGATCTCGTGTGACTAGAAAAAAGTTGACGCAACAACGTGCGCGCTGATTAGAGGCGAGGATTTTTTTTAACGAGACCTCGCGCGCATAAATAGCGGGAACAATAATGTATGTATAATGGCACTCGAACGCACCCCCTGGAGCGGAGGAAACGATCGTTACGCAACAGCTGCGCTAACTCGCTGGTTTCCTGCTGCCCTTCGGGACGATAATATGTAGAGGCACTCGAGAGCTCGTGCGAGTTGGGTGTAGCTCTCGATTGTTTTCAATTAGCGCGGGTTGCTTGTCGTCTCGGCTAGAAAAATCGCCGAGTTATTAGCACGAGCGCCGCATTGGAAACTCGTTCTCGAAATGATAAATTCGCGAGCTTTTTGCCGAGGCCATTCACATGCGTACTTATGTGCAGTGGCGTTGTCATTGTAGGTACGCTTTACGCCTGTATTTATGCAACTGTGTATTAGCGAACTCTGAGCCAGCGGCTGCGACTGCCACTGCAATAGCTGCATTAATTATATCTAATCATTTAACGAGTTTTACAAGTATTGTAGAGGGAGGAGGCGAGAGATAGACAGAGTCGCTAAGTTGTCGTAGTTACGGGTGCGATTATTACTTTCGTAACTAACTCGTTTGCACCTCCGCAATTCCTATTTGCGCGAGTGCATATAACTGTCTGTCTTGCTGGTTCTTCGTCAGAGCCATTATCAATTTTTTAATATTTCTAACGACACTTGATTCAATGCGAAATTGAAAAGAAAGATTTCCTAGACCAAAAAGAAAAAGATGCCTCGGGCACTGGAGTAAAAAAATGCGAAAAATCAATTTTAACTCGTGGAAAATTGATCAAATAAAGCTCAAAAGCTGCAAGAAGATTTTACGTGCATTCGGAGGATAGGGAGAAAAAATCCTAAGTTAATCGAGTTTTGGTAAGCAATGCAACGTACAGTCGTATAGAGTTAGCTGGTTCGTCGCTCTCGGTCGTTGATGCAATAATAAGTCAAGTTATATTACAGCTCATTTGAGTAACAACAACGATTATGCACTCATAAAAACATTAAGTTTTAATGCTACATACGTACAAGTTGCAATAATCATCTTAATTTAAATATATGTAGAGCATGCCGTATACATCTGTCTACGGAACGGCAGGACGGGTAATGAAGTGATGAATGAAGACACGAGCACTTAAGACATGAACGCCCGAGAGTACTTGGCCGATCTTTAGAACAAATTTTTGCCTCTTTTTCTTTTCCTTCGCTAGCAAGGCTTTAAATATATTCCAAGACGAGAAATCTTGACAGGTCTCATAATCGATACGATGAATGGAGAAAGTGTCCGAATGTGTAAATACGAGCCTAGGGCCTGTGATCGATGAATTCGAGTGGGCGAACGTGAGTCATTGATTGCGCGGTATGCCGCTAACTTGGATTAATCCGCGCGTTATACACAGAGGCGATCAATCGCGAGCAATTTAACGTGAACAATGTATACGCAGGAATCGCGTACAGAGCGCGCAACTAGCGATACTGCAGAGCGTCTGTGGGCTATGACCTCGCACGAGGAAAGTTTCTCTCTCTCTCTCTCTCTCTGTCCATTGCGCGTGCAAAAACAGTATATAGCGCGACGAAACGGCGCCAGACATTTCGGCGGGCCAAAACTCTAGACTATAAAATAGCGTTCTATATAAGCGCGACGAGCGTTTTCCTTTTGCATCGCCCACGCAAATCGCTACTGCAGCCCGACAGCGTAGCAGCAGCAACGAGACCGCGCGGCCGAAGGTCTCGCAACGATCGAGCGCGAGCATATAGCTACTGCTTTTTGTCGAGATGAATTTCCAATGCGACTCGTAGAAGATTAATTGAGACGCGCTGTAAAACGTCCGATGGATTCACCGATCATCGTTTCGTAAGGAAATAAAAATGAATATATTCCATCAAATATCGCGGAGAACCAGTTAAAGCGTTGCCACTTTGTTTTAATATTCAAACGTACAATCGACCTGCACGTACAGTTTGTACGTTTGATCGCTCCTCTTTTCTCGCGCCAAATCTCTATATGAATTATTCATTCCCCGTGCAAGATCAAAAGCCAAAGAGGCAGGAAAAAAGCCAGCGAGAGGAGCGTAATACGGCTACTTCGAGCCTCGACGAAATTCTCTTTTTCTCGCTCGACATCTCCATCATCGGATTATCAACATTCCAAGATTATTATAATTTCATCAAATGTATGCATAATACGGAGCTTTATATACATCTACCCATCGCACTTGTTTGCGTTTTCGTGCTTTTTTTACTCGTCTCATCTTTTTTTTTTTGGCGCAAAGCAAAAAGGAAAAATCTTTCTTGTTTTTTTCTGTGTGTGTGTGTGTGTATGTATCAAGCTAACGAATCTACTCTGGGTAGCTGCACAAACATGCCTACATGGAGATGCACTTTAATTTCCCGTGCAACTACGCGACAACTGGCGTACGAGAAAAGCCCCGTACAGCACGGTGTACCCTTTCATATTTGTACGTGCGTAGGGGTGTGTCATCGTCGACGCTACTCTTCTTCCTCCTCTCTTTTTTCTGCATGGCGCGCGGAGCTTGCGAGACTTTGTGATTTTTGAAGTAGCTGTACATACCGCGCGCGTGTGTGTTCCGGACCTTTGTCGGAAGTAAAAAAAGAAGAGGCAAATTTTCAGCTTACAAAGCGAAACTCGCAGGACGCGTATACGCACTCGTGTATACGGCTTGTTTTTTCTCCGCGCGAGCAAAGCCCCTTGTTGATGATCGTCGCGTGATAGCGCACAAAAGCAGAGCGAAAAATGATAATTTTTACGCAAGCCAAATGGACTGGCGCAAGCTCGCGGAACATAAAAGTCGAGCTATCGATCGACGCTCGCTACGATTCCAACGAGAAAACGAAAAAGAAGAAGCAGAGACGATGAAGTAGGTCGTTCCGCGTTTTATGTATACATCTATATAGCGTATACGTATCGTCTATATCGTCTACGCAGCTCGCGAGCGCGCAAAAGATAGAAATCGTCATTCTAATTTTCGTTGGCGAGCTCGCAGCAGCAGCAGCAGCAGCAGCTCAAGATGCGAAACTGTATCCTTGACACAGTATGTTGGCACGACGACGACGACGACTGGTAAACGCACAATTTGGTCGTTGCGCGCGTTCGCGAGATCGTTTCGCCGTTTAATTACCCAATTGGCACGCGAACGAGTGGAGAGGGGTCGGGGGCGCACTTGCACGAGCTTCCACTCGAGAGTGGCAAATTACGAGCGCTACCGTGACTCTCGTAATCTAAGCTATCCGACGGTTCATCGTCGCGACGAGCTTAATAGCGCAAAATATTCAATCGGTTTTTCGTCGCTCGTGCATTACTGCAGCCGCACAAGTCGGTCTGTATCGCGCGCGTCTAGTATTACAAACTGCGATCGAACTGCGAGCGAGCGCGCCCGAGCCTCTGCACTGCATGCGCGCCACACAATGGCATACGAGTCATCGTCGCTACAAGTCCGCTCGAAAGAAAAAAATCTCGCTCGCACAGAGACTTTTTTGTCTCGCGTTTCTTTGGCCGTCGTCGTCGTCGTTGTTGCGCGAGCGGACCCTTTCGCATATCCGTGAGGTGTAGGTGTTGGGTTACATTTCGACCATCATCATCTGTAGCCAGCAGCAAGTAATGTAACGCGAGACGATAACACTATGCATGATCAAATCGACGCAGCGAGTGCAGCAGCGCCAACTCTCGCAACTCGGAGATGCAACTGCTTCTAGAGCACTCCCTCTATATAAAAGAGTATCCGATTGGGGCTCGTTCTGTTTTACGTAATACGTATACTCACTCTCCGACTCGCTCGCCGTTCCAGCAGGACCGTTCGGGGTAATCCTCGCATATGGTGTCGGCCAGGGTCCCGTAGAACGTCCTCGATCGATAGACGCTGGCCAAAAAGTTGCCCAATTGCGCGTGTAATTGCCTGCTCACCAGTATGCCCAGCAGCTGGCCGTTGGACCGAGGGCTCGACGAGGACGACGTCGACGTCGACGTTGGCAAATTTATCGACAGCGTGGACGTGCTCTCGAACTCTGGACGGCCGCAGATCTGCCGTACCTGCAAAAATATAAGCAAATTCACTGTTACACAAAAGCTAATCTCCAATTACGAACTTTCTCAATTTTCATTCGCAGCCTCTGTGCCGTGTACGTTCGTCGGACTACATTAAACTTTTGCTTATCCAGCGCGCGCTATATCCATATTCGGATAATGCAGAAAGGTGTACTCGCAGTTGGAAAAAGGCATAGGTAAGAGTCAGAGATACTATCGTACACGAGACTTGTTTGAACTTCTTTGAGTAAGCCACGCATATTTGCTCTTCTTTAAGTACGAACGTTTATTTTTCCAAAGAATATGGATGTCATTCATGCCAGTGGCAAGTGAAAATCTCCTATGCAACCGGGGCAATCTCGTGTGTTTAATCTCGGTTCGCGAAAAAAAAGCCGCACGCGAATCGCCCGAGAGCCACCTACTATACATGTAGTCGCGCACGAATTTCCGTAATAAAGACATAAAATCGCCGCCCTGGAGAGAAAAAAAAACTGCTGAGCGACGAGAGATAAGGCATCTGTATACGCGCGTCCCCTTCACACTAAGCGTATGCGAGAGAAGATGACGCGCCGAAAATCTCACGCAGAGACGAATGACACTTTGATCGAGCCTTGCGTATCAAGACATCTAAAATATGTCTTCGATGAGGTCTGCGCGAATTTGTACGACACACGGTAGCGTACGAAAGGGTCTCCGAAGGAATTCCGTCTTAATTAGAGATTAGGTACGATGCGAAATTTGTGATTTTTCGCCAGTTGACGTTACAATTCTTTTTCAATCGCATTTACGTTGTTGAATGAAAATATTAATAGTCTTTTGTTCTTGCGATAAGAATCGATTGCAAAGCCGATGCGTTATAGCCGTCTATTATGATATACGCGTATAGATTATTAGCGAATAAATAAAAATCCAACCATAATAGTACTAAATCACCGTTCTTATGGGATAAGTATTTATGTTTTCTCACTGTAAGAGGTCACACTTATATATTTACAATCGATTGAATGCTGAGACCGAATTGATCACGCGCCTTAACTATAGCAACTACATAATATCTGTCGATTTGTATTCATTTTCTTTGGTGTGTAAAATTTTTACTTCATTAATTGCTGTATAGATGCGCGTGAGAAAGAGAGCTGCGAACAAGAAGAGAAAACGACAGAGAGTTAGATAGAAGATAAAAAAGTACGTACGTCGATGAGCTCTGATAGGGAAAGTCATTAAACGCACTAATTGGTACGAGATCGAATGCGTTTTCCGATATTATTCGGGCCGGAGTAGGTGCTAAATATATAATACGCGAGCACGAGCTTTTAGTCAAATTCGCAGCGATCGGCAGCAGGGAAAATAAATTATTTTTGCCAAGCCGTGACGACTCGGGCCGCATATAAAACTCGTATAAATAGAGGCCAAGCGTAGGAGTCTTTCGAGACTCGAGACAACTGGAGATTTTCAACCGGTTGTCCGATTCGCAAGTGTATTACTCACTTGTATTATATATACTCGACGCAATATCTAAACAAAACGATAAAAGAGATGTCAGACAATCAAGGCGTGCACGGATCGCGTCTACGGCTTCCTAAATCCTCTGACAATTTGTGCGACGCTCCAGCGTATTATCGTAAAAAGATCGTGTGGGAGACGCAGCAACGACATAAGAAAAAAGCCGAGCGACAAATTAATCCGCCGCGGAGCTTGCAAGGCCATTAATGCACGCGCGATGGTGTGAACGAACGATAATCTCGCGCTGTACGCGCTGCGGCCATTTGAAGCGGCACGCGAGATCATTGCTGTATATAATAATACATATAAAGTGTGTGTGTCGTACAGATATCGAGGCATTGCACTCGAGCCCCGCGTCGAGTACGTATGTACGTTAAATTTCAACTGCTGAATAAATGCAGCCTCGCGCTATTGTTGCAATAAGCGATATCTAGTATAAGCTATTTCTAATAATTGATCGTTTCCCATGGCCAACGTTTTACCTCACGAGCACGAGTGTGTGCGTGTGCAGTGCTGCGAGATGCTTGAATTTACGTCGGATTTAATTTTGCGATTTGTATGCCGAAAATTAATTTGTCGTGATGCGGTAGAAACGTGTTTCGATTTATAAATGTACAAGTTTTCAATGAAATCATCTGGATTGGCGTACATTTTATGTGCGACATGCTGCTACATCGGCGCTGTACAATATAATACATAATATAAAGAGAACATATGTACGTGGGTCACCCTCTCTCGAATCATGAAGCAGTATCGTCTTATCGTATAGCTTTGGAATATTTTTTCTCTCTCGATTTTTCATCCAACGAATGAGAAACTCATCCATCGAATCTCGCGGCTAGAGTCTCTCTCCTCGTTTCTATCGTCGCTGTTTCTAGTCTTGTACATTCATCGAGCGCGCACTCCACGTCGAACACCATCATGTGTAATGAAAAGAAAAAAAAAAGAAAAACACTCGGGACTCATTCACCCGCAGAAGCTTCACTCCGCTCTTTGATGCAGCTTTTGATCTGTATATGCGCGCTTACGTACTCGCGCAGTACTTGCTCTCAAGTGGCCCTCTTTCGTCCTTATACTCTCTCTCTCTCCCTCTCACTTTTACGTGCACTTATTTTCATCGTGAATTTTTTTTACTCCTCCGAATAACAGCGGAACGCGCTCATATACGCGTTTCGGTCGAGTCTCGCGTTTGAGTTATCGAGGCAGCTTTGCGATATTAAGATGTAGGCGAAAATAGGTGTGTGAGTGTATGGCGTTTAAATCGTAAAATATATTGATCCTGTCGTAAATCTTTATTAACATATCAGCTTTTAATACTGCGGCCGTTGTTGGTTATACTGTTGCTGAAGCTGCTACTGCCAGAGCGACAAATCCAAGCACCTGCGGTATTTTTCATATTCACTATATTTTTTGCTCGTCGGTAGTTAGGCTGAAAATGACTTTTGATAAACGACGCGAAATTGAGCAACGCGATCGCGCCAATTGAAATGACTGAATTTCCAATAAAGACGTGGAACTCTACAGATTTTCTCGTAAAAATTTCTCAGAAAAATACGCGTATAAATATTGAAATGCAGCGCGGCGAAGCCGTAGCGCTAAAGTCAGAGCGAGACTGCGAGTTCAGAGTGAGAGAGAGAGAGAACGAGCTACGTAGCTTCGCAGAGAATAACCCCCGGAAATCGCGGAGGCTTCGATTCAATAATTACGGGGTGGCCGGAAACTCGTAACAGGCTTCGCTGCGCGTACTACGCATTACATCGTGGCGGCAAAGTAAGGGTTTCAAGTTGACGTGGGAACGTCGCTGGTTAGCCCCAGCCGCGTATGGGTCTTCGTTCGATTTAGAGACGCCGCGCGCGGCTTTGTCTTTATGTATGTATGCACGACGATATGCTAGTTCTGGTACTACTACTACTGGTAAGTATATAGTACATATATACAGGCACGGCCGCGACGTAATTGATTGATTTGTCCAACAATGCCTCTATACGTATTTATCGTGTATATATCGTGCGAATTATTCCAGTGCATATAGAGGCGCGTATTTGCGTTGCGCGATCTGTTTCGTTTTTCGCCGTATTTCGCCGAGAGAGAGAGACTGTACATGCATATCATCGACTATTTCAAAGCAGCAGCGATCGCGTAGCGCTATTTTATCGCCCGAGCCTTCTGCGTATTTTCTAGCTATTGTCGCGCGCGCTCGTCGCTCTACGCCAATGAAAGGAAAATCGGCGAGTGCGCGACCGCACACATGAATTATATCGTTGCATAATCGCCGCTCTATCGCCTATACAGATTAATATAATCTGCAGCTGCAGTCGTATCGTTTTACGGCCACCGTACGCACGTCGCACGCGCGGAGGATATGAAGCTGGGGCGCGAACTGCGGCCGAAAAAATGCGAGAAAATTCCGCGTTGCCGAATACGTAGCCGCGCGGCACACGGCGCATAAGCCATTATCCGCCTCATTTCATAAAATATATAAATTTAATACAGAAGCGCGCCGACGCGCGCGAATGTGTCTGCATAATAACGATAAGTTTCTTAAAAACACTTGCGGTGTAGGCTGGGCTGCAATACACGGCGCGGCTGCAACCACAGACTTTGTAAGAGCTCGTTTTTTTTTCTCCGCGGATCGAGTTGCCGCGCGTATAGCCCAAGTGCAGCCGCGAGCGCCGTTATGCAGCCTGCGTGTATTAATAAAAATGCAACTCGCGCCTTACCGAGAAAGTCCCAGGACAAATGAAAAGCGACCGAGCGCAGAGACAGGCTGTGTCGGCGGCCATCGTTTCGATTAACTATGATATTCCAGTGCAGCTCCATAAGATGGCTCTTTCCGGCAGAATAAGCCTCAACCGTACTCCACGCGATTATTTAAACTTATTTTTTTCCATCGAGCAATCCTGCGAGCGAACAAAAATAACATGGAAAATCAATTTAGAGGCTTTCGCACGTGCGAAGGGAGAATTTTCAAGCGCCTTATACGCACACATACATCTATGCTGGGCGCAAATTGATCGACTAACAGACAGTCGAGAGCTCTGCGTGCAAACGTGAATTTTTAGCACGCACACAATCGAGCCAAGTGCGACGACCTACTTCATTTGAATTATTCAATATTCCGGCATATGAACCCCGACGAATTGCGCATCTCATAGTTACCCCTAAATCAAAGATCAAAATCATCCCGACTATCGTCTCATTTTTCAAAGTTTTTGTGTGTCGAGAGCTGATATATCCAATGCGGCGCCGGAATAATTAATAAAAAATTTTGATTACGAATTATACGCGAATCCGCGCGAGCGAACAGGACAATGAAAGGAAGAGCAAAGTAGTCCGTAATTAAGACGCGTACATTATCGCTCGGGCTATTCGGCGAATCGATAAGTTGGATTTCTTTGAAAGAATATACGCATATATACGCGAGACTCGAGATGGATTTTTATTCGAAATATTACCATAATGAAAAAAGGAGGGAGAAGAAGTCTAAAAGCGCAATCGCGTAAATAGGACCGGGTAAAACATTTTTTCATTACATTTAAAGCCGCACGCAGGTAAGGAAAGTCGCAAGAACGTCTCGTAACTGCTGCGAAAATAGCTTTTACGCGCTTTATACAAGCAGAAAAAAATGTACTTTCAGTAAAACACACACACAACCGCACACAGGTACACAACTATACATCGAAGTTGTCTACAACTCAGCGAGATTATTTTTTAATAACACCACAACTAAAATGCTAAAAAATGTAACTCGTTAATATAAATCCGGAGCTGAAATGGCACCGCAACCGGAAAAAATCGTAAAAAAACTTTTTATTCCGCGTAGGAGAATATATAATAATATAAACTCGGCATAATCATCCCATGATTAATAGTTCAATAATAAAGTGTGGAAGTACGGGATTTTCCGAGAAGCTTTGGGGCTCCGAAAAGAGACATAAATTGCGCGACAAATTAATAGCCGAATTATTCAAATCGAATATATAGCGCCAATAAATACATTACAATAAAAAGGAAATACACGAGCGAGTGCGGCATCTAAGCAGGGTCGTGCAGACTCTATATATAATATCTATAGATCCTTGAGTGACGCTCGTGAAAGTTTATAATTCTCGGGCTAATTTACACGAGGAGATCGAAGCCGAGTAAGTGGAAAATATATACCAACAGAGTACAGAGTTCGGAAAAGTGCATCCACGGCGCGAACATAATGACCGACGCGATAAATCAACACCCACGCAGCGCGGCGCAGACTCATTGATAATTGGCGCTCCGTACTGCTCCGCATGCAGGAATAGTTTTTACGATGCACCGAGGCACGATTACACAAGCGTCGTGAATGAAAGCTGGATCGGTCGATTGTTGAGAATAAATATATCGATGATCCGCAGCGCAGAGAGGAAGCGACGAGTCGACTCGCTTAGCGGATTAAATTTAATCGTTCTTTAAATAGCGTCATTTTGCAAGAGCCAGAGAAGAGCGTCTTGTAATACCTGCGAAGGAGAAGCCAACTTAACTGTATGACAAAATCATATGGTACGAAAATTACACGATTAATGACCCGCCGCGTACGTGTGTATGTAATTTTCGTAAGGTAATAGAGCTCGAGCGCTGCGCGATAACTCGGTGTTATTCGCACCACCGCATCAACGACTCGACGAGCAAAGAGCTTCATCACGTGTGAGCGCCTGCCTATACGTGTACATGATAACCGCAAACTACGCAAACTACAAAATAATACATGTATTTATAAAGGACTGCATTAGTTTTCGTGAAAAATCGACGATTCGGATTTTTTCATTAGGAAAACAGGTTTTCTCGGCAGCAGTTAGAAAGATGATGCATACTTTGCGTATACGCCGGGAGAGAAAGAGAGAGAATGTGAAACCGAATCATTGGCGAACGATTGCAAGTAAAAAAAAGGCAAACGAGTCTGTCGAAAAAGTAGCAGTAGTAGCCGAAGCAGAACAAAGAAAGCAGCAGCAAATAGAGTATACATAAACGCGTGTCGAGCTGTACACGTGCGTACACGCAGAATAGAAAATTCCTGCGATGGACGGGGCCGAAAAACAAGGCGCGCAGGCAAAAAAGCTACGCAAATTTCTCAGGGTATCCAGTGGCTAGTGCTGCTGCTGCCTGCCCGTGGCATGCAACTCGCTAAAATGTCTTCTTCTCTGCGTCTTCTTCCTCACGAATGAATTTCGCGCGAGCCGAACGATATCGAATTTCTTTTCTGCTGTATGTGCGCGAGCGTGTGTGTGTGTGTATGCATTGTCCTGCGACGACGACGACGACGACGACGACGATGAGGATGGAAAAAAATCCGCTTGCGCTCATGTAGAAAGAAAGAAATAGCTTTTTGTGCTTGACGGAGGAGGCCACCGCGAAGAACCTGCGGCCTCCCATGTACCTGCATTCCTTTTCAAACGTATTATAATATTGGGAGATTCGAGCTTTTGCGCTGATGATGTAACTAGAAAATAATGGGACAAGAGTAAAAATCTCCAACGTTTATCCTCTCGTTTTCTATTCGTACGCACGGATTAATAGTTTCCAGTGACGGAAATCCAAGTACGATACAGGTACATTTGCACAAAGCGCCTGGGTAACTTTCTTCGAAATTCAATTTTACGCATCGTACGCAGACGAGCTGCTGCTGCGAACGCCATGAGGCAAAATCGTTCCGAGCTTTTCCTTAAAATCTCGTGTAACATCAGCCTTCGCCTCGACGTGCAGTATAATCGAGTCGAAAAGTTTCGTAGCTCGCCCGGGCGGTGTAAGATTTACGCGCTTACATTATACCGACGTAATTCTGCGCCGGGGCCACTATTTCTCACTCTTTCTCTTTATTAATATGTTTTCAACTTGCATAAAGGCAGCAGCAAAAGCAGCAGGTGATGTAAATTAGCGCGACGTAGCTCGCAGACACTGGTTCGTAACCTTATCCACCAGATTTTCCGGAATGTCTTATCGATAAGCCAAGGGGCTTGTGCGACGTTCAAAGAGCCAATTCAGCGAGAAAATGCGGAAAAAAGGGACGACGTTTAATTTCGAGAATTCAGATAGTTATAGTGCGGCTATTGTAATTACGCGAAGTGCATAGCATAGTGTGCATTGTCTGGCGCCGCATCCAACACTTCCGTAGTAATGCATATGTATTTTATTCGCGATACGTTAAAGCATATACATTTATCGCGGGGAAGGTTTAACGCGAGAACAACGCAGAAAGAGAGTCGGCCATATACCAAACAACGGGTAAGTGAACGAGAGCCGAGTCAGCGACATCCGATGCACGGATGCACCTGTGATCGTCGCTCCACGTGACAATATAAAAATTTATTCAAGTAAAAGTATTTATTGTATGCATGTATGCAGTACATTCAGCTGCAACGACATTATTACCGATGTCTGCACGATTAGATTAAATTTTTGGAATGAAGCGCCTTATCCTATATGCATTTATGAAATGACAACTTGTTTCATACGAAAACTGCGCGCAAGTATCTGCAGTACAGTTTCATTTTTTTATACTCGAGTCGCTGCTCGGGCGCGAAGAGTGAGTATATAAATATATCGAAGCGAGATGCTAATACACTTCGATAAAAGCCTACGTCTCTCGGGAGTGTACAGTGCATATAGGGTATACATAAAAAAAGCGCATTGCAATACAAAGACGACAAAGAGAAAAAGAAAGAGAAGGAGAGATAGAAAAGGAAGAAGGCGCGAAAAAGCGGCTCTACGGCTGCCGATAAGTACAGTGGGCGAGCTGCTGCGCGCGGGAAAAGTCATCGTACACATATTATAAATTACGCGCACAACAACGTCGATCGCTACGCATTCGAGCTCTGATATAATTACTACGCCTTATTGTGCGAGATTTTATTGCCTCTCCTGAATAGATAATAGGAGAAATAATTTGTCAATTATAAATATCGATTGAGATTTTGCAAGCGATATAGCCACGAGTGTACATTCATTGAATTAAATTCTTTTTATTTTTTTGCCAAGGAACACAATCGTACGAATATAAATTGCGCGGTTTCATCGGAGAACGGTGTATGCACGCATGGGTGTATGAGGCTGTATACGGCTTTTATCAGCGTGAGAAATAAGGAGGAAAAAATTGAAGCCCCCGGAAAGAAGCGTATGCGCGCGTGAGCACTTTATATGGCCCACGAGGTATCTTCTCGTCGGGAACGGAACTTTTACACTTTATCTTTGTTAGGGATTAAAGAGCGAGGAGAGAAGAGAGAATTAGTGAAGGATATGCGTGCAAGCTGTATACATCCGAGCCAGAAAAAGTCCGGCCATCAGAAATAAGTCAATTCTCGCGAGGATAATTCATTTGCTCTTTCGGATTCGAAAGCGCACTTTTAACGAGCAATTTAAGTGTTATTCTTCGCCCTTTTTCCTCCCGAATAATTAACACACGACGTCGCGATGACAAGTTATATTATGCAGGTATGAATGTACTACAAGGCAATAAGGTATGGCTCGATATAACTGTAAAATTGCTATTTTAATTTTCGTTCACTCGCAAACTCTTCTTGCAAACACGTGGTTAATTGTATAAAGCAGTGTATTCGGAATACTAATTAACGCTCATAATTATGCAATAAATGTGTAATTTTGAAGATACATTATAATAATTATTTAGCTGCGACCCTACTTTATCAATGATCCCTTGTATTCAGAAAAAAGGCACATGAAGAAACTGAGAAAATCGCTCACAACTTGATATGTACGCGAACGAGCTGCTGAGGAATGCGCTGACGAGCGTGACTATCCTGTGAGAATGAATTATAAAACGTACACTCCTGTGATAATTCGTCATTTTCGCGAGGCATGATATATCTTTTTAATTGTCATTGCCGAAGCAATCGAAAATTAAGTAGTTTATTACGCGTCTTTATATTATATGCATCGATTATTAACGAGAGCAAGTGTATAATATTAAAAATAAAAGGAATAAAATAAGATCACACAATATATTATGAAGCACTAAGAGAGAGAAAAAAAGAAGAAAGAAAATGAAATAAAGTAAAGTATGGTGAGTCAGCAGGCAACCGGAAATGAGAAGCGCGCGGTAAAAGAGAGAATGAGAGAATGAGAGAGAGAGAGAGAGAGAAAGAGAGAGAGGAAGGTGTATATAGCATTGTAAGCGGCGTGTTAAGTTATGAGAACTGATTCGCGCTCGCTCGTTCGCGCGCGCCTACACACGGGAGGATTTTAACAGCAAAAGGTATATAATACTGATACGCTTTTAAACTGGCATATCGACTTGGGACGAGAGGGAGCCTATAAGTTGTAATGCAGCACATAGCAGTAGTATAGATGCAGGCAATATAGCCTGTAGAAGTTGAGCACGCCTGGGCGCGCTGCCGCAGATCGCGGCAGATCGGCGCGCTAGCGTTTAAATCTTGGCTAAATTTCGATAGTTCTCCCTATCCTCTTTACATAGAATCTCGATTTTGGCTCGAAAAAGCTCAAAGTGAAAATACCACTCAAAATGAAATTAGCTCCGGGACTTGCACAGCTGAGCTCGGGATATCGGGTGAAACTCCAATTCCATATAGCTGAAACCTAGAGCGGCGGGGAGAGGCCAAGAAAGTGCAGCCGACGAGAGATAAGCCTGGCTGCATCCAATCTCGCATTCGCGCGTACAACAAAAAGCCAATGGTTAGACTGAATATTCCGAGGGAGAGAGAGAGAGAGAGACCCAGATTGAACTTGAGGGCTGTTGAAAAAAAAAGATAAAAAGGCGCGAGGAGAGAAACAGAAATACAAGAGAGATGCACAAGCCAGCTCGTACGTTCCTGTATATGAAAACGGCTAAAGACTGCAGTGTGCGAGCGAAACGAAAGAGAGATAGAAGTCGAACGGAGCGCGAGAGCAATAGAGAACTCGCTGCGAGTCAAGCTCCACGCGCACTTTGCAGTGTGAAATACGTCATCCTTCTTTTCTTCTGCCTCTTCTTCTTCTCCTTCTCATCCTCCTCCTCGTATTCTTTAACCTCCTCGTCTCCTTCTTTCGCCACTCTATATATTTATGCATGTGTATATGTATTACATACGCGTACACCTACATACTTTGCCATAATTCTTTGATTATTTCTATCGTTCTCGTCTCGATACTACCTGCCAATTGAGCGTCATTCGATACAGCAACGTGCGTAATGTTTTATTCCAACGGATGAAAAGTTCAAAATTATCGACGAGCTTATTTACGCGGGTATATTGTGCACCTACAATGTATTAGGCTACGCTTAGCCGCGAAAGCCTACATTTCTCGCGTCCGGTGGCAAAGAAGCGAAAGAATGCAAGCTTCGCCTTCTTTGCACACACATGGACAGGAGCTGCTCTACGTTTAGCGCAGGCCAACTTCAGCTCACTCGAGAATCCCGCTCACGTAGCGTCAACTTAACAGAGAGAAACTGCAGTAGAAACAGCAGCAGCAGCAGCAGTGCAAAAGTAGCAGTAGTATATGTAGGGGGCCAATCTATTGAAATTCGCACATGTACGGCACACACATACACACGTGTTTGCTGGCATACACCAACAAAGACACGAACAGAGTTACAGAGAGAGAGAGAGAGAGGCGGGCGCATGGAACGTGTTCGCAGGCGCGACGATGCAGAAGAGAGAAAGAGAAGCGATGCAAGCGAGCGCAAAGGTATAAAAAAAAACAGTATGACTGGAAGTAAAGAACGAAGTAAAGACCAAAGGAACGTACGAAAGAACGAACGAGCGAGCGAGCGAGAGCGAACGAAGAAGCTGAACAGGGACAGGCTTTAAAAGAGCGAGGCCGTCGCGCTGCAGCAGCAGCAGCAGCCAGAGGTAGACCATCAGCCGCCTGTGTCCGTGTGCAAGAGTGTGTAGCCAGGCTATATAGCACGTAAGAACGAGCTGCAAGCCAGAGTGGAATGCAGTATGCTGCTACTGCTGCCGATGCCGATGCTGATGCTGCTGCTGCTGCTCTGCTGGCTCTGCCACTGTCGCTCCGTAAGACTGCGCCGAAATATTGAGCCGCGCGTATAAATTACGCCCAATATATATAGAGAAAGGTACGATGGGCCGAGCTGATTTCAGAGATCGTACGTGTTACGGGCCAGCGGACGCGATTGGACTTTCTTTTCGCTCTCTCGAGCTTTTTTACAGGGCCCAGGGTCTCGTATCTGATACTAATTCAACAGTTGAGCATTGCAGATGGTTCATTTGTTGCTGCAAGCTCTCGATAGGATAAGAAGCTGCAGCGGAAGAAAAGCTCGCAAGCTGCTGAGAGTAAAAACAATACAGACGTGCGACTTGGCGCAGTGTGCTCGATGTAGAAATGCGTGCGTGCGCGACTCGGAGGTCATTGATTCGGCCCGTCTCTCTCTCTCTCTCTCTCTCTCTCTCTCTCTCTGTACCGAGGCACGCGCGTACATATAAACGAGGCAACGTGCCAATATTTTCCTACAAATAACGCGCTTTGCCGCCCGGTGTGTGTCTGTGTGCCTAGTAGCGCAGTCTTGTGCTTGCACTTGCTTGAACTTGCTCCCAGCTGAGCTCGTTAATCCTGCTCGCGGGTGTATAGCATGTCGTAATGAACTATATATACATTTACATATGGCTGCCTCTCGAACAAATTGAAAATTTATCAATATAAAACGTACCATTTTTTGGCCCTGAAAAACCAAGTATTTCACAGCTTGGTCAATACTAATAAAATTCAGACTTTTTTCTGACAAGGCGTTAAGGGTTTCGGCTAAAAAATTTGTCACAGAATAGGTCACATCTTGCGAGTCTGCCTCGACCAGCTCAAATCCAGAGAGATTAATGGGTCGTTAGAGCTTGCATCAGCTGATGCACGTGTATCAATGCCTTGGACGCAGCAGCTGTGGACGTCATCGATCGCGGGTCTGGTTCTGGTCTAGGTTGCTCGCTCGAAAGTCAGCTCATGCAGCCACGCACTCGGAGTTTAGCTCGAGTTTAATCGCGTATCGCATTGACTCGCGTGTACGTAGGAGGGCAGCTTGTACTCTCGGCTCAGCGAGCGAGCAACGCGCCTGTACCCTTTCTTGGAGGCAAGCCAGCCAGCAAAAGCGCACTTGAGACGCGTTTCGAAGCATAGATTCATCGTATGCACGATCGAAGGCTATTTACTCGGCTGCAGCGCCGTATCTTCTGTATATTATATAGAGTTGCAAGATCCGAGAGAATGACTGATTATTGGGCTGATTTATGAGGCTGCGCGTACATACGCGATCGCGAGGTGGCCGTTATTATTATGATGGCGCGATCGAGAGAGAGAGAGAGAGGAGAGATTTTTGCCAAGAGCTGCTCGAGAAAAGTCCATTTGATGCATGTGCAATTGCCACTCTCTCGCTCTCGAAGCACAGTCATGCATTTATGTATTTATACTGCAGACCGCGAGGATTGAGCGCCTTCGCGGAAATAGAGATTTTTCGTGATCGAGGAGTGATAGATTGCCTCGAGCCTGCGGACCGAGGAGCAGCCGATGGATATGTTAAATTGAAACTCAATAGCAGTGTATTACACACGTGTACGTGCACGCACACACATAGGTACTCGAGCCGATAACGCGGTAATGACATTCGTCGCCACGACCGAGTATTTAAAAGCTGCACGATAAATACGGACTTTGTGCGCCTGCATACGCAATAAAAGAGCTCGAGCTTGATATATGTTACAAGCGTAAGCAGAAGAAAACGAGCCTATAGATTCGAATCGCGATATTAGGACGAAAGGAGAGAACGAGCAAATGTAAGGATAACTGCACGAGGAACGAAGAAGAAGAGAACGACGACGACGACGAGGATCGGCCAGTCGCGAGTCGGAGAGGGGGCATTATAAGGCCCGAATTCCTCGGCATAACTTCATCCTGCAGGGCGAGCTCTTGCTGCTGCGCGTGTGCACATAATACAAAAAAAGCTGCTGCTGCTGCTTTTGCTCGCTCGCTTCTGCTGGGCTGAATTCCTTCGGGGTAGTCGAATAATTTTTCCATCATTTTACGTAACGTTCTGAGATCGACACGCGTTAAAACGTATTATAATATGCGTATGGAATTTTGATAGGAAAAGCGCGACAAGGTGAAAATGATCGGTGCACGCGTGAGCCTACCTAAAGGCCCAATTTTTACCGATGCATATTATGTATGTAACTATATGCGAGTGCAAGCAAAGCCCAGACAACGCCCTTGCACGCGTGTGCCGCGTACACACACAAATACACACGCACGCGAATACACCCCGAAATAGCCCGTAATTGCTCACTCATCGCCGACGTTGGCGCGCGTAAAAATGAGCCTCAATTAGTCATACTCGCAGAAAGCACCGGCACACACGTACGGCAGCAGCAGCACACCTATACGAGTATCCTCGAGCCACGCGAGTCGCTATACGGCCGAATAAGCTAGAGAAACGAGTAAGCGCAGCCGACTCCCGGAGAAAGTCTAGCCGAGCCCTTGCGTGTGCCATTTTTGCTCTTACATCTCTATTTTCTTGCAGACACGACGATTTTCGTACAACGCAACCAACTATTATCCGTCCTTGAATCGCATCGTCTCTTTCTTCTTTCTTGCGTTTGGCGAGCTTGCGAAATTCCTTCAATGGTTCCATGTTTCGTAATCTACTGTTTTCTATATCAAGGCTAACTGCAGAGCTTTGGTTTCAACGAGCGCCGAGTTCCAAGGAAGTGCGCAGGAAGTGCTAAGGTATACGAGTCGAAGTGAACGAAAATTCAGCGGCAAACAAAACGACTCGCTGCGTACACGGATGTTTATTGCTCGTCTACGAAGGAGAGGCAATTCATTTGCATACACTTTGCTTAACTACGCCATTATGCGAATACGTTGTTGAACTCAATCTTTCCTCCCGCAACGAATATTACTTTTTGCATCCGTTTCTTTTTTTCAACCTCAGCTCTATGGCATTGATTACGCTAAGGAATATCACTCTCGATTCACTTCGAGTCGAGCTTATCTCTGTACGTATTCCGCGAACGTTCGGAGCGGGACGTGTCAACGATTTTTCGCACGGAAATTCCTTTTACCCGACAAATCGCATATCGTTACACGTCTTTATATACAGCTGCGCGAGGACAATTTCATCCCATATATACATACTACCCAGCACGCATCTGAAATATCGCCTTAAGGGCTTGGCTGCGCGCAGCCGAGTCGAATTGAATTTGCCGCACGAGATGCGTGTACGTGCCTCGATCGCAGAGGCTTTGATTCGAGTAAAGCTTCTGCGCGCCTCGCCGATGTTTCTCGCGTGCCACGAGTTCCATTCTGCGCCGCTGGTCTCTCGGCGTTTTTCGAAAAATTTTCAGCCCGCGCTCCAAACGGAAAACGGCTCGGACGCCTAATTAGAGACTCGGCTCAATTAATTGAATCGTTACACTTCCGCGGACTCGATTATTAATTCTCTGCAACTCTATGCGCATTCCGAAAAATCTATTCCGCCGTTACACCTACGACTTGGCCCTTTTCTTTTTCTTTTTTGCTTTCGCGCCCGTCTAACATTCAATTCATAAAAACGGAGTATTAGCGCGCGCATTCTCTCCGAGCGGCAATTCGATCCCGCAGATATATCAAGGCTGTTAATAATACACTGTATCAAAAGCTCGGCTCTTGATACACCACTACACGGCATTTTTCAAAAACCAATAAACATTAATTATCTTTTCTATCTATAATATAGCTTGCGCATATAAGAGCAGATATACACCGATCGACTTTTTTTTCTATAATTTATTCATCTCGGTTTCAAGCGTTGCAAGCGAGAGCGAAAGAAAAAAAGATCCTCGAAAGCGCACAATACGCTGATGATTCATTCAGGCTATATCGCGCGCGCACCAAGGGTTACGTCGAACGAAAAATTCAGTCGTAAATCCTAGCCACGTATAGGATATGCCTTATACATACACACTCGCTCGCATCGTTTCTCGAATCCTTCTAATTTAATTTTGATCTCTCTCGATATATATGCGGCTTCTCTCTCTCTCTCTCTCTCTCTGCCTCTCGCTCTCGTGCAGGTCTGTAGGCACTACGCACACGCACACTCATACAAAATGCGCGGCTCCAAGCCTCACGGCGGCACGTTTAAATTACGGATATTTCGCGGAATTTCGAGTCTCTGCCGAGGCGCTAATGCAACGATTCGCAGTCGCCTCGGGGATCTTCGCGCTCCAGAGTTTCTTTCTGCGTCTCTATACGTATTCGTCGCCTATATACGTCTATGAGTCTGTATACCTGTAGTAGACATATATCGACGAGATACTCGTGTTTGATGCCCTAGCGCCCTATTACGATTATAAATTATCCGTTATTTACTTCGCGCTGAATATATGAATCATTGTCAAATGTCTTTCATCTAATCCTCGCCGGTAAAGCGTCGATCAATCAGAAAATTTTTAATTATAAAAAGCCTAGAGCTCAGAATGTGAGAGGCTTATGTCTAGTGTGGGTATAAGATAACGGTGTACAAGTAACCAAAAAAATTCGATTCGATCGAGTCGAGTGCTCGAGTTTTCTTTAGATATTGAAATTTTAAAGTAAAAAATTATAAATATCGTAAGGTAACTGCGTTTTGGGTGCGAGATGGGGTTGACGCAGAGAATAATGAATATGTAGAATAAGGAATTCGATCTAAGTTTCAATAACCAAAAAAAAATCAAAAAGATCGAAGAGCTTACGAAACAATGTGAATTGAAAGTTAGTGGGAAGATGATAGTCAAGTAACACTAGGAAAATCGAGTACTTGCACACCGTCGGCACTAGAAACGACCAAAAGCCGATCACGCTCAGGCCTACAATGCAGGTGCATAGAATACGCATGAATTTTAGTGGTGCCAAGTAAGAGAGCAAAGATGTTCTTAATAGACAGAGAGAGAAAGCGGAGCGTAATATCGCAAGCGTAAGTAAGTTTCGTAGCTGCGTCTGAGCGCGTGTGTATGCCTTATGTATATACATGCGCTTTACATTTTGGCTGAGATAATATAAGCGCACGTGTAGGTACACACAAGCCCGCGAGGTAACTATTATTACGCGCTGCCGTACAAGCAAATGTATGAACGAACCAAAAGAGAGAGAGAGAGAGTGGGAGAGACCTAAAGACTCGAGCAAGTCATTATCTACAGGTCTTGTTGGTGCTTTGCGCAGCGGCGAGAAGTATAACGGCTCATTATTATTCGCTGTGTACTTTGGAGTCTTTATATATACGCGCAATATATGCACTACTGTATACATGTAGACGCGCGCGCTAACTCAACTAACTCTTTTTGCGCGCGCCTGCGCCTGCATTCGAGGTGCAAAATTCTGCGTATATCCAACGGGTGACAGAGCACGAATCGAGAAAAAATTAATAACTCGGGACATTTCTCGCTAATAATTATGTAAATATGGACGCGCACGCGGTATGTACGCCACAGTGCCACAGCGGCTGCATTTTCCCACGCGCGTCCAAGCGCGCAATGTACACGCTGTATATAGAGTGCGCCGTGCTCACTGCAGTCGTGCGAGTTGACTTTGCTATTGTGAGCGCTGCTCGCACAAGAAAAATCAAAGCGGCGCTCGCTGTAATTATCGCTCTACCTGTAATACTTGAGCCATTATTGAATAATTTCATTTGTTTATTTATTTATTTATTTATTTTTTTTTTTTTTTGCTTACTCGTGATTCGTCGCGCAATATTTTGCACGAACTCAACTGGATTCTCTCGAGGACGCGAGTACGAGTTCCGAGTACGTACGTTATATGTGCACAACTTTTGCTTTGCCGAGCTGCACGTATACACATGGACGCGGCCAAGTTGGCCCTATTCTACGAATAGACAAAAGTTGCATGTGTGTTTCTCCGTTTGTTCGTACGTCGTACGGATGCACTGGCACAGTGGCACAAAGAGCTCGGTCGCGCGTACGCGTGTCCTGTGTATTTGCGCGATCGAATTTATCGAAGAATGAAAGACACCGCTACTGCGAATCACTCTGTTTCCTTTTTTCAAACGTTATAGTATGAGCTTGTGTGCGCTGTTAGCAACAAAAACGAAAACATTGAAACTACTCATGGAATCGAGAATATTTGCAAAGCTTTTTTTTATTTTCCTGCATCCAGCCCGCGCCTGACTCTAAATATGAAAATAGAAATTTATCGATTCGTTATCGCTCTTACATACGTTGCTCGGGTGCACGAACTGTCGGAAGGCGTCAAAAGTGTCGATATTTCAGTCTCAGCGCGGTGCGAACTATTACAGGGGTCAGAATTTATAATTAAAAAACTTTGGCGAACGGAGCTTTCGCGCGGGTATTAAAGCTTCGCTGCAGTAACCGCTCACACACATAATCAATCGTTGGCAAGTTGCATTTCAGCGCGAGTAAAATTAAATTAGGACAGAAATGGTTTTGTTTGTTGCGTCACTTTCGCTATGATGCACGAGCGGGCAACGGATGAAATGCCATCGCAAAAGTCACTTTGGCCTATCTTTTATGCACCAACTCCTCGATGCTCGTATTATATTATAATGGTATCCAATGCACACACGCGTATACTCCTCCAAGCTGCGCTTAGTTATAATTAATTATCGCTTCGCCAGGCGCGTGCACGCAACAACGAAAACGACAACAACAACAACAGCTGATCGGCAAAACTTTAATGCTCAAGGCCCATGCACATTTATAAATATCATGTACATCATGCGTAATATTCTCTCTCTCTCTTTCTCTCGAACCAGTGCCGAAAAGGTGTGTATATGTGTATCAAGACTCTCTTTGACTTTTGCATCGCGCGCGCAAGCAGAAGTAGCCTTGGGGCCTTTTGTAGGTCCAACTCGAGGATGACTAACGAGCCTTTCTCTCTCTCTCTCTCTCTGTTTCTCTCTCTCCTGCTCAGGTTATATACCTGTGTATGTACTTGCATGTATATGTAGGGACTTGCACGTGCATACACACACACACACTCACATATTGGCACTCTTTTCTCGCAGTGTGGTCGTCGGCAAGTCTGCTGCAGTTCAGAGACCGCGCGATGCCGAGATGAATAATAATGAGCCCAGCGAGAAGAAACCGGCTTATATGGGAAGCTTGCAGGCGAATTCCGCACACCTACACATGCACGCAGACACATACAGACCCTCGCTCACACACACGAACATACAAACACACCCATACATTTGTGCACTCGCGCGTTGGAATGTTTTTTCGGGGACAGTAATACGCGATTCTCGAAATGTGGTCATGATGCAGCAGCAGTTTTTTTAAAATGCGTTCAACTGTAGCATTTTCAGTGCCTCGTGATCCTCGCGATGTATGCGTGCAGTGTATGTGAGAGAGTGGATAACTACTCCTGTTAGCGGAAGAAGGAGCAGCAAAGATATGGCGAGAGAGAGAGAGAGAGAGAGAGAGAGGGAAAACGCGAGGAGAACGCAGAAATGTGGATAAAAGAAAGCAAGAGAGAAAAAAGATTTGTTTCTTAATCGATTGGAAGGGTCGCGCGGCTTTGAGAGAGACCAGAGCAAAAGAGATGATCGAATAATGTTGCTCTTCTCTTTCGAGCGCTGCAGGGACAAAAATCGATAATTATTCCAACATTCGCAGCGTTAATTTCGAGCTTTCGAATCTGCACGCAGTCTACTACAGCACTTTGTTAGACGACGACGATTTCTATTCCTCGTATCAACGCTCTTTAATCCAGTTATGTTATTGCAATCATATTTGAAAATCGGAAATCGATACTCTCAACTCGTGTACTTGCTACGTTTCTCCCATAGAGCGGTAGTACGACTGTGCAAGTGTTGCTTAACTTTTAATTAACTTTAATCGATCTGTCAAAGTAGGCTAATGAATCCTACGAAGAGCATTTAGAGCTACGCGCGTATAAAGGAGAGATATACGCAGCGAGCTAATCGTCTAAATCTGTTGTCGGGAGATGATCGGGAGCAGGCAGGCGCGCAGAGCGAAGGTGGCTGCATTCCACCCGCTATTTATGCATGTATGCTGCTGCTGCTGCTGCTGCTGCTACGTGTGTACGTGTGAGTGCGGAGGAGGAAGAAAAAAAGGAGCCGGAGAAGAAGAAGAAAAGACACGCATCCGGCGGAGCGCGTGCGCAACGAATTATCGCACGCTGGATGAAACCCCCTGGCGAGAGAAGCTATATAATGCTGCAACACAGCAGAAGTAGCAGCATCAGCAGCGGCCACGGCAGCGTGTGTGTGCTTATATACAAACACACAGGCCTCGACAGGTAGAGACTGGCTTGTGAACACGCACCACAGGCGCCTTCCTCTTCTCGCCCTCGTTCTTGTATATATATTTTTTCCCTCTCTCTCTCTTTCTCTCTCTTCGTCCCTGCCTGTCTTTTCTCTTGCTTTCTCGTAGCACACTCGCACACACACACAAGTATAAAGATTACCTGAAAAAAAAGAAGAAGAAGATGAAGAAGAAGCAGGTTAAAACGAGTTGGATCCTCTTTTTCGATGCTCCGCAGTTGCCGCCCTGGCTTAAAAAACCCTCCGTGTGTGTGCGCGCGCGCGTGTGTATAGTATTCGCTCGTGTTTCTTCGGCCAAAGAATCTCTCTCTATATATGCAGGCAGTTTCTCACACACCGAGACATACTTGGTACGATGTGTAGGTATGGGTAAAAGAGCGAGAGGGAAAAAGAGAGAGAGAGAGACCACCGGCACGCGATTACCGGGTTGTTACGCAAATGAATCGCGAGCGCAAACTCGCACGCGCGCAAATAAAAATGAAAAGCTCGAGCCAACACTGCCAGCGCAAGGATTGTTTAAATTGGCAGTGTCATTCGATTTTTTTAAGCGTTTTTTTTTCGCGATGCTCTGGATATTTTCGGCCAACAACGATAAGCTGCATGTGCCATCTCTGAAATGCCAATTGCGTCAGGGCGCAACTTGTCAATTGTGAGAATTAGTACACAATTCCAAAATTTTGTCTTGTCCTCCACTGTCATAATACAAGAGTAAATAATAATATACATATTATGTACGCGTGTAAAAGCTTCTTTCTTTCTTCTTTCTTCTTCGTGCGAGGGCAAAAAACGAGAAGCAAAGTAAAATAAAATAAAAACGAATAAGAAGAAACACCAATAGCAATAGCAGCAGCAGCAGCAGTCCACAGCGTGCAAACACAGACAAACACTCACACACACACACAATGAATATAAAAGGAATGCGATCATCGGCACCTATTGAATCACCCAATGTGTCTCTTGCGATTTAAGAGGTGAAAGAAATGTTGTAGAACCAAAAGAGGCGGAGAGTGCTCTCTCTCTCTCTCTCTCCATCCACGGCTTATTCACGTATGCATACACGTACGTGGAATTTCAAAATGCCCGTTGGGCTAAAAATTTCCCAGCCAATTTTTCGTGGTAGAGAAAACTCTCGTGCGTACCAACCCCCAGCGTATATGATTGGAGCTACTCGATTTTTGCGAGCATACACGTATATTACATTTATACATTTTTTTTCATTGGACGCGCGACAAGCAGGCGCCCGTATACCTTTTTAACAATGAGAATGGAACGCGAGTTTCATCCAGTTTGCGCGCGAGCTCGCCCATGCTCACATATATGTATGTAAGTATGCCAACTCCTGGAATCAAGGTGCTTTGTCCTAAGCGAAGCGAGCACTGAAAAATCCTTTACGCGCGCGGATTCTTGAGGATTTCGAGGAGCTGCCTGGTGCGTGATTCACTTTTTAAAAAGCCCATGCGACACGCGCATTGCGCCCTTTCCGTCTTGCTCGGCTCACGGCAAAACTCATACGTCGATACGGCCTTTTGACAAATTATAACTTCCTCTCCGCTCGCTGTGGTAGAAATAAAATCTGCTCGATGATTTACGATGATTAATCGTGCGAAATCGCGCCTACCGGTCCGTATATGGCTGCATCTTTTTACGCACGCACGCAACGACGATCGATTTGATTTCTACGATTCGTAGGAAATTGACGTAAAAAAAGGTGAGCGTGTAAGACATTAAAGTATCAGAAAACATACATAAAACATCCGAATAAGCATATTAGAACACGTAGCTGATATTGTGCATTGGCGAGTCGAGCGTCGATGCGCTCCTTGGTCCGTGTATTTATGCGCGCTCGTGTGTGCGTAGCATCCTATATTCGAATACCGCCAAAGAAGCCAGAGCTCCGAATTCCTCATCCGTAATTAACACTATCCTCGTATATGTATATATGTATGTATATATAGCGCGCGTCTCTTTGGCCAGAGCGAAAAACGAGTATACAGAGAGAAGGAGCGAAAACAAAATAGGAGCAGAGCGAAAAGGCGAGATAGTGAAATTGACTGACCTTCTCTTCGAGGGACGGTCCCTTCTCCATGGCGTGCATAACCGCGTCGGAAATTCGGCTGTCCAGATGTCTTACCGCCTTCTCGACATTCAATCCGAGCGGATCGTCGTTGGGACCGCGTTCCACTGCGACGACCAAGCGCTCCACCGTCTCGATGTATTGCGACCAGACGAGGTCCAGCTCCAAGGCTGGTTCCATCATGCATCCCCTGCGTCAATGGAAACAAAACAACGACAAAGAAACATTAGAATATCGCTCGGAAGAGAGAAGCAGAGAAAGAGAGAGAGAGAGAAAAAGAGAGAAGCTTCGACTTATAATCTGTATAAATTCTTGGCTGTAAATGTCCATTGTGGCAATATATGGGCCCTCTCCGCTCGAGTTGGTTGGAGCGCGCGCGAGCACTGCAGAATTAAGAAAGTCGAAATTTTTCAAGATTTATAGGCGAGGCGCTGTTTATTGCTCGGGCCACGAATTTCTTGCTCATTGCAATTTGCCCTGCACGCGCAGCATTGCGTAACGAGGGATGATGAGCAAAACGCGATCCAGCGAGATTTTAAATTAGCCCGAGAGAGGAGGGATCATCGTGTTAATGCCAAAGTCTCAATTAAGGCGCGATAGGCGAAATAACAAGCTGCAATTGCACGCGTTGTCTGTAGGCCATGCATATAGAGTAATATAGGCTGGCATTTACGAGCGAATGGACAGCTGCCAAATGGAATGGCGCGCTAACGACTCACTTCATGACATTGGTGCAGAAGCCTCGGCAGGGCATGACGGCTCGAGGAATGCCTTTGCACTTGGGACAGTGAGTCATCCTGAGCAGCGCCTTGTAGCAGGCCTCCTGCTGCTCGCTCGAGCCCGAGAAGATGAGGCCGTCGGTCTTCTCGAGGACGCTCCTGCCCAGGGCGAGGGCCTGTATGAGGACCCGCGTGGCCTCCAAGCTCTTGACGAGCGAGCCGCCGATCTGCTTGGGTATGTCGCCGAACGGCTCGATCTCGCCCATGCGCTCGTGCAGGCAGCTCTTGAACCTCGCGCTGAAGTCGTGCTGGGGCTGGCTCGGATTGATGGCCCGGTGATAGGCGATCGGGAAGAGCCGCTTGAAGAAGTCGGCGAAGCGCTCGTGCAGCATGTCCTGGCTGAGGGGCTGCTGCTGGAGGCTCTCGGCCGCGTTGGCCGGCGACACGTAGTCCACCATCGCCTGGTACAGCGCCGAGATCGTCGGTGCGCTCTGGCTCGCCATGCCTCGGTACACTTGACTGAACAGAGTCACCGTTTTGTTCTCCGACTGGCGCGTCAGCGTCGTTACCGTTTCTGTAAACATACAAAAGATACATAATATAGTTAATTGAACGATTAATCAATTTGCTCTCACGAATATTTGCATAACAGCGAGGCATAATGCGGGCGGCGAGCTCGCCGCTTCTTTTACTAAAACGATAGCCATCGCAGAGCGCTGATGGCCGCGCCAGCGATACAAGGGAGACGTGACTAAATGAGTCCGCAGAAAAATGACGCATTGTGCTCGAGTCTAAACTGGTCTAGACTCGCGACCAAAGCCGGACCTACGCCCGCAGTGCAGCTTTCAAGTTCGAACGCGAGCGAGCGAAACCGTATCATTTTCAATAATTCTCGATTGCGCAATGCTGAAAATGTGCACGTGTATAATGAGATGCGTTACGTCAGGAAACAACAAAATCAAAAAGAAATGACACACATGTTTTCCGCCTTCGACTTTCGACCTTCGTGCCGACGAGACGGAAAAAGAGACTTGTGCCGATAAAAAGAGTCAATCGATGATTTTATGTAATTTCAGAAACAAACAACTGATGTTTGTAAACAAGCCTATACAGCACTATTCTTTGTTTTTGTAATTAAAAAACAAATTACGCTAATTTGCCGTCGCAAGCCAATGTTTTTGTATTATTTCAGACTCCGCATTTTATCTTATCGCACGGGCGGATTTTTACCAAACTTAAGTGAATCTCGCGCCTGTTGCGTAATGTCGTAATTGCCGGTTATCCAATGCACTCCAAGGGTGACAATCGAAGAGGAAATTCAAATATTGAACTTCCTCTAATATAAAAGCAAGTGTTTTTCTTAAAATTCAACACATCGTTTTGAAACTGCAGCAACGATGAAAGTCGTTGCGAATTTATCAATTTTCATCTTGTGTCTGACTCTGCGCGGTAAGTCTCGCTCTCTATCGTTTTTTTCATTTTTTTCTTTTTCGACGACAATTAAGTACAAATTTAATACAAAATTCAATAGACGTCAGCGCTGAGCTTGACGACGACGTAGAGTCGAGGATCACCTTCGGCCAAGATGCCTCACCCGGTGAATTTCCCCATCACATCTCGATGTACAAGGACAGAAGTTATCTGTGTGGAGGAGCTTTGATTTCACCCAAGCATGTGCTCACAGCGGCTCACTGCGTCCAGAGTCTGGTGAAAAATAGAAAATATGAATTGCTCGTCGAGGTGGGTACTGTCAACCTAGGAAAAGGAAGGGTTCACCGCGTCTCTAGGATTGCCTACAACAGAGGATTTGATCTCCATCCTGGCTCGAAACTCGTCTCCGACGATATCGCCGTCATCCACGTAAGTAGCTTCGAAAAGCTCCTTTATTCGTATTTGCATTTGATTAATTAAACAACCGAATTTTTACATTCGCAGCTGAAAGCCCCGGTAGAGCTCTCGGACAATGTCAAGCCGATCAAGCTGCCAGTGGCCAACTCGGAACTTCCCGATCAGTCGATCATCCACGTGTCTGGATTCGGAATCAGCCGGCCAGGCGGAGTCGGTCCCGTGAATAAACGCTTGCAAAAAGTCCAGAGCCTTACTATCTCCAGGTTGGCCTGTAGCCGATGGTACGTGGCCTACATGAATGAACGAATCGGGCCTAAAGTCATTTGTGTCAGAGATAAGCGTCCGGGTACTTGCTACGTAAGTTTTTTAAATCCACTCTGTGAATCACTCGTTATTTGTCTCAAAAAATTGACCGCGAATTAATTTTTTTCTGCAGGGTGACAGCGGCGGTCCCATGACTAACGAGACCAAAGACGTAATCGTCGGCGTAGTTTCCGGTGGCACTGGACGATGCGGTAGAGGTGATCCCGACATTTTCACCAAAGTCTCGCACTTCATTCCATTCATAGAAAACGAATTGAACGGCGATTACAAAGCCAACGCTATTCATCCATCGATCAATTATTAGTTGGAAAAGAAAAAAGTAATAATTGTAAATTGCAATGTTTTTTACCGTTTTGTATGTAAATTTTATCGCATATTTTTAATAAAAAAAATTGGTTTTAATGGATTTCGGTAGGCTTGATTTTTTTTTCCTCTTCACGAAGACGGTATGAAAAAATTATCGCTACTCGATTTGGTGTGAATATCATTTATTGGTTGCAAAACAACAACGCTTGATGTGTTGAATTTCGCAGCGTATACGTGTGAGATTTTTTTATAGCCGACGACAGGTCGATTTTGTACGAAAGAAGGTAAAAGTTACGTAGACTCGTCTCGAAAAATGACTTTTTCCCCAGCTCTTTTTTTCCAGACTTTTGTAGGATATTCTTTCGAAATATTTAATACGTATATTTATTCGGAACGGCTTCTATTCACTATCGTTCGAAATTTCACCAGAAGCAGACACAAGATGAAGCGGCTCATGGAGCAGTCGACGTTGTTGTTTTGCGTGATTTTGGGTAAATAATAATTGTTCCAAGTGTCGTCGATCAAGCTGCTGCGTGTCGTCGACTCGTGTACTCTTGTTTATGTGAGTGTTTGTGCGCTTTCTAATCGTTAATTATTCGCAGGGGCGTCGATCGGCCTGTGCTACAGCGGCGGCGCCCAGTCCCGCATAGCCAATCTCGGCGAGACGGCCCAGAGAGGCGAACTGCCCCATCACGTGGACATTTTCGTCAACAAGTCTCATCACTGCGGTGCAGCTCTGATCTCGGCGAGGCACGTGCTCACGGCCGCGCACTGCCTCTATCTGTTCTTCGATCCGCACGTCGACAACCGCCTCGAGGTCATTGTCGGCACGGTCGAGCTCGGCGAGGGGGCCAGCTACGGGATCCGTCGTATCGCCTATCCGGCCGAGTTCGATCCCAAGACGGTCGCCAATGACATTGCCGTGGTCCACGTAAGTTCCTTGCCTTGTCTCGTCCGCTAAAATCCATTTCTCAATTTGATCGAGACAAAAATTAACATTTCGCTTCTTGCGTAGTTGAAACGGCCAGTTATACTCTCGGCCAATGTCAAACCGGTCAGTTTGCCTCGAAATAAATTCGACGAGCCCAATGTCTACGACTCGATGATCATCGCCGGCTATGGCTGGGACAAAAACAACATCGATGCCGACTACTTGAAGGTGTTGCAGACCCAAGTTGTCTCTCCCGAGTGGTGCTCGAGGTTTTTCAAGATCGAGTCCACGAGATTTTGCACCTATCGCAGCAGGGATTACGGCGTCTGCCCCGTGAGTGAATCGCGCCATTAAAAATTGACAAATTTCACAAAAGTATTTGTTTCATGAATTTTCTCCGATGCAGGGTGACAGTGGCAGTCCTTTAGTCAACGAAGCCAAAACCATCGTTTATGGAATAGCGTCGGAAGCTGCGAAGGATTGCGCCAATGGAAAGCCCGAGGTCTACACCAAAGTCTCGCAGTACCTCGATTTCATCCGAAGTGAGATGAATTATTACACGATTTTCCCCTTCGCTCCTGGTCCGAATCCCTCGATCGTCTACTAAGCCCACTACTCGTAGTTATCATGATACTTTCATCAGAGACTCAGCATTAGGCAATTTGGCTACTAAAATTAGCATATTTTGTTCATCAAAAATAGATGGCATTATCAGAGGATTTTTTTTCAAGCATATTTTTTTACCAAATACATAAATGATTTTGCAAATAAACGTGTTCGATAAAGTTCGCTTCGAAAATGTTGAAATTGACAAAATGCATTGATAAATTATTTGAATGATTCGGAAATAATGTACCTAGAATTATTAGTAAAAACCTTTTATTTCCAACGATAAAATCCCGGCGTATGTTGCCTATACATGCGTGCTGTGTATACGTCACAAATCATATTAAATCCTTTCGAATATTCATATAATCTGACATAAATTGTTGGCTTTTACAGAGTTATAAAACTTGTTGCGCAACGTTCGATGCTGCAGCTCAACATTTTTTTTCTCTCTCTCCTATCTGCGCCCGAAAAACGACGTATTTTCTAAATTATTACAAAAGAATGCAAAACAGAGAGATTTCGAGTATAATATTATTGACGATCGGAACAAGCGTTAAATGTTTCATCATAAGCCATTGGCGTTTCAAAGGTCAATCGCGTTGTCGAGGCAATAGCAGTCTTTTGCCCTATAAGCGGATTTCGTCACGGCCGCTTATCGGATCGCTTTCGGGAGAGGAAAATCTTGTCAAGCATCAGAATTGTTTAGTGCGAGGCTAAAGTTAAGTGACGAGGAAACAGCATCGTTAAACTTGAGGAAAAAATGGGGAAAAAACCCGATGAGGCAAAAGGCATCGGTCTTGTCAATAGAATTGTGTACGGTACATTTTCCGACAATTTTCACTGTTTTGCGTCCATCCGCACTCAACCGAATCAAGCGAGCTTTTATATAATAGAACGGGGCGTAGGTATAAGAGAGAAAACAAATCGCGTCTATGCGTGCGCGGACTTGTGACGATGGAATCCGACGCATGCCCGTGAACATGTACAGTGCACAGTCGGCTATATACAGTCAGCTGGTAGCAAAAGGGAAGTAAAAGGCCAGCAGCTGCATGGGCAAGCCGAGAATGAGAGAAAGAGAACGAGAGAGCGAGATGAAGAAGGCATGCAAAGTGAAATACGCGAAGGTACGACTCGGGATGCAGAGCACGCATACTATAAATGCGTATCAGCAATTGGGCAGAAAATAGCCTAGAACAGACATAGACGTGAGTGTTTCTCTCTCTCTAAATATATATATCTCATTCTCATGCACGCTGAGTTGTTCGTCCGTCGTCGTGATGCTCGCACTTCATTCATTCCTCGATTCGCATTTCGCCCTCTTTGTCTCCAATGCCATATCTAACTATTTTCGTCGCGTGAGCTTTTCTATTTCTAAGCTCTCCGAGAAATTGCAGCGGCAAACTTGTGCTGCTGCTGCTGCTGCTGCTGTTACTACTACTCGGCAGCTTAGATTTTTAATTCGAAACGATTTCGCGCGTAATAGGCTTTTGTCGAACGTTAGCTCGAGCCCTGCGTGAGCGAACGATTATTTACCTGAGTAAAGAAGAAGAATGAGAGAGAGAGAAGGAGAATGAAGAGAAAGGAATGGCTTTGCTTTTGTTCGCCGCGTGGAATGCATTGCTTCGGAGTGTTACACACACATACAGAGCCGTGCACACAGGTATAGTATATATGTATACAGACGCAGAAGGGCTCCGGCTCGGGCGTTGTTGTTGTTGGTGCCGCTGTAACTACTACTGTGAGCGATTAACTGTCAGCCGATGGAATATGTTCCTCGGTGTAATCAAGGAGATTAAACGGAGCCTCCGTGCCGACTGTCTATGAGAAGATAGTTTGTCTTTCGATACGCTCGAGCGCACGCATAGCGCGGCTATTTTGCAAAACGCCCCTGATCAGCTGCAATTATCGAATTCAGGATTTATCAATTGCAGCTTATATTATACGGCAATATATAATACACACCAAAAGGTCCTTCTTTCATCGACAAAGGACACGTGCAAAGCTCTTATATACATACACACTCGCACATATATATATACAATCTTCTCTCTGCTGCTGCTGCTGCTGCTGCTGCTGCCGTTGCTGTTGCTGTCCTCGGTCTCACCGAAAAGTCCCACACGTAAATTCCCCTCCTTTGGTCGTTCATGCCTTCGCGCATATGCTTCCTTCTTTATTCTTTGTTCCTCTTTATCTCTTTTATATATGTATGTGTGTGTGTGTGTGTACATATACACTTACACAAACTTACTTAACCGTATAGCAATGCTCCTGCGGCTGCTGCTGCCACTGCGGCATCTTTCCTCTTGCTCCACATATATATGCATATAAGCGATGACTAGGTACTTTAGCTACGTTTATTTTTTTGCTTCACCTTTTTCCGCGCGACACGTGCTGCTTCGCGCTCGTACAAACCAGCTCATACTGCACCAGTACCATCTTATATGATGATGTATACACACTTGCAAAGAAACTGTCGAGGCGTGCTTGGAAGGAAAAAAAAAGAAAAAAGAAAACGAGCATCTCACGCGCATTCCTGTTTCGAGGAAGAATTCGTTGCAGTTTTGTGGAAAAAGCGCGGAACGAGAGCGACGCTTTCGAGTTTGATCGAAATGACTTATTAGCTGCCGCATAAAAGTGTCGAGTAGTCGGGCTATGTAGAGCCTCGCGTGCAACACTCGAGTAATTAGATAATTTCTGCAGGCGCGCGCGAAAAGATAAAGCATCCGAGCGCATCTCCTTCGCAGCTCATTTCTCGCCGCACACGCACGCACGCACTGACACGACTCGACGACGACGACGACGACAAACTTCACGCCAGCTAATATAACACGCCAGCAGCATCAGCTTTGCGCGCTTGATATCGCTCACGGCGTCTCTGCGGAAATATTATTACTCGCCACTTGCCGTGGCAGAAACAAATGCAAAAGCTCGCGACGCAATTTGTAAGCTCGATGCGTATAAGTCGTCGTCGTCGTCGTCGTCGTCGTCTACGCGTATTTCCATGAAAAAGAGACGGCCGCTCGTATATCGCGCTCTGGTGTATGCGTATATATAGCAACTTTTAATTGTAAATTAGTCATTTGTCTTGGCAGCGGCGGCGGCGTATGCACATTCTGCACACGAGTCGTAATATTGCGCGAGCGGCTGCGGTTCAACGTTTATCTTGAAAACACGACTTGTGTGTGTGTGTGTTATTGCCATTATTATTATTATTGCACGTCGACGTCGAGGCCTGTGCGCCGACGAGGACTAGAGAAACGCATTTCGCTCGAGTTTGTTTACTTTCTCGGTCTACGTATAGTGTACGCCTGTGTGTAGGTGCTATACGGCAAGAGGCGCGTGTGCGCGCGAGCGAGAGGCTGTTTTATGTACGCGAGTTTCACGCAGAGTTTCTTTCGCGAAATTTAGGCCAGTACACGCACGCGCGCGCCTCGTGTATATTTACTCGGCTGTGTATTAATTTGGAAGGTGCGAACGCGCAAGCAGCCTGCGTATTATTGTAAAGCTCGATGATAAATTTTCGCGCGCTGAGACCCAAAAATAGTAACGAAATTTGGCGTTAGCCGAGAGCGTCGAGGCAAGCAAATAAAAAAACGGGGCAAAAACCCGATGCAGCTTTTTCGATTCGCTGCATTTCTGTCAGCGCATTTAGCATCGGAATGCATCCAGCACTACTATATATACAGCCAAACGCGCGGGATAATGCGCTTCTTTTTTCCTTCTCTCTCTCTCGCTTTAGCCGCGCTTGTTAAAGTCCAAAGAGAGAGAGAAAGAGAGATTGTATATAGAGCTTGGCTTGTTATGCGTGGGCCTTGCGAGAGCGAGAAGGAAAAAAGCGAGAGCTGGCACAAGAAGATGAAGAAAAAGAGAGCGAGGGTATGCGAAGGGGTGTAAAAGGTACGTGGGAACTGTACCACGCGCGCGTTCCGATACTTGTGTGTGTGTGTATATGTAAGTGCGATGCTCTTTGCTGATTTGCCCGAGCCCGCGGTGAGAAAAAAGCATCGATTACACGCGTTTATTATACGTATATACGAAAGGTATTATATATAATACAAAAAAAGAGCTGGAAAGAATAAGAAGGGCCCTCGTCGCGCGTTCACCGAGGACTACTGTGCTGCAGTAACGCACGTAATAATTTACGTATTCCAGAGCTGAAATTTTGTGAATAAAGTTCGAAGCGCGTTAAAAAGTCAAAAGCTCGCAACTGGGTCAGATACTGGCGGCGGCGCTATAACATAAAGGACACATCGCACGGTGCACGAGCTAGCGGCGGCCCACGTGAAACGTGAGAATTCCGGCACGATTCGCGAATCGCGTGCGCCGTTGATGATCCGCTGCGACTCCCCCGCTTATTTAACGACGCGATCGCACGCGCTTTTCCAATTTCGCAATTGCACAAAAGCCTCCAATAAAGTCTTTTCGATCGACCTACTCAGCCGCGGCTGCTAGGCTACGTTGCGTGCAGAGCTCCGCTCTCGCGCCCACCCACCCGTCCGATTAAGATAAGACTCAAAGAAGTGCATAATGTACACAATAACTGTCTGCTCGTGCACTCGCGCAAAGACTAGATTTCTCTATGTGTTCTCGTTGAATTACGCAACGCGATCGCGACGCCCCAACCAACGGCAATTGCTCCGAGGTATATAGAAGCGAGCAAAGAGTCGAATAATTAGCTTGTACAGCTCCGCGACATCAGACGAGTTAACTCTCGAGGATGTGTGCTCAAATGAAAGGAAAAAATGAGAATGAGAAAGAAACGAGCTGGAGACTCGAGATTCTTTGCCAGTAATTAAAGAAACGCAGAGGCTAGAGCAAACACTACTGGCCCGTCGTTATCAGTTCTCGCGAGAGGTGCGCAACGCGCTTTTGATCATACGCGCGCACGCGGCAACGAGCTTAATTAATCGACTTGAAATCTCAACACCTATTGGAACATCAAAGAAGATAGACGAGAACCGGACGAACAATTTCCGTTTGAGATTAACTCGTTATTAATGTTCCAAGGCAAATTGATCGTGAGCTGAAAGCTCGCAAGCGCAAGCCTATGCACAAACACACACACACACACACAATCTGGGCATATGTAGCACATTCGTAGGAGAGTTGAGAATCGATATATCGACTCTTTGGTCTAAAGATTTATGGCCCGTTTTCGTGCATCGGTCCAATTTTTAGAAGGAAAGTAGATCGCAAAACAGAGGCAGCAGCAGATTGAAAATTATAGACTCGCGTATAGCCGAGCAAAGAGAAGATACACACACACATATACACGAATGCTATGAAAAGTTCGATGATTTTGACTCTTTATATAGCTAGACTGCTTACCGACGAATATTCATATTTATAGAAATAAGGTCGAAAGGTGAGGCGTTTCATAAATACCATCATTTTCATTTGCGCTCGCATGAATTATACGGCGTCTCTGTAAATACGCAGCGGTAGATACGAGAAAACGTATAAAACTTAATAAACTGTAGCCGAGGAACGAGTTTTTCGATCAATACATCGCGCGGCGCGACAATTTCAACGGCCAACTCTCGCGTATATCGACGTGTATGGCCGTTCTCGCCAAGCCGACCTGTGGCGCGTCTCTCGTAATAATAAAGTTATTAAGCTGCCAATAGGCGCGCATTATAATCCTTGGTTTTACTGCCATTCCAGGAAAAGTGTCAAAAAATTTCACATTGCTAAAATCTCGTCGTTTTATTTATTATTTTTAAGGATGTACAAATCAAAGATTCAACTACATACATCCTGTGTTACTCATAAATCTGGGCATTATAAAAGAAGCCTCGTCCGTATAAGAAGAGACCCGAAGCACGTAATAAATTTTTACAACGAGCGAGAGACACTTCTCCGGAGGAAAAAAGCTACCTATGCGCTCTTGATGCGCGAGGATGAATGAAACTCGGGCACACCTGCGCCACGCGTGCGTGCGTGTGCGTGCGTAATACGTGTAGGCGCGCGAAATTCGACGTGGCGCCTCCTCTACATAGAAGCTTTATATATGTGCTATACGACGCGCCGCGCAAAGAGAGTGCGGAAGAGTGCGAGGGAGAGAGAGAGAGAGAGATGCGTGGTGTTACCTCGGCAACGACACGCTTATACCGCGCGCACGCCCGTCGTCGTAATATTACAATAGCGTCGACGCGAGTAGCGAGAGGATGAATGAAAGCGTATAATATTCGCGCCACCTACGTGTGCGGTTCGTTGGACCCCTGGCACTTTCTCATTCACGTGCTCTCTTGCAGCTCCAGCGAGCGAGCGAGCGAGGGCTGATTGTTTTTTCTCCCAGAACGTCGCCACCGCCGATGCGGATGTTGCACATTATGTATTTCAACGACGATTGTTCGCTCTTACGAACAAAAAATATATATAATGTAACGAACGAAGAAGCAGCGAGAATCTCGCCAGCAGCAGCTCGTGTGCAGGACTATATAAGCGCGCACATGCGACAAAACATAAATTATTCTATTGACTTTAATTGAAATCAGGGATACGTATATACGGCAGAGCTCGTGCCGATGGGACCCTGAATCGCAAATGATACTGTTGACATTCCGCAGCAAGCACATGTATAACGATCGACATTGCACATACATTGCACATCCCGCCGTGTAGCCCTCACCAATCGTGCCAGTCGATACCAATGATATTTTTACATTGCTCACCGAATAATTGTATGCCAATGTTACATGCATTATTCTCTACTGGTCATTTCATAAGACTATGCCAAAGTTTACAATTCTTTGGGACTGGATTAAAACTAGAATAAATCATAAGAATTCAACGAGTATAAAATTGAAAAAAAAACAACATAATTATATACAAAGTTTAATGAAACTTGAACTAGTCGAATATCAAAAGATATTCAGGTTCTTGTAATCGATCATGTACATTTCGATTTATTGTACTCTGTTGAGTAATATTGTGTTATTACTGATTTGATGATGGATGAAAATAATAGGTTTCCTCTAATCAAATCATGAATGATGAAATATTTAATGTGACATTTGATGTGAATATTTTGGTCTAGTACAATACTGGCGGTAGTTAGTACTTCTACATGACTATACTATACGCATTTATACGAATAGTGATTGAACTATTTGTGCGAATCTTGTTCGTTACAATATTTCTGTTGATCGAGCCATGTTCATTATACACCATAGCCAGTGTCGAATCGAAAAAAATTAAAAAACAGCGCTCGTTTCGTCCTGCGGCCGAATCGCAATTTCGCACGCCGGCAATTCCTGATCCGATCCACCGCTATACTCTCTACGTGTTATACGTGCGACTCTATATAATACGCGCGCGCGAACAAATGTACTCGTCTAATCGTCGGAAGTGCAAACGTACGATGCAACTAAAAGTGAGTGCTGCTTCCCTAACCACCCCCCACCTCGCCACCACCCCCTTCCCGCTAGCCATTATGTGTACCATATAAACTACCGGATGTTCGTGTGCAAAAACCCACAGCTCGACTATATACGCCGAGCGTTCGAGTGTCTATGCATCACGCCATGTCACATGCTTCGCTCGTGCGTTACGGCTAGAGAGGGAGAGATGATACTCTCTTGTGGTCACAGAGTTTTTTGATCTTACTTCTTCTTTTTTGCTATTTTTCCTTTTTGTTTTGTCGCACCCGCGCGCGCACGTACTCTTCATTTGAAAGGTACGCAGAATTTCGTGCGCATAGGCAAATATATGAGCTGTGGAACAAGCAGCTGGTAAAATTTACGTTTCTCTGACTGATTCATGTACATTACACAACATCTGGCTTTTATTCGCGCGTGAAGACTCTTAGAGGTTGACACTTTTTTTCATTATATTTAAAGAGCATTCGAAATTGGACAAAATTCTTCTTTTCCTTTTTTTTTTTGCGAGAGCAAACACTCGTCGAAATTCACTTATGCATCCATTACTTAGGCAAATGCAGAATCATCAAGCATATGGGGGGGCGTAGGTACACATAGCGCTATATGTTAAAAGTCCTGCGACCAGAGCAAGCAACCAACTTGATAGATAGACAGGATTACAGTAGATAGATGAATGGTTACTTGAATGATTATTACGATTATTTTACTATATTCAATCATGATTATTTTTTTAATTCAAGTTACCTTTCTGTTATTTAAAAATACAATTATAACCATCTAACATTATGAAATAATTGTAATAATGATTAAAACAACCATTTGCCCATCTACTGGAAGCCCTTTCGTCTATGGGGTTGGTAGCAATTCACTAACAGAGATAACGAGATTGAATTCGCCAACGTTTCTGTGTGTGTGTGTGTGTGTGTGTGTGTGTGTGTGTGTGTTTATGCACATACATACACCAATATGTGCCTAAGCGCGCGCACCAAATGCCAGAATAAACAATAGACTGGAACAGAAGCTCAAAGTTCATCAAGATAAGCATGGTCCGAATTAACAGTATGTATATATGTGCATAAGCAGATGAATAGTGCCTCGTGGATTTTCGATTTCAAAGGGATTAGGTTCCTAGGCTCAGGTATTTTTAAGAGAATTTTCATTGTCAATGTCGTTCGCCGGATACTCCTTACAGTATAAAGAACTGCGCGAAGAGGCCAATGAATTCAATTAGGCCTCAACTATTTTCCAAGTAATCGAATTACCTCTTTTTATTTAGTCTACCTATTTTATTGCCTCGAGTATTAACCATTGAACAATACACTCGGTAAGTGTAGCTAACAACGAAAGCGTATAAATGCTATTTTTGTACATGCTCTTAATCAATCATATCGGTTTTTTTATCACTCGATCGAATGCTTCATCTATACCGCGTAATCAACGAGCTTTGGCTAATAATAAGCTTTCGGCTAATATTTTTGATTTAAAATCTTTCTGTCGCGCACATTGTCACTGGATAAAGAATTATCGTCGCCGAGATTTATGTTCTTGAAAAATTAACATCGCATAACAATTTCGTAATCTCTGAAACGGGGTCAGTTGAATTCGCGATTCAGAACGAAAAAAAAGAAAGAAACTTTCGTCATACGCGATTGAACAAATACATATTAAAGGCGCGAAACGTAGCAAGAAATAAATGTGTTCCAGATCATCCTCTCCTTTTGCGGGCGGGCGCGCGCGCCGAGGCCTCGCAGGAAAGAAAAAATTCAAAAATACCTTTCCAGAGAATTGATACGAGACAAAGGACCAGAAAGCAAGAGAAAAATAAAGGTTGACCCAGTGAGCGCTTTTCTTTGAAGAGGTTCGAGCTTGAAAAGCTGCAGACGGTATACGCGCGACAGAAGCTGCAGCAGCAGCCGTAGCACGAAAAGCTCGCGCGCTTGTAGCCCGTTTTCCACTGCATTGTCGCTTTATAATTATAATAACACTGGTAGTAAGTTAATGTCAACGAAAAATTTATTGCCGAGGGAAATTTATGCATCGCGGCTAAATTCCCGTACGGATTTCGCGTACAGTTGTACAAGTGCTTGCAGATAAAAGCCCGATCGCAAAATTTATAATGATCAATTATCGCTTAATTGAAAAACGAGCAATGTACGTATGTATAAGCTGTCGGAGAAGGACACGCGCACGAGACGAGGTGTAAAAATATATACGTATGTATAACTTCCAGTTTGTCCAGTTTCGAGTTTTTGTCGACACTCGACTGCAAGGATGCCGTTTGCGCGCACAGACGTTTGTAAAAGGTTTCGTACATTCAGTGAGAACTCGTGATTTTTCCTTCCTTTTGCCTCCGCTCGAGAATTCGTAATAACGCCTGTACGTAGGCCAACGCAGCTTTCGAGAGTTGAAAATTTTGCTTTTTAAGCGCAAATAATTTTCACGTCTCGAATATTACATTCCGTTTATGACGGCGCGCACTAGGATTATAAGCCTTCGCTAAACTTGTCCTATAAGCGTAGATAATTTATACATGTTCGATCGCGTCGACGAATCGCATTCCTCGGACATGCCGTTTAGCTTTTCAACGGCTGATACGCTCAGTTTTTTCTTTGGTTTTCAGAAAATGTACGGTAATTCGTGTGGGAAACACAAGCGGACGAGACGAGTCGAGAATTTTATCCGGGCAAGCAGCTTTAAAAGGTAAGCTGTACAATACAGCCACGCAAAGCGCGAGCAAAAACATTACACAATGGCAAAATTAAGATTCACAGCTGCACAGCGCAAAATGTAGTTTTTCTCCTATGTATAGCTCGGTTTCTCCTTGAACGTGATGGCCATGAAGAATTTCCGAATTCAGCTGGTTTTTTACTCGAGCGTAACAACAAGTGGATCGATCGAGTGGAGAAGCGAAGAATCGTGAATAGCTTTTCTTAAACAACACTCATATAATGATCGGCTCGTGCATACATACAAGGTAATACACAGTGGGGGGATATAGTCGCTCAAAGTGCAGACAAAGTGTGAACATGTTTGCGGCGATAAATTTCCATCGCCATGCAAATGAACGCAGTGCTACTCTGTAACAGAGAGCGAGTAGCAGCAGCAGCAGCAGCGCAACACAATACATCAATCAAATTTAATATAACGCTGAATAATTCAACGCATCCTGCGCGCGCGACTACAACACGAAGACACGCCGCATCGTGCCGGATTTCCCAATCTCCTCTCTTAGCGTTATTTTATATTAATATCGCTCCCAGGCTGCATAATAAAGCCGTTATATGCCTACTGCAAAAAATAAGTGCAGAGTATGCTGTGCTTCGAAGCTGCACGTAGAGCTGCGCAGAGGTGCGTACATATAATATAACAGGGTTTTTTTTATAGGGACGAGCGGGCCGCTTCTGCTTGGTAGTAAAATCGTTTCATTGTTAAGACACCTGCACGAGAGACTCGAAGCGGCTAAAAGTGCATGCGAGTGTCTACGTGCTTACGTGTAAATCAAGAAAGGAGCCCGATAATCATTTCATTAGAAGATGAGCCGCCGGCAAATTGGCCGAAATTTCATGCTTAACAGCGCCAAGTGCACAAACAATCGCGTGTTTTGTCTGTGTGTGACAAGCGAGACTACGACTATATGCTTAGACGCGAGTGAGACATTATCTTTTCAACATAGACATAGACGAAAGAGAGCAGTGTGTCACTGAAGCTATTGAAAATAATCATTTGTCTCACGCACGAGACTCGATGGCCTCACTCCTTGGCCCTTTCACGTGGTCTCAAATATCGATCGGCTATTATCTGGTGACACGCACAGTCTCGCTTCTTTCTTCTGCAGATGTGTGCCGTACTGCATCCACGCCAAGAGAGATGCCTTCAACATTTCGGCTTTGCAACAACTAACTAATTCCAGCGTTACGTCAAACTGTCTCGAGACACATTTTTATCGGCGAGATTTTCGGCTCGCACGCGCGCAGCATTCTTTTCCAACACGCAAAGCTAATATCCAACTCGACACATCGAAACAAGCAAAGGGAGGGAGCCGTATCACGCCCTTCCTCGCCCGAATGTATAAATCCTTCCCTGCACCGCTATATAACACTATACAACGTCTCCATTCCATCGGTACTTTTTTTTGCTCGTATCGCGCCCTCTTTTCCAAATCGAAATCGATTTCATATCCACGTGCATACAGTAAGAGAGAGAGGTGTATATATACAGTGCGAGGATATGGCTTACACGGAGAATCCAGGAGAAAGGGATTGCGCCGAAGCTTCTTTTCCCTTTTCCCCTCGGAGTTTCTATGTACACAACTTTTCTCTTACAAGCAACCAATTCTTCTGGAAAATCTATACACACACAGCGGCTCTCAAGTAAAAGAACAACGACCGGGAGGATTTGCTGCATTTTACACTTTATTTCCTATTCGTACTTTACCAGTACGAGCAATTTTATAAAGCAAATTTCATGCGACAATGGATAATAAAATTGATAACGATCTATAAACCTGTCGAAAGCTTAATGTTTAAATAAATAGCCGCAGAGGCTAGTACACAGCGGACATTCATCTGACAGGTACGAAAAAATATGCCCAGGTCCCACGTCAAAAGTCCGATATTTATTGGATGCGTCAATCTCGAACTATCGGCTCAGTATTGTTTATATTTTCGTGAGCGAGAAAAAAATTTGTTTTTCAACGCTTGCACATTGAATTTTCGTAGTTTGCGCGTGTGAATCACTACATGCTTTTTCAAACCTTTCAAAAAGCGACGTAACGCTGCAATGGGCAATTTGAAAGTTCAATTGACGGCTTATAATACTGCGATTTATATAAAAAAGTCGAGCTTTTCTACGTTTGTAGGATCAATCAATGCCGCAAATAGTGAATTTATATTTCATTACTTACGTGGAAATAAAAGCCTGAGCAGATCAAAGATAGATGATGGAATCGAGCAACGAGAACTCGTTTATCAAATTTCGAAATGTGACTAATAGATGCACGTCAAATTCTTGTTTGCACAGAGGAATAAATAAACACCTTTGGGCAAATTATTATCAAGTGGAAGAAATTGCCACAAGAGCTTAATGCATATAGCAGCCCGAGAGAGAGAGAGAGAGAGAGGCAAAAGCGCGTTAAACATGCGGTTGCATAAAAGATGAATCCCCGAGCTTCACCGAGGGAAATTCAAAGGAGAGTCAAGGTGTAGTAATGAACGCGGCGGTGACGACGAGGGTGCGAAGAGAGAAAGGCTTGATTGATGTTCTTATCGTGCGCAGAGTTTATATATAATCAGAGCTTTATGAAGCTCATCATCGTCATCTACGCTGCAGTGCTGCTGTCGATTATAATGACGAAATTTTTTAATCTTCACTCTCCAGGGATTTTTATCGCAACTGTGTGGTTGATTTTAAAAGATTTATACGAAATACGTGAAAAACCATCGTTGCCAAAATATTAGTAAAACCCGTTGTTGAGTTGGCCACATTAAGTTACGTGACGGAAAAAATCTTCTTAACAGCGTAGTAACGGGTAAAGGGAAAAATAAAAAAAACGAGCGATTAAATATAGAAAAAAGTCGATTCATCCGATCGCACGCGAAAGAGCAGTTTTGTGTATTTATAAATCGCATACGCGACGGCCAAGTCCAAGTTATTTTAAGCTCTATACGAGAATACAATTGCATCCGCAAGGATAAAAAGAGGCACAGGGTAACATATGCATCGGAAACCTCGGTCCTCGAGAGTAAAAAGAAGTGAAATAACACGTCAAAAATGAGAAAGAGAGAGGAGAAAGCACGCAAATTTCTAGGAAAACGAACATGACAGCAGCAACAGCAGCAGCAACAGCAGCAGCAGCAGCAGCAGTGGATCGCGTGCTATATGAAGTAACAAAGGAAAAAGCCGCGAAATATCCTTCTAAGCCTATATAACACAAGTAAAAAAGACAGAGGACAAAAAGAGCCAAGCAGTAGATCTGTGATGTTCGAGACGCCAGGCAGCACATAGCACACACATACACGATATCGGCACTTGCAGCTTTATGCAGGAAGTACAAATGCCAAAATAGGCACGAGACTCGGTGTCCTTTTGTCGAGAGATGAAAAAGTGTGCGAGATGACGACGACGATGACCAACAAAAGGTAGGGAGAAAAAAGGAAGATTGAGAAAAAAATGCTGTACGAATAAAGTATACAGAAGAAGAGCCGGAAATTATTTTGTTAAGAGTGCGAGAAATGATTGTGTTTTCTTCTCGTCTTACTGCTTTTGCCTCTTATTTACAGCGGTGTGCTTACGCGTACGAAATTATGTTTGACTTTTCCCCTTATGCTCGGTTATTTATAATAGAAAATCAGTGTCAAAGCCGAAACAATAATGATGTATATCTATCAATTTATTTCGCAAAACAGGGCTTTTCGTACAATTGTTGACGCTGATTTTATTTGTGGGCGACGGCGAAGCCACCAAACAATGGAGCTGCTGTACGAAAAAAAATCGTCCTCGAAAGGCGCGAGATTAGCGCTTAATTTGAAAATTTAACAGGCACGCGGTGAACCAGCGGGTCATATAAAGTTAATTAGATCAAGCAGCTATATATAAACGAAGGAACAACCACGTTTGGTAAAAACCACAAAGTAAAAAAACAAAGAGTCGAATCAGCATTCTATACAAGCATCCCCCTACTCGCCATCGCTGTCTGCGCACTCTGCACACAAACACACACACACACACACACACACACACACATCTTGCCTCGAGCGTTATTTATCTCGCGAAAGAAGAAACGTTTTAATCCGACAGCACTGCACAGATCGAGGGTATAAAAGCGCTCCGAGCTGGCGCTAAGAAGCTCTCGATCTAGTTTAGCGACGTGGAAAATGTCGCCTGGTGTGTATGTGTGTGCGTGTGTGTGGGTATCGAGTGACGTGAACTCTTTTCCCCACAGAGGCGCGTCGTTTCGCATATACGATTGCGAATTTTCGACTATTAGCTATAAAAAAATGGGGATGCTTATCCTCTCGACCATATCGTACCTATATAATATAATGTCAGATAAAAAAGGTAAGCCTCGCCTCGCTGTACGGGGCGAAGTTTGCGCGCCGCGACATCAAATGTTAGATATAACGTTGTGCAGGAGCGAGCGATCGCAAGTCGCACCCTCGAAGGAGATGAGAAAAAAATGTGCGCGCGAGATATTGGTAAGTAGTGGTGGTGAAAAGACACTTACCCCTGAGGGCATCGGCGGTAGTTGCCAGGAGACCGAGTAGACTGCGACTGTGATGATGGATCTGGTCGTAGAAGTCATCCTTGGCTTGTTGGCGCAGATGTTCCTCCGTCTCGTGATCGCAGCAACGCCCACCGCAAATCGCTGCGCATATGAAAATATACAAAAGTCATCGTATTAGCTTAAGTACTGAGCGGAGAAAAATTGGTGAATCGAGCCAAAATCTTTATTTGTCAAGGACAGCAACAACGACAAAAAACACACATAATAAAAAAGACGGTCAGCAGCCGTGGGTAAACACAACAAAAGATCGTGAAAAATTGAAAGAGCTGCGCGCAATGAGCGAGCGTGCCTCCAGATTCATCGTATAATAGTTGTAGTTGTTAAAGGCACTTTGCATGCTCTCTTGTGCCTAACTATAGGTGTGTGTATGTATACCTATATACGCCCGGTGCAAGGATCGAGCAACGAGCCACTTGGCAGTGAGAAGAGAGAGAGCTCGAGGAAGAGCGAAAGAGACAGGGAGATTATAATAACGCAAGGAATGCGCACATCTATAGCGATTCTCGCTTCTTGGCCCTTTCATTTCCTTTCTGGCGTGCGGCATATATGAAGGATTATATACCTATACGTATGCATGTATAGAAGGTACCCCGTGCTACATAAAAGGAGAAACGACGATGATGAAGGCGAGAAAAGGAGGCTTCAACGTCTCCCCGGCTGTGTGTGTGTGTGTATCTGTGGTGCATGTGAGGGCACACATACAAACGTATTTAGGAGCACGTGCCTGTGCGAGAAGAACAAGTGAAACAAGAAGAAGATAGCATTCTTCTTTTTCCTTTTTTCGACTCCACATTATATGTATTGCGCTTGGCTTCCGCAGACTTTCAATTTCTCTGAGTCTATATGGAGGTACTTTAGTTTATATGGTTTATGTATTTTTACGCGTGCATCGTATTTTTTTTTATTTTCATCTTTTTCGGCGTGTTTATTTCGCGTGCGTGGATGTGTGTGTGTGTGTGTATACAAGTCAGTCGCGCCACTCGTGTAATGTTTTTTAATGCGCGTTCGCGCAAGTGTAAAGTACGCCCGCTCTTTTTTTCTCGCCCCATGCGCGAAAACATGATGTATACTGCAGTTGGAGCTGTTGGTGTTGCTAAATTGATTGCGAACACGCCGGGGCTACGGAAACTATTAAATTGCGCAACGCGAGACCCGCGTGTGCATTTAAAAAACGTCAAATGTCAAATGCACGGAGGAATTTTTTTCATAAATGATGGCTCTGTTAACTTTGTTATACAGCTAAATGCCAACCTGCAATGAAGAATATCTACGATCGCGCGATCGTTACTCCATTTCAATCGCCGCTGACGGCTCGCTCGATAACTCCGAACAAATGAAATATAATCTTTTTCTTTTTTTCTCTTAGGAATGCAACAATACAGACACTTTGTCAGAACATCACTTTTAAAGATGTAATTAAAAAAAATTAAACGAAATAAATAACCGTGTGAAAATTTTCCATTATAGGAATTAAATTAAGCTCTTGAATATTCTTTCAATCATTTTAATGAACATAATATTTTCAACCAATTTGGAAAAATATTTTTTGGAGCTTTTCAGAATCAAACACGCCAATAGCTTATTAAAAAGTAATCAATTATACCGATGTTAGACATGCGTTATAGAAGGCTTTAGTTGAAATAAAATCAAATTTTTCTAGGATTATCTAGCTAATAAATTGTTAAAACGGTAAAAGAAAAGTATATCAGAAAACATCTATTCCCAAAACAATTGTTGCCCTCTATTGTTCATAATCAAAAGATTAAAAATTTATTTTTGTATCAATAGCATTGATTTAATAAACATTCGAATTAGCATTAAACTTGTACAATTAAACATTGATTGTATTTTTAATTTAACTTTGAAATTTACACAAAAAATGATTAATCATTTAAAGGAACTTTTTGCAGCTTGAACTCGTTTATTATTAAATATTTAACTACCATTGAACTTCGTGAAGTTAATGTACACGTTTTAAATGGATTTTAAGATGTTTTTATACACCTTTTGCATAATTAGAAGTATTTAAAGCATTTATATCTAAAATTGAAACACGGCTCATTGCGTAACAAATTATAATTTTTCAAAAATATTTACAAAACTCATGTTTTGCAAAACGAACGACAGTTGCGTCATGAGGAGTACGTGTGGGAACGCATACTTTGCCCGAATCGTGTATACTCTTTTTTGCAGTCTGCTTTATCATCTCAGTACATACAGCCACGCAATCTTGTACGTTCGAATCATCCTACAGACCTCGAAAATCAAACTTATCAAAAAATTTACTGCATTTCGTCCCGATAGGTGAGGATCGAATGGTCAATACAATCGACACACATGCACTCGATGTGCATTCTTGCATCAGGATCAATTTTCACACTTTAAGAGAAAAAAAAGGAGCTGCAACCATGTGCGGAGCATCATTGCCCGAGAGGCAGCATTACGTCGAATCGATACTGCGTATCGAAATCATCGTATCACGTAGTGCTGCTCGAGTGCGTGCGCAGTGATATATATAAGGCAATTAATTAAGCTCATTATACAAGAATATCATCCGCTTTATCTCATTCTTCACACAGATGATAATAATAAACGCGCCACTGACTCGGATTACCGTGGCAATTTTCTCTTCAATCATGTACACGATTAGCGATACATATTTGCGCATTGCTTGTGCGAGCTGTCAGTAAAACTCGATCAATTTAAAGGTAAAAATCGGTCGGCGCGCACAATTCGACCAATCGAAGGAGAGAGAATACCATTCATACAATTTCGTATACCCTCGTGTCCGCTTTAAAGTTGGATTTTAATTCAGCATTTGATATTGAAAATTAATTGCCAGCTGCGTGCAGGTCACAAATACTACGGGTATAATATCGTCGTTAAATCTACACGCGAGGCAATTAACGGGCGAGAGGTTCCACACAGGCGTGCGCGCACCTAATTATACGCACGCGGTATGTGTGTACGCGGGATTTTATTTTATATATATATAAAATCGTCTTATTTTTTGTCAAAAAGACAATCCCCGCGCGAGATCGTGTGGATTATATGTATATAAGTAGTGTATACGCGAGCGCAAAAAGTATCGTGCGAAACGACGCTATTTCCTTGGATTTTTATACGATACGTAACGAGTGTATAATTTCGCGCTGTACAGCTGTAGCGTTTCACTTGGCTATCTATTATAGTCGAGTTGCGCCCTCTAATGTCGCCTTATCTCTCGCACACCTCGACTCATCTCAAGTCTTTTTTTACTCGTTTGATTTGTATGTATAAATAATCTGAAGAAAAAAAATACTCGTTTTCGAAATATTTTAGCGCGATATAGCGTGTGCAGTGTAAAACAAGTAAAAACAAACCGCGCATACACACACACACACACACACACGTGCGGTTAAACGCGCTATAAGTACACGTAAGAGAGAAGTAATACCAGACGCGCTGGAGGGTAAAAATAAGTATAGGGGCTCATTATGATAAAAACTCGCTTGTGTGTAAGGAGGGAATTCGATCATCGTTAATACATAGTTCACGCTTTATACGCCGCTGCTGAATTACGAAGGACTCGGCCGCGTAAATTCTTTCGCTTTCACAAAAGCTTTTTTCGTACGAAATTATGCCGTGCCAGTCTTGTTTTTTCTTACTCTTTCAGCTTTTTTTCTTTATTTTGCCTCCTTCAGCACGCGATACATCATGCGCGTGGTGCTTCAAGTGCCAGCGAGCAGTCAACTTATCGATACAGACGTGTTACGAGCGCGTGTAGCGCGACACGATCGATTTCCAAGCACGTATAATCAATCACGCGATTTCCATATCTCTGTACAAGCATACATACAAACTATTGCTAAACTATGGCAATAATTTCCACCCTCGGATAGGTTGCGGTAACAATTTTACAAAAGCAACTTTTCAACTTTTTCTGGATCAAGTGCGTGTGTGTGTGTGTGTATACGTGTGTGCGAGTGTAGCCAGCAGGACGTAATATTGACAGGTGTATAACGAAAAGCTGTAACACTTTTTCAGGTGCCTTGTTGTTGAGCCCCGAGCCTTATAGCTCTACACGCGCTTGACAGGTGTTAAATTTTCAATTTTTTTCCGATAAAATGCGAGTGAGCTTTTTTTTACATACAACTCAAATGGCAATTGGCGCTCACGGTTGCCCTCAATTTTCCTTCGATCAATCTCGGCGAATACGTATTTGTGAAGGATTTATCAATTATACAACTTTTTTGGGTATGAAATCTTGTTATTAAATTTAATTAGCTTCATGTGACGAAGAAAATAGTATAATGATACAGAAGGAGTGGCGGACAACTATTGAAAAAAGTCGCATATATGATTGTGTTAATGAATTATTAATATTTTTCTGTCGTGTTTATTCGTGAACTTTGTTTGATCAGCAAATAAATGTAAAAAACTCGAGGCAGTTGAGATTTTGCTACCGAGCAGCTATTCAGTTTCGTTTGGCAAGTATAATACGGTATTAAAATATACCCTTGAGTTAGTAATTTAAAAGCTTGTATCGAATAGTTAAGGTTTATTGAGCGATTACCGACAAAGAATCTCAATGACGGAGAGAGAGGCACGTACACTGTGAGAAAATGCAAGTACTAGCTTGAGAGCTTTCATTGACGGCGACGACTTTTTGAGCTTTTCAAAGCACGCGCAGATCTTATGTACGCGATGGCGCTCCTCACAAAGACACAATCTCCGAACAATAAGTTGGAGCGTTTCATTCATCAATCCGTATACATGCTGGCTCTCGAAGCATCTCTTCTTCTCATTCATCGTTAATTCGAAGCTCGTCGTTGATTTACCGTGCTATTTTTCCAAGCTCGTCTTAATTGGCGCGCTTTGAGAATAAATGCACGTTCGCTGGCTGCGATTTGCATAATTGTCATTTTGTGCAATGTCTTTCAACGGCACAACAAAGCTTTATGGACGAATGATCGATAAAAAAAAAACAACTCCCTATATTTCAATGAAAAAATTCATGTCGTGTTTCATGCCCCTTGCTATCAGTGCAATACGGTACGGTTCGCGCGAGTGTATAATATACGTCGTGTAAAACTTGCGATATAATGCCCTTTGCATGCACATAAGTAAGCGCGAATTTTCGGACCAAGATACACGAGTTTCTTTGCGTGTATATGTGTATATATATGAAAGAAAAAGAGATAGAGAAAGAGAGAAAGAACCTTTTTAAAATAAGAGTCGAACAAAGGAAAAGGTGGTATATAAAGCGCGAAAAATAAAGGACGACGACAAACACACAGTCACAGGCAGAGATACACATGCGCAGGCTCAGCAGAAAGAGAGAGAGAACGAGCTTGAGCTCGAGCAAAGGCGAACGATAGAGTGGAATCCTTTTTCGGAAAGTGTATGTGTGCCTGCGGACGAGCACAAAGCGTTTCGCGGACAGCAGAGAGCAAGAGAGAGAGAGAGGATATTTCTTCCCACGTGTGTCCGAAGGTATATATATACTCCGCAAGTGGTGCTGGTGGTGGTGGCGCCCAACGATCGCACGCCGATTATTCCGAATCGGGAGAGAGAACTCTCGCTCTCTTTTGTATTATATATATTGTGTGTGTGTGTGCACGCGCGAGCACTGAGAGGCCGAGAGAGAGATTGAGGAATTCGATGCGCTCGCAGAGAGAGAGAGAGAGAGAGAGAGAGAGCAGTAGTGTCGATCGCATGGATTAACAAAAAATCGATTTATATTTTATTAACAAAATATATTTATTTTTATATATTATGTGTCGAATTGCTGAGTTGGCAAAACGTTTACTATATCGAAGTACATCGCTGACTGTTGGGCTGACTCAGGCGTATCCGAGGTGTAACGTTAGAGCAATCTCAGACACCGTTAGATTTTTTTTTCTGCACGAAGCGAAAAAAAGTTTTAATTTTCATTTTTTTCTACATTCAACGCGCACTGCCTCGGATAAAAAAGCGCGCATTTAATCAAAAAATCAGTGCGCGTGCACGGCTCGTGCGTTTTTTCGTTTCTTATTTTTAACGAGTATGCACGATGACAATAGTTGCGTCGTCGTCATCATCGTCATCGCGTTTATATGTACAATGCTGAAATACCAAACCCATATGTGTAACCACACACGTTTTGGCGGAGAAGCAAAAAAAAAATATGAAAAAGAGGACAGCAATACGAAACACCGACATAGTTTTCTCATCATTCACAAAACAGGTACCTCCTCCTTCGTTTTCGGTTCATTCAATATGAGCTGCGCTGCCGCGCCGTCATGCGTGTGTGTGTGCGCGCGTAAATGTATAATGTATAGCAAGTGTATAGTCGCGCAGGCACACGAACGAGAGAGAGGCTCATCAACACCAAAGGCTCGTTGTGCCGCGCGCTGCGTTGTTGCTACTTTTTATAATATGAATATTGGATCAAAGCGAGGGCAAAAAAAGAAGAAAATGAAATAACGAGGTACTTCCTTCGAGCTTCGTGGGCCAAATAAAAAAAAATCAACCAACATATATAATATATGTATACTGATATGTATACCCGTATAGCATATATAAACGTATAAATCACACAAAGCACATGCAAATTGCACTAGCTGACTTTTGCCCTTGATAGTTCACATAGTTAGACTAGGCACGTATATCGTTACGTGCAAAAGTAGGCGGAATGGATGAAAGAGGATTTTGTGGATTTCAAAAAATTATATCAATATTATAAGCAGTGCCGGGCGCCAAGATATTTATAAAGTTGACACACGCGTGTGCACTGCAGGCGCGTATTATCGATATTTTTTCGATCGGACCGCAGAATCGCGGCCATGTGAAATAAAATTTTGCAATTGAAATAATATATGTTGTACGAGGAATTATGAATCGCGGCAGCGTATATGCGGCTGCGCTGCGGGGAACTGCTGCGGGAAAAAGAAATTATCGATAGAAATATGGGAAAATGTTATCGCTCTTTGATCAGCCAACGGAAACAACTTTATTAATTGAAAAATTATGAGTATTTATTCAGATCGCATTTCGAAATTAACGTTTTATTCGACGTCGCACTTGTAAAAGCCAACTTTTCAGCTACGGCGATATTTCACTGCTCGACTCGAAGTAATTAGTTGGACCAGAAATTTTTGGAAATCGTCGTTTACCCAGGTAAAATCACACGGTTCTACACACATAAGTAATTAAAACGAGGTCAATATAAAAAGTACTTTATAAAGAACGTCAGAGGCATTAGAAAAAGCTGCGCGTATTGGAGGGACAAATAATGATCGGAATTAAAACGTCTTGGAGCTGTGATGAGAGATACGTATATTACCCGCACGTTATGCATATATATATACACTTATAATGTACGGTTTCTCGCATTTACTTTCCGAGAAATTCTAATCATTGTAATATGCTGCGAGTCTTGGCCTGCTGTGCGCGAGCCGACGAGTGCATATCTTTTTCCTAATTGATATACGAAGCGCCGATCGCAGGAATTATATGTATGTACATAAGCGAATATATGCAGTCAATCTCGCCTCGTGCGGCGTACTGCTCGAGTGTTTGTGTGTGTGTGTGTGTGAGAGTGTATGTGCGCTTGATAAGGCAAAGAAATAAAGAATAATACGAGAGGATGATGCACAGAGAGGAAGGGAGAAGGAGAACGACTTGTTCGCAAAATAACAATAAGGCACTTATGCTCGCGGTAAACTTTTCATACGCGTCGTAAAATCTGCATTCGCCGGCTCGAGCGAGAAGCCCACGGGAGAAGTGCGCAGAGCGAGAGTCGAACTATACGCATATCCTATATACGACGTATATATGTATGGGTAGGCGATGCACAATAATAACGGAATAGAGAAGCGAGCGCAGTGCGTATATATATTCAGCGACTTGCCTGTGTACACTGCACACACACACACATACTTACGTATAATATATATACGAGGCGGCACGTACATAAGGGCGTAGTGGGTAAGTTAGTCCAGAGCTATGTGTGCGCACTCGCCGAATAATAACGTTTTCTTCCGTCCGTAGGGCTCTATAAAACCCTCTTATGTATATATGTACGCGTTCCAGTCTAACACACGCAGCCTGTGGTCTCTAACTCGCGCGCAGAAAAGGAATCGGAATTATGCATCAAGAGTCTACTATACGCGCCGTGCGCGCGTGCAACTTGTTTTTTTATTTTTTTATTTTTTTTCCACGCGAGAATATCGCACAAAGTTACGGAGCCGCGTCTTGTAATCTAGGTCATTTTAATTGAAAAGGATTTTTCCCCTCCTTTTTTTCCTCCTTCTCAGTCAAAAAACTCGCTTCTTGGCTCGCTCAATTGCAAAGCCGCTGTATATAAGTCGCGCACATGTATAAGAAAAATACTCGGTCGCGTACAAGGCATCGCACACGATTTACCTGCGAATCTCCTAGAAGAAGATTCACCGCTGCAACGGAATATACGTGCTGTATAGATGTGCGCACGTGTTACTATAGCTGCACAAAAGCTGCGCCTAGGTGTGTGTACGAGCTCGCGAGTTTCGTTCTGTGCACGCCGAGCTTATTTATGTATATAAATGCGGGCGTTCGTATAAGTCTTTTCTCACGCTGCACTTGCAGCTAGCTGCTATGTACGCGTATAACCGCTCGCGTCGACTTTATAAAACATGTATGAGAAAGCCTAGCGCAGCACAGCTCGCTCAAAAGCCGACGAGCGCCAGCGATGACAAAAGACTTTCAGCTTCTGATTTCGTCTGATTTACTTTGTTAAATTAACTCGTAAAGTAAGAAATACGATTTTTCTACTCCTCTCAGCTCCCCCTCCCTTGCTTCGTCCGTGCGCAATTCTTTCCTAGCTCTGTTACACCTGTTACCCAGCTCGTAAGTTTCTCCGTTTTATTTACCGGACCCTCTTCGCTTTGCACTCGAATATCCGTTTTAAAATAGGCAAGGAGGAAAAAAAAGTTGCTGGCCTCTCGAGCGAGCAAAAAAATATTTATAACCGAAGCGCGTATGCATACACGTTACATCGCCCGACAATGTTTTCGGGTAATTTATTACAGGGCCGGAAGGTTGGAGCGCCTCGAAGCATCGTCTACTGTCCCCCATTCAAAAGTTTCTCGCACCCCCTCTGAAAGTGCCACCTCGCGAATATCTGCTACATGCCGACGCGTTAACGCCCGCATATACACACAGATATATATATATTAGTACACGTACAAGCGACACTTTGCTTGCTACTCGTTTTTCTTTTGCTGCTGCCGTTACGCGGTACTCTGGCAGATACAGCGTGTTTGCACTAAGTGACTGATTTATCATTAATGAGAGCCAGTGCATATATCTGTATGGAGGAGAGAGGCGAAACGACATCGGAACCCGGAAGTGCTACTCGCAAAAGTACTTCAAACGATCTTTTCTCTTTTCATGATTTAACAATTACGAGCCGAAGATTAAGCCTATCGGAAACTCGAATTTAGTTACATTACCAAGTGCTCTAAAGGATTTGCTTTTAACTGCGCTTGCCCGAAGAAAGGAAAAAAAACCAACTTAAACTACTCGTAATTTTTCCACATTGCGCGAGGAAAAAAAATAACGGACGCGAGTTCTCTTCTCGTCTAGTTTTGTGTGAAAAACAAGTGAAAAGAGCTGCTGCTGCTGCTGGCCGCTTGACAAGATTGATTAGTCATAAGCGCTTGTTTCTCACCCAGGCCTATTTACATTTTTCTTGCGCGCTCGAGAGCTTTTAATTTTACTTCTGCGCGCGTGCTTTAAGCAACAATTAACAAACTTTTAAGAAGTTTACTTTTCGCTCGGGCTCGAGTCAAAAAATATAATTGATACTTGGTCGCAGCTTCAAAGCGGCTCGATTTTATAAATGAACTTTACGTCGTCGCTAACTCGGCTTTTTACATCTCTTCGACTTGGATGCAAAAAAAACGAGTGGCTTGTCATAGTGTAAATATACATCGTCGTAAGAGCCGTTAATTAGTTTCGTCGGAGCGAAAAGTTTCAATTTGTTTTCTACGGATAGCCTCAATGAAATGCGTGTGCTTCAGGTATGTGATTTTAATGTAATTGCGTGCAGGTCAAGCCAGAGCATCATTTCCTGCGATATATGTATTTGTCAGTCTGCTGATTTTAACTAATTAGTCTGAAAATTATAGCGATTAAATATCAAGAACAATGAGCGCACAAACGTATTTGTTTATGATTACCAGGGCTCAATTTCTTTCATCGTGCAAGTGCATTATTTCCACTGGCATTTTTTTCATAAAAGAACAGTAGTTATCGCTTTATAATGACACACATCGGGCGACTTGGCTGATATTGTACTCGCTCGTTTTTCCGCAAATGATGACGCGCGCATAAAAATATCATAGCGGAGCAAAGTGGCACTTGTAGTACACACGCGTGCGAGCACATGTATAGAGAAAATCGGGCAAGGGTACAGAAATGCGACGATCGCCGGAAGAGCAGAGCAGCTCCCTTTTTGCGCGTTGCCATTTGGGCTTGCTACACTTTGCTTTTATAGTATGTAACGCGTGTGTATGTAGCTCGAGCGAACACCGGCAGACGACGCGTCATATAGATACGAATGACGCAAGTCGTCGCGTCGCAATCGTTTGGCAATTTTCAGCCGTTCTTACGTCGGATCACTCTCGTTACTAATGCGAAATAAAAGACGACGTTTGGCTCTCGGGGGAAAAAGATCGAAATTTTAATCCGCGCCTCTTCGGAGGATCAGTGGGGAGGGGAAAACTTGTTTTTAGGTGTGCATATCCCTTCGGCGCAAGGAAACGCGCGTGCCAAGCGCCTCTATATCTACTCTCAGGACCTTTGGAATGAGGCGCGAGCGAGCTCGAACCAGATGTAAAGTGAAAAATGAAGTGGCTAGCGTGATGTACTGTTTCGCTCTTTGAAACCTTTTACTTGTCAAAATTAATCCGAGCCCCGGCTCGTGTTCTAAACGTTGGCGCGCGCGGATATTAAGCGCTCGAGCCTCACGCAATATCTATGGTATGTGCTGGCATGCAGAGCCTTACACTTTCGCGAAACAATTTTTTTTGCAAATATTTTTCTCTCCTCTCGGAGATAAGATTACTTTATTTCAACTTTTGTACATTCATCTTTCCGCGAGCGTAGACTTTTTTTGTTATCGATCGTAGACGTTTTTTAGCCTGAAAAAAGAACAATCGCAATTCATTTGTCGTGAGGCGACAAATTTTCATTGTTTCTACGGGGATTTTAATTTATAAAAGGTAATAATAAAGTCGGTTACGCACGTTCGTCATTATACTACGTCCGGGGGTATATCAATTCATCAATCATCTTTGCTTGGCTATACGCGCAGTGTATACGATCTGACACTCGCTGAAAATGACTCGGCTCTGTATAGACTGCACTTATACGCGTGTGCTCTTGTATACAATTTTATTTTACCTATACGAAGAGAATATAATAACTATGCACGCGACAGATGCTATCGAGTTACATGAGCTCTTGTGCCTAATGAAATTACAACAATCCCGATATAATCAGTGGCTATTTCGATCGTTTCGCCGATTAGATCTCTCGCATTAAGTGGTCAAACCTGATGTGTTCGTCGTCACCTGATGTGTGTTTTTTATGACTGTTTTATCGAAATTTCCTCTTTCTCTCTCTCTCTCTCTCGCTCTCTCGCGTCGCACGAAACCAGCGCGAGTATGTTAAGATATGCACGCGACACGAGTCAAGTTGTGTTAAAAACCAGTAGTCAATCATTAGTCGTGCTCTTAATGAAATCTCTATCCCTGAATCAGCTTGTTGGCCATTTATCGCGCGCGCAACACTCGGGCAAAAAAGAGTAATGCGAATGTAAAAAATTTGCGGTCACCAGCAGTTTTGATAGAAAATTAGAGGGTCAGAATGTGCAGCTCATGATAAGAATGATATATAGGCGCTTTCTGATGTGCTTTTTCACCTGCACCCTGCATTATTTTTCATTTTAAATAAAGCATTTACTTGCAGAATGCGTTGGATGCAAATAAATGAAACTGCTTTGCAATGCCAGCGTCACATAATAAGTTTTCGTGACATAAAAACGAGTTTACTCATCGTTCAAAGCGCGCACATTACAACGACAACAACAACAAAATATCCTTTTAAAATAGTGTCTATCATGTTAAAAAAAAAAAAAAATAATATAAATAAAAAAGTGAAGCACAACCCGAAATTATTTTCGCGCGCATCACAAAGCTGATTGATTGAGCAAAAGCCCGTGTAATACTTAAAAAGCTTACACGAAAAAGCTTTCGAGAGGCTGAAATTGTGTGGACGTTGTGCTCGATGCTGTAAATAATTTATATACTGACTGCGGAGGGATTATTGATTTTTAATATTGCGCCGACTTGAATCGATCAGTAAGCACGTGACTCGATACATTTTAGCGAATTCCCACGCGAGCGCGACGAGGAGAACTCGAAACATTCGGTGCACACGGTAGTCGCACGAGATATCGCGGCAATAAGCTTGCTGGCATTTAAAAAGCGCGTATTTTTAAAAGCATCTCGCGGCTCTAATGTACACCCAGCAGCAGCATCAGCAGCATCAGAGCGCGGACCTTATAGCTAAAGCAGCTCGCATATTTCTCTCGCGGCGTTTCGCCGAAGAGAGTAAGAGAGAGAGAGAGAGAGAGAGAGAGAACGAGAGAGTAAGAGAGGGCGCAGGGATGTCCATAAAAACAGCTGACGCAGTACATGCAATCCTTCCCAAACAAGAGAGAGAGAGAGAGAGAGAGAGAGTCAGGAATCTTACGGGGCTGCAAGATACGACACAATGCCGAGGACAAAAAAAATCTTACATAGGTATCTTATACCTGACCACAGAAAAAGAGAGAGAAAGAGAGATATCTCTCGTTCTCTTTACGCGCTTGATAAAGGTATATAATTATTGTCTGGTAATAGGAGCGTTTTTGCTCTTTTCGGAAGATTAAACAAAGACGAGTCGCTGCTGCACACACAGCCATGCTTTTTCCAAGTAACTCGAGGGGACGGGAAAATCAATCGAAAAACGATTAATCTGTAGACGCGTGCGGACCCATCGAGTCTCGAGATCGATCGCTTTTACATTACACATTGAATTGCGCTGATTTTCGCGCATAGGATGCGCAAAAAAAGCAGAAGCGGAAAAAAAAGAGTCCAAGAAGTGGAGTAAGCAGATAAGATAAGAGACGCGCATAATGCAGAAATCAATGTTTATAAGTGCGAAACGCTCCGCGAGATCGTAATGTCATTAACACGTACTGTGTACATGCATTTACGTCGCATGCAATGCGCTGCTGCTGCTGCTGCTGCTGCTATGCTATGCTGCACGCGCTGATGCATAATACCTATATATCACTTCCGAGCAAACATCGCTGCGCGTTAAGCTAATTTTTCCCTCTCTGCCATACAATATATAGGCGGCTACCGCAGCGCGTATAATGACGAGAAACGATGACCGATTAGAAGTAATCTTCCTCTCTGTCGGTCGTGCGCGTCGTAAAAAGAAATGCCGTAAGTGGAACAGAATGAAAATGTGCAGCTCTTGAGACAAGCGCTAAATGCTCGTTTAAAGCGTTATACCTACACGACGGTGCACACGTGCGAGCAGCGTTTTAGCGCACACCAGAGAGTAGCTACTCGTGCAATAATTCGTCGTTTGTTGCAATAAGTAGATAGGGTCGTGCCAGAAACTTACTGTTTTGATGGGAGGACGGAGCTGGCGGAACACGAGGTATGCTGGAGGATCGATTCTCGGCCCTGCCATCGTAATTGTCGAAGAAACGTCGCAGCACTAGGCACTGGGCGTCCTCCTCGTGGCCGTTGGCAGCCGCGTCGTAATTGTGCTGAGGCCGGCCGAGCACCGGCTCCGACACGAGCAGCACCGACAGCAGCAGCAGCAGCAGAAGCGCGACGAGTCTCGCAGGCGACGTCATTTTCCCGCGAATAGTCTGTGTGACGATTTCGACTTGGCACTATGCGGCTCGATGCGGCCCTGGCCTTCTTGCCCGCGACGCACAATTTGACGTAAACACGATCACCAGCACAGCACGCACCGCAACACTCGTCGATTCACGGACTCTACTTTGCCCAGACTATGCATGGATCTGTTTATCCTACATAAATTCATGTGTGTGGGTGTGGGTGTGTTTGTGTGTTTGTGTGGGTTGAAAGAAAAGAAAGGTATATATGCGCACCTTTGGCTTGGAAAAGCAATGCACCTCTGCACTTTTTTTCACCAAGTGTGTTATTCGTGTACTTTTGTGTAAGTGTCTGGTGTAGTGAGATAGTGTTGTGTGTATATAAGAAAATGAAACGAAGAAGAGAGAAAAAAGTAGTCGGGCGAGCGTCCGATTCGATCACGCTGCTTCACGATCGACACACTGCAATTTACGCGTTGCTCCGATTATACTCGAGGCGCGCGTACGCAAGAGAGCAGCGACTTTTGCAATTTTCGCCAGTGTTTAGTTTTTATTTCCAAGCTTCTTCGCTACTCGTGCACGCGTACATATATTTTTATATATTTTTTTAGAGCAGCGCAGCAGCAGCACACGCAGATCGTTAGAATAAACAAACGATTACTCGATCAGCCGCCAGACTGTCTGCTGATACAACAGTCGTACTTGCAGTTCATCCCTCTCTTTTTCTCTTTCACGACGACGACGTCAATGCGAGATGACGACGACCGAAGACAATCGCGACGACACACTTGTAATCGTTGATGTTTGTTACTGTCGCTGTTGTTTTGTCAACACATCGATATTATTTTACGCGCGAGCTGCACTCGATCGTTGGCTCGTTGTTGTTGTTGCTTGCTTCGAGACGTTTTGTTAGGTGCGTTGCTTATATTTATATTCGGACGCGGTATCGAGTGCGCAAATGTACGATACTATAACACATATAGGTATGGTACGCGCGCTGTATGGTACATGCATGCGTCGAGCCTGAGTTGCCCGATGCTACTGAAAGCCCGCGGAGCAGCATAAGCAAGCAGCGGCCGGCGAATGCCAGAGTCTGGCTGCTGCTGTGTGTGCCGTGTGCTATGTGCTGCTCCGAGCTCGAGGCTCGCGGAGAGATGGAAGGATGCGCGCGGCCACTTTCGTATACTATAACTATAGCTACCTATGTAATATACCTTTTCAGCATACGAGCCCGTTTGAGGCTGATTTCGCGCTGAGCGTGCTCAGTGAGTAAGGCATTCGTATACAGTCGAGGAGAGCAGCGCGCTATGTGGCGACAATTCACACTTCTCCTCGTACTGAAATCAATTGAATACAGGTCGAGGAGCCCTGATTACAGTCGAGGAGCCCTGATTACAGTCGAGGAGAAGTGTGAATTGTCGCCACGTAGCGCGCTGCTCTCCTCGACTGTATGCGATCCCGCAGACTCGAGCCGAGACGACTCGCTCAGCTCGCGTGCGTGTAGCCTGTGCTGTCTGCTACATGTCAAAGTGGCAGGCCAACTCGCGCTGCCTTTAACCTCTCTTTCTTGAATACAAACATATCTACACGAGATAGAAATGTCATTTTTAATTCATGTTTGTGTTCGCACTAAACACGATGACTGTAAAAATGAAGCAGTAGAAACTGAATAATGGAAAGAAATGCAGCGTGACCGATGTTATACCGACTCTACTCATCAAGACACTAGGAAAATCAGTGTAATGAGATTCAAGTTGGCACAACCAGTGCTTTATGCAACCTCTCGTTTTTCAGAAAAAACATATCCACACAAGTTGCATGTACAGTATTTTACACGAGACATACGCATATACAGTATGTAGACGAGAGCCGAAAACTAGCGGCCAAGTTACAGTTTTTAGTTTAGAGTGCTATAAAGAAATTAAATGGAACATAACAATTATGCATGATATAGTTCTCAAAACGAGCTCTTATGCAGAAAAATTGTTAACACATCAATGGCTGTTAGCGGTGTGGATACGTCTCAGCGTGTTTGCAGCGTTGCGGACGCTGTAGTGCCTCGGCTGCTTCGCTTCGCTACGCAGCCTCGGCGACTACAGCGCCCCAACGCTGCAAACACACCTCGACTGTATCCACACCGCATACAGCCCTTGATGTGTAAATAACTAATTCTATATCTATATATACACAGCAGGCCGGTCTATATATTCGAGCGCGCCGATGTGTCTGTGTATACGCCGTATACATACACAAACTCCGCTAGTATATAGATATATACATTATATGCAGCTTAGGGTTGCTCATTGGTGGGAGTTTTGCTTTATACGCTTTTCGTATTTCGCATACCTGATCATGCTGATACTCGTTATATTTCGTCTGTGTCTCTCTCTCTCTCTCTGCACCGCTATATAATACCTGTGCTGCGCCAAATGCCACGAGGAAAAATCGTTGGCCCATTACATTTTGCGCAATGAGATTATTTATAATATCACAAGAGCAAAATTATTTTCTTTTTTTCTTCTCTTTCATTCGACTCTATTCGCAATGTTATATACTTCTCCTCTATACACTACTCCTCTATATACTACTCCGTTTCAAATTGTCTATTATTGGACCGAGGAGTCGTTCGATTTTTATACACGTTATACGCGCAACAGCACGCAAAGAGTCGCAGGTCAAAAACTCGTGTACGATACCCAACTAATTGATGCTTTTGCACAAAATTCCTCAAATTTTCACGCTCTTTTTACGCCTTCTGATTAATCAGTTTCGACATCTTTACGGAACTAGTTTTTCGATTGCTTTATAACTGCTCGAGACGTGTCTTTTTTTTTAATTATAAAAATTTGAAGAAAGAAATTAATTCCAACTGGTGCCAAGTGACACGCAAAACTCGTGTAAATTTTTAAATATTAATCTTCCGATTCTGCGGCTACTCAACGAATCTTCGACAAAATACATTAAATTCTATTCAATAAATCACCGAGCTTGAAAGATTTGCGCAAAGAAGCGAGTTTCGATCATCGAAAAATAATCAATTCACGTTTTTATGAGATTTTGATTGTTCCCTTGATTTTTTAGCCAATTCTGTAATCAATCGACGAGTACGTGCGTTATGCTGAGAGATGAAAGTGGTTTAGCTCCTCGTTGGCTTTTCTTTGTCAGCCAGTTATGCCGGTAGTAAGCAAACAAAACTCGTCGTTTCAATGAAAGCAAACAGTTAGGATCGCAATGGGCACTCCACTTAGACACGTTAGATTTTCGAGGACGTCTTCATAGAATCATTTCTAATGAACGGCTTCACTCGTGTATTTTCGTTTGCGCAGTCCAAGATCTTCGACGCGCATCGCTTGGACGCTTTTCTTCACGATCGTCGCAAGTGAAATTTTTTTCGGACATTTTAATTTTACAACTACTGATCGTGTGCGTACGTATGAGCTGCTTTCGACAAAAATGCAGGCAGCTGTTACAATAATTACAGGAGTCAAGAGGAGTTGTGCCCATGATTTTTATTCTCAACAGCTTACATTCCTTTCGTACAGAGCCTCGAGAATTTTACAAATGTCGCCAGGAGAGAACCCTGCCCTCTCCTCGTCAACGCGACTCGTTTGGGATTTTTTTCAAAGAGCATCCAAGCTACGCAGCTCGTGCACTTGCAGCTTTTGGAATACCTTTTTGAAGCTACGAGGCTGCTCGCTGAATAAACCTTGACTTGGTAAATAATTGTGAGGCTAGAATACATTTTTTAATTTTTGTATTGCTATTCAAGTAGTATATTGCAATTCATCATGAATATTATATTATGATAATGTTGATTAGTTGCTCACCTGAGTAAGCGTCAACAGCATCGCAACAAAATTGAAAACTGCCATTAAACAATTAATAGCTTGGAAAATTCATAGTTTTTCTTATTTATAGTACAGATTGGCACAAGGCATCGAATATTCAATTTAAATATTTACTCGACATTTATTATATGAAAATAAGAATTATCGATATTCTGGAAGGTCGACGAGGGGTCAGCTTCTTTTTGGCATAATTTTACTGTATTTCTTGGCAACTTTCTCATTTAGGCTTGAATCGACTTTAGCATTCTTTTTTCGTTTAGAACAAAGCTAAATTTGTGAGCGAAATTTGCCAAGCGATATTCGGTTCACTCAATCATAGGAACTGGTTATATCCAAGTCACGCGCGTGAAATCAGACCACTTGAGATGTTTTTCGAATCAGGTGACTTGCGACCCTTAAAATCTTCCGGGAGTAAACGCAATCCTTATTCTAAGCCACTTGACACAAATTTTCACTTGCCTTAAGCTGATAATTAAGATTTAAACTTCGTTAGAGCTGTAATAGTCGTTTTAGCTAAAAGATAAAACCTGCAATGTTTATTTATATTTGAAAACTATTTGGCGCGATACTTTACTCTTATAGCAATGTGGTTAGCTTCATTGAAATTCATTATTTCACTCTGCCACCACTACCGGCTGAATCATGTATAAGTCAAGATAGCCAACAAATTAAGTTTCTAAGAAAGTGCTGAGAGTAATACACGGCTTTTTTAGATATGAGATCATGCTCGGTTGCGGCCAAATAAGCCGAACCCTGTTTTGACTTTTGACGGCGAATTAACAATTTGGACCAGCAAAATTGAATGAATGCACTTCCGGACTTTTTTCATCGCTGTCTCGTCATTAAATTCTCACAGTGTTGCTCGCCAATACAGAAATATTATCTATTAAAATAAATTTAAACGTCTAATTTAATTACTTTGTTTCATTGCTTGAACATGAAATGAATTAACGAGCAACCTTTACGAAAGTTATGTTTTGGTAAGACATGTAGTATTTTGAAAACGTCATTGCAATTAACTGATCTCGACTAATGAAACGATTAAAATTTCCATTTTAACATTAGTATTTAAATGTGTTGTTTGTAAATATAACAAAGATGTCATCGTTCATTTTTCTGACGCTTTTCATTCCAAACTTGTACACTAGCTTGTTTGAGATTAATCGTAATAAACTTGTAAATTATTCAAAATTATTTAAAAATATTTGATAGAAGGCATACGCAGAAAAAAAATCAACAATTTAATAAAAAATATATTTACACATTAAATTTTCCCTAATGTCGCAATTAAACTAATATCCATTTTAAAAGTCCTAATACAATATCTATTTGAGTCACTGAAAATCAACTGCTGGATGTCGACTTCGCACGTACTTATTGTTCGAAAACAAGTCTATTTCCGGATAAATGAAATCCAAATAATATGATACCTTGGTGTAAATCATTGGTGTGCCAGTCCTTTCTAAGGCTGGTTCACCACTCATGACACCGATTACTGTCAATTTGTTTTCGTCAAACAATCCAGATCCACTATCCCCCTGCGAGATAAAAAAAATTAGATGATGCAACCATTTAAGCATGATTAATTTACGTACGCCTGGATAATTTCTTATTAAATTTTCGTTGGTGCAAATATGTGCTGGATGCATGACCGATTGCATTTTCGTCCCACAGTTGTAAATGTGGTCCAGTGAGCTGGATACGGGCATGGGCATGCCTAGAAGATTAAATCCAGAATGATGGACCGTTTTCCCCATTGGGTACTCTTCGAAATAATCCAAGGGTAGTGCAGCGATCTTCACATGGGCGCTCATTTTTACTTTATCAGCCAACTGTGGAAAACAATCGTCATTCAATCGTCAGAAAAATAGTGAAAATATTTCAATATTCATGCAAAAATTTAGTAAAAATGAATATTGATTCAATATAAGACTAATATATGGTTACAAAAGACAAGTCAAATATTTGTAAATTGGTTTAATGTGCCCCACGTGCGGATAATAATCAAAGCACTAGTGGGGATTTCACGTTAATTGTTCCGCTTCACCGCCAAAACAGCATGTTGAAACAAAACCTATAATGACAATCTACTCATCCCATCGAAGATGTCGATTGAAAAAACTCACCGTGATAATAGCAATGTCATTGCGACCCAGTGTCCTTCCTTGGGTGTATTGATAGGCGCTGTGTCGCACAACCCTTTTGATTTTGATGAGTTGGGCATATTGGGCATGCATGAGTGCGGTGCGCACTTCGAGTATTGGAGTTGGGCTGCTGAATTGCGAATAGACGCAATAAGCCGAGGTCAAGACATGCCGTATGGTTATGAGGGTACCAGCGCACTTGTGTTGGCCGTTCGCCTGTACCGATACTTGCATGGGAAATTCGGTACCTATGCCACTTCGCAGCTTGCTTTGAGTCAAGCGCAATTTTTCGTGCTGATTTTCTTCTTGACTGGAGGCTGATTTAATTTTTTTTCTTGTTATTTCAAGGATTATTTTTATCGAGTCAATAATTTTAACAATTGTGACAATTCACGCGAAATGATACTGAAAAACGTCAACTTGTCGCAACAGCAAATAAAGATGCAAACTGACTTTCAACGGAAAAGGATAAAAATGCTCGTGTTCGAATACCAATAATTCATGAAAATTCATATCAAATTTAATCCGTTCAGAAAATTCTTCTCAATAGAAGTTACAAACATACAGTGACTTGAATAATAGGAACAAACAGTTCAAGTACGCAGCGAATGACACACGAAATAATACCATACTTCTATTTTTAATCGATTTTTAATTGGCAATTATTTATTAATGTTAAACACATGTGGAAAATGCAAAAAACAAAAAACTTACCTAGAGTAATGCAGAAGGCAAACAAAACTAATTTTGCTAGTGTTGCCATTGTGAAGAGTTGAAAAATGAACTGATTCAATTACACAGTAGCAAAAGACTAAACTGAAACTTCATTTGTGTTTCAATTTAAAGGTAATATACACATTAGATTAAAAAATTCCGCCTCTTATCTTTTAAATCGTGAGATACAGATGTTCAAATATTAATTTATAATATCTTAGGCCATAGTTATAGTATAATCACATTCTAATTATGACAAATCGTCATGGATGACTTCTTTTTGCATTTGATAATCAAATTTAATGATTAGAAAGCTAGTTTTTTCAGGTTTCTTAATTTTTTTTTGATAAAAACAATAAAAAATGTATACAACTATTGCGATGATTCTATCTGAGTTTCGCTAAAATTTGAGCCATTAAATTGATTGAAAACTAATTGTGCAGGGTTGAATAATTGATGGTAAAACCCAATAAAATCAAAGGCCACAAAACAAGTTGTTGCTTTTAATATTACATCAATCAAACTAATTCAATATTGACGTTTATAAATGCTATATTTTCAATCTATTTTTCCCCAAAAACAGAGGGTATAAAAACAGATTAAGAATTGACAAAACATGTCTTTTTTTATAAGAAGTGTAAATTTTATTATTAATACATGCAGTATACACAATTTTTCAAACTTGAAGATTCGATCCTGCTATATAAAACTTAATAATGACTTTTATAATGGAAAAATTTAATTTTTCTTATAGCAAAGTAAGTTTCGTCCTGTGCATATCAACTTGCCAAACGTTGAGACCTTCGTATTCGTCAATAGTAATGTTGATTTGTTCCGGTGTGAAACCTTTACCGGTGCAGCGTTCCATTACATCAGAATATTTTACAGTTTTACCATCGCCAACGAGCTCCCTGATGATGGAATAAATCTTATTCCTAACTTGGTTTTGAAGTGCATTATTAGTCATGTTGGTCGATTTCCTGGCATCGTTGATAGAACTTTTTGACTTAGCGAGTAAACGATTTGCCTCACGTATATCATCTTTGTTAACTTCGTTAGATAGACGTAAACGAGCGAGAGCTGTTGCGAGACGCATGACTGCAAGTAAATTACGAGGAGATGTGAAAGTCTTATCACGACCGTATGCATTGTCCTCTTTGTGCGCATTGTAATTGGGATCGTTAGCTTCTTTTCGCATTTCCACATAACACCCTGTAAAAAGCGAAATTACTTGATGTTTAAATTGATCATCATTAAAAAATTTCTTAAACATCAAGAAACTGACCAACAATATAATCCGTCAGATGTTCAGGAATATAAGGATTCTTCCTCTTACACACAGCTATGTATTTTCTCATAAGATCCATGTCCATAGCTTCAATTTCAGCTTCTGGTTGTCTTCCGTATTTATGAACGTGGGTAATATGTTGAGCTAATCTGAAATTAAATGCAAATTATTAGCATTTTAAATTATTGTAACGCATTTTTAAGCATCTAAAAAATGTACCTCATATCGTTATCATGGTCAGCTTTATCTAAAATTAACCACATGACATCAAATCTCGAGAGTAGAGCCGCAGGAAGTTGAATATTTGCTTCGATAGAACGATTTGGATTGTATCGACCGTAAGCAGGATTGGCAGCTGCCAAAATAGATACTCTTGCATTTAATCTAGCCATGATACCAGCTTTGGCTATAGAAATTGTCTGTTGCTCCATAACTTCGTGAATAGCCGTACGATCAGCCTCGGCCATTTTATCGAACTCGTCGATACAACAAATACCTTGGTCGGCTAATACCAAGGCACCACCTTCAAGGGTCATTTGATCTGTAAGTGGATCTTTGAGTACAGCAGCAGTCAAACCTACACCTGATGAACCCCGACCGGTAGTGTATTGAGATCGAGGAGCCAAACGGCAAATGAAAGAGAGAAGTTGCGATTTGGCTACACCAGGATCACCCATCAAACAAACATTGATGTTGCCTAAAAAAACAACGAATTAAGTAATTTTTTAGGTTTTTGAAAAAAAAGAATTAATTTCGCAGATATTCACTCACCTCTTATTTTAATGTCACCATTCTTTTTTTCTGTACCACCAACCAAAAGTAATAAAAGAACTTTTTTAATATCTTCATGACCATAAATTTCAGGGGCAATTGAGGTAGCTAATTTTGAGTAAAAATCATCACGAGTCAGCTGGTCTAATTCTTCTTCTGATAATTCATTAGTGGTGTTATCCGTTTCCACAGAATTGAGATTGTCAATGAGCTAAAAATTTATAAATTAAATTATTTAAAGCTGTGCGAAGTATAGCAATTTTTAATAGTTTAAACTTTTTTCAGATTTAAACTTACATGAGCATCCAAGTATGTATCACTTAAAAGACCAGCAGCTTCTCTTTCACTAAATCCTGTTCTGACAATAGGTAAGAATATTCCAGTAACAACGATATGATCTCCAGGCTGGCATTTTCTTGTCATCTCTCCTCTGCAATAGACACTTAATGATCTAGGTATATGCCCTGTGGGTACTTGGTCACTCTGAATGATAAATTGTCATTTTAATTTAAGATTAATGGAGTATGATATTGAAAAATAATAAAGAAATAATACACACATGTTCTTGAATCTTAATTTCTTGGAATTTGATAAATTTAGAACCCTTAGTTTGTTGATAAAGTCTACCACCAGACTTATTAATGCGGCAATCGTCACTAGGACAAGTTTGCAAAGGCATGTAGGTCATGGCAGGAACAGTTTGGTAGGTTTCTGCACCACATTGATCGCAGGTATAAGTAGCAACAACCAAAAGTGGTTTAACCTCGGTGCATCTGGTGACAATACCTCTGACAGTAACAAGTTGCCCGATATTCTGAGCTTTGATATCTCTAACTGATAATGACTTTGCATCATTCGTATTTTTAAAGTAGACTTCGCTAAAAGTTACAATATCTTAGTATACATTTCATCAAGATAATTAAAAATTCATATTTTACATACAATCTTCTCATAAGTTCAGGAGCATATTGGTTTTGAGGATTTCTTTGCTCTCCTTCATTTTGAGCACGTGCTTGCATCATTAAACGATGCTCTATATAAATATCTAAAGCATCCTTTGGTTGCACTGGATGTTCTTTGAAGTCAGGTAAAATTTCTTGAACAAGCTAAACAAGAACAAGAAAAAGTTTTTAAACTTATAAAGTATAATCTAAGTATAATGAAAAATGGATTAGAATCAACCTTTACTTATTATGAAGCTATAAATTTGAAAAGTCACACAATGCACAATTAAGCTTAAATATGTATTAAAATATATAAAAACTTACTTCAAGAAGTAAATTAACATATCGTCTGGTATTAGTTCTAACATATTCAGCAAGTTCTTCGTCAACTTCTTTCAAATCATCCAAATCTATAATCAATGAAACTTGTTCTCGGTGAGCAATGTTTGTAAGTTGTTGACGATACGGGAAAACTTTATTGCCTTCTTTATCATCGATTTTCGCGTATTCTTGAAGAAACGTTTTAAAAGTTTCTGAAAATTAAGAATTGAAAAGTAAGTATATTTTGCATATCGAAATAAATCTAATCTAGTTATAATATAAGGTTAATTTGAATTGAAAACTAATTTTACTACCTTTGTCTTTACTATAATCTCTCGCTACCTTAGGAGGCATGATTTTTTCACTCAAATAATCAAACAAATAATGTCAGCAAAGAGTAAACTGCTAAAAACCCGCTCAGTAAAAAAACAAGTATTGATAAGACGTTATAAACAGTTAAACCCGAGCCGCAAACTATAGCTTTTTTTGTTTTCGTGGTGTATACAAACAGTAGTTTACCGTCTTTCCCGCGCGTTTTGGCATTCATTTTCGTAACTACCATCAGGTGGCACTTAACTTCGTGTGTATGATATTGATGTGAAATTTTTTAAGTTAATTATTATTTTCATTGAAGTATTAATAAATAATATATTTAATTCATTATCTGAAATTGATTTGATAAAAATAAAAAACATTTGATTCTATCGATTAAAATTTATTTTATTGAGAAGTTCTAAAAACTTATAGAATGTATATATAGCTATTGTATAAAGATTAAATGCTTGTTTAAGTTTTATAATCTCATAACATACATGTTAACTTGCACTTATAAAGTAGTGATATAAATAATACACTTATAAATTCCTGAAATAAGTATCTACATTAAGCTTATCAAATACTATGTATCTTATAATTTAAATGCGTTCTTGACTTCCATCAATAAAGATATGATTTAGTATTGACGAGTTCTAAAGTTAACTCAAAACAACCAATTTTATAAGAACTGGAAACTATGTACATAGAAATAATATTTTCACACTTTAAAAATCACAATCTGTTTAACAGAATTTGTATAAAATTAACAATTAAACATTAGCTTATCCTATTAGTGTTTGTCAAAAAAAATTACAACTGAAAAACAAACTCATTGTTATGTGTTTGTATACAGTGCTTACATAAAGATATAAACATTTAAGAATAACAAAAATTAATGTATTGCATATGAAAATACGAAATTTCTACATTTCATTTACTTCAAAATGACAACAGTATTTCATAAAAATTGTCTATTGTTGTTTCAAAAATTGATCTTGAAGTGTGAAATTTCTAAAAATGTTTGCCTAGGATGAATTTTGTATAACAACATTAGTAGAAACATAGACTTCAAGTAGCAAAAATGAAAAAATTTTTTCTTCTAAAACAGTGTGCTGTCATTCATTTCTTCTGTTTCCATCCTCACTTTTTTTTGAAAAAACTTGTTATACTTTTAGAGCCAGCTGCAGCTTTCTGTCGGGCAATATCTTTTTTTGTAGCTGGGGGTGGTTTCATAGGCTAAAAAGAATTAAAAATGAAAATGAATGTTAATCTGAATATAGATTATGTATTGTTCAAAAGTAACCATGAGCAAACCTTTTCTGATTTAGTCAAATCAAGGGCTCCTCCTTTAGGCATTTCCTCCTCTTCTTTTTTTTCAATTTTATCTTTTTTAATTCTTTTCTCATCAGGAGGATTTTTCACTGGACTAGATAGCTTCCTCTTTTTATTTTCTGTTTCATCTTGTAAATTTAGATACTGAAACAGTTTTTTTGACAAATCTTCGGCTAAATATTCAGAAACTATACCATGAGCATACTTTAAGTACTCTAAGAAAAAAAATTTATATTTTAGTCATGCTAAAAAAATAAATATCTATATATTTGTCCATTCATTTTCACCTGTGTCAGTTCCACCTTCATATTTGCTACTTTTCACATAATTGGCACTTATTGCTCCTTGAGATACATGGATGCCTTTTTGCCTACATATTATTGCAACTTTTTCAACTTTTTTTTTTAACCAATTCAAAGTTTTGTCTTCATTGAATTTATAAGCTTGGAGAGATTCATCTCCTTTTCTATCTGCTATTAGAGATAGTTTAATATTTTGACATTTCAACAACCGAATTGTTTCAGGGTAGTCTTCGTCTTGGAGTACATGTTCTAGAGGCATAACTTGTTGTGACTGTAAAATCAAGTTGAACAATTATGATTTTAAAATATCAAACAATAATTTAAATATGAATCAAATGTACCTTTCTCAAATATGGCAAAATTAAAAAAATTGGATCGATTGGTGTTGAAAGATGCATTTTCCCATCTGATCTTACGGTATCATTGATAAACCAGGATCGCTTGTTTTCATCAAATGTCATTACTTCCTGAACAGTTGTGTCCCCAGTACTGAATACAAACATTGATGACTGATTGGTTGCTGGATGTCTAAGCTTTACCATGTTAGGATGAATACCCTCTGAACTTTCCAAGCTCTCACCTAAATGAAAAAAGTAATTAATGTCAATTGTAACTAATGACATCTTTGTAACTAATGATCATCAATTGATTACCTTTCATTAGAAATATCCATGTATTGGCATTGCCAGTTTTGGCAAGTTTTTTCGGAGATCCTTTGACGCGCGGCATCTTTCTTGCCTATTTTATTAATCGTACAAATGTCTACGTATAAGCGCACGATACGGTGTACGCACAATTCAAGTGTTTGGCCAGTAGTATAACAAATTTATTCAAAGAAACAATTTTGGCTTGGAATTAGAAAAGACGGAGAGTGGTTCCAATCAACACAATAAGCACTCTAGTAAGAATGTAGCTTCTTCTCTTTCAATTGCTAAACGTCGTCCATACTTTTCTTGGCTATAGTATATAGGTACTGCAAAAAGGCAGTCTGCACCTTTTACGTGTGTATATGCGTGTGTAGGTAGGAGTCAACGTTATATGCGTTTATCGATGTAGTGCGCCGATGATTGATATTGCCGGTTCACGCGCGATGCAACGATATTGGCTCGCTGACTTTTTTCCCGTAAAAACGTGAGGCCTAATGATGTAGTTCAGGAGAAAGGAGACAAATTTCCCCCTCGAGCCATATATAGCTGTGCACCTATATTATATATCCGTTCACAATGTGATATTTGTTACTGGGATTTTATCGCCGCTAGACAGGTCATCTCTCTTGCGAATCTTTTATGCCTCTAATACACATACATCATGCTTGTATATATGTATGGGGGAATTATGGCTTTGCAGATGTGTTATGCATTCATATTCTGCGGCGCGCGCGCGACTTTCCCCTCCTTTGGCCAACTTGCGAGTCGCGAATCTTGTATTCTTTTGGCGGCAAGATGACTTGAAAATGGACGAGTTCAAAATTTTCAACTTCAAGAAAGATATGGTTATTAAAGAAAATTTGAGAGCAATTGTATCAAACATAGATATATTTTTGTATTAAACACAGAATCACAGAGCAAACTGGACAATCAGAGGGTGGGAGATGTTAATCACACACAATCCGCATTTTCTCTCAGATCAAACATTTTCAATCAATTTATTTTGTTGCTACACTCAATGTTATTTTTATTTTTTGCGACTGAAAAAATTGTGGCACCTGTCTCTGTGCTTCAATGCCATTTTTTTTCTTACAAATTTGACATTCAAAATGTACAAGAATTCAAGTATTACAAAATCGTACGTGCTTTTTTACTAATCATACAAAAAGATTCGCAATACATTTCAATTTTATATAGAAAAATTTCCGCAAATTTTTGTGAGATACTGACGAGCATCAAAATTATTAACGTCCGAAACAATCGCATTTTACATTTTACAATTATAGTATATATTTTAATCCTATGCCAGCTATCATGGATTTATTTTCAAGTGTATATTTTTTTCTGTAAGGTGGCACACTTCTTTTATAATCGTTATAATTTAAATTATAATAATCCTTCATTTTTATCCAGATTCGCTCGCGTACAATCCTGGTTATTTACACGTTATACTCAAGGCAATGTTATATTCCTCCAATTTATGCGTTATTTCTTCACCTCTTCAATTGCGCTGTTACCTTAGAAATAGACTATATTTTAAATTAACGTTACAACTTAATTTGTGCATGAATCACTATTATCATTTTTCAATCACTGACATATAAGCAACCTATACAATATTTATAGTCTAGTTATAAGGATACAGCACAGTACAAAAAAACAAAGATTGTTAAAGTTCACACACTTGCACTTGATCAATCAAAAAATTTTTAAACACCAGAAAATGTAGACTTCGATTTTCATTTTTTCGACTCACATGCTCTTTCATCTTTTATATCGCGACAATTATTGCATCGCTTGTACAATATTTATATGTTATCCTCACTACGAAGGGCACACGGAAATATTTTTCTATTTATGTATGAAATCAAACTCTACACTTGAGTATTTATATATATTTTTCCAAATCGAGAAAAAAACTAATAATACATTGTCTTTTTTTCCGACCAACAATCAAAATAAAATTACTTTTTTTATGATTCAAGTGTCTGAGCTTACATCTTTTAATGTTCATGGAAATTTCCATTTATCATTACTTAAAATCTGTCTTAAAACTGCATTATTTTTTAAATATTATATACATACATTTGTATGCATTTATTCAAGTATGTGTGTCTAAATGTATATAATATGTGTTTATATAAAAGCACCGTCAGATAAACGGCATTATCTAATACAATATAACGCTCTAAATAATATCCATCTCTGCTCATCGTATATATATTTTTTTACATGTATATAAGTTTTGCTTTATTCGGCTAAAAATATTTGCCCCCCTCCCCTCTATTTCATCAATTCATTCAAACATTCAATTTCTTTACGCTTGCATGAGAATCGCAAGCATTTTCATGTTATTTAAAATATTTATTCGTATGCGTCTGTAGTTTTACTGACAAGTAAGTTGTAAAAAGCGCTAGCTATTGATATTAAGTTTACAATTTTTTCTTTTAAAAAGTTTCCTGCGCTTTTGAGTTTTATACATAATGCGCTCAATGGAAGTCGATCAAATGCGCTAAATGTTTAACTCAATTGGTAACCAACGAGAGAATGGATACTCTTCATCTGACGACCGTAACGTTATCTTTATACAGAGATACATAATTTTATGAATGTAATATGCATATTACATTGAAGATTCGATATTTATTACTCTTACGAATATGCACAATACTATTGTATAATTTTATTTTATATTTTATTAAAAATATATACCATATTTTTATGCGTGAATATTTTTGTTTATATTTTCAAATCTATTTCCATTAATTGAGCTCGAAACAGAGTTTTTAATCGACATATTCTATTGCAAGATAAAACAAATTTTCCATGAATTTTAATGAAATAACTTGATTATAGGAACTGCTGTTTAAGTTAGATAAAAATAGGCTCGAATTCATTTATTCAAGTTAATAATTTATAATCACGTTTTCCTGTACAACTTCAAATGCAAGTAGTTTGCATCGGTACGATTTAAATACAGAGTTTAATGCTCGTTTTTCTTAAGAAGATTTACAAATGTGTTTTTTTGTGTATTAGTTTGAGACACAGCCAGATTTAACATATTTTTCCGCTCTTTTCTTTTACTTGTGAAGAAACTAAATTACGTGATAATAAAAACAAAAATTAAAATTGCACGAAGTGGACTATCCACTTTTTGGCTATCTAGTATATTTTATATTTTTTTACGATAAATGTATTCACAAAATTAAGCGAAATTCGAACTGATTTTCCAATATAATCTCTTCCACTTTTTTTTGTAAATTCATATAAATAGCACGTGATACTTCAATGGCTGATACAAGGATTAACACGACGAATAATAAATAAACCCGCAAATGACACCGTAATAACAGTCGCAAATCTAGACATATTTATATAATTATCTCAACACGTACAACACCAGAGAACGCATTTTCACACAATATAAGATTACCGATGCGAGGCTAGTAAGCTTTGAATACTTTTTGCAGCACTAGTGTTTGCATATTCACATCTGTTTTTTGTTTTTTTAATGGTTTTTATTGACCAGTGTATGTGACGAAAACTTCGCAAGAGAGGCTTAATTATTAAACACAATAGCTCTTGTTGCCGGCTGTGTAAATTAAAAAAATACAAATATGTTGATCAATATATAATTTGCGGAATTTCTAAGTTCCGATAATTTAATCGAATAAAAATATACTCGATTACTAATATTTTATATACATCATACATTTTGTATTTAAGAGAGGCATTACATTCTAGTAGTTTAGTTCCATCAGTGCCATTATAATGTGATTAAATATAATTACATATATATATGTTAGTATCCTACATTATGTTACTGTATGTATAGATATATGAGCGCGTCCAGCATAAGTCGGCCACCCCGCGCGATTGCGGCATTTTTGGCCGAAAGTGTCGTATGTTTAGCTCGCTCGGAAACGTTTACCAAAAGTCAAAAAAAAAATCCAAACACATAGATCGATAGATTTTTTCCTCCTCTTTCTAGTGGTGTAACTCAAAAAATTCTTAAAAATTTATTTTGAGGTTAAAACTCGACTTGAATGTTCAAGTCGATTTATCCAAAAAATGTATCCTCCGATTGCAAAATAAACTGCACCAATCGAAAGAGGAGGCAAAAATCTATCGAAAACCATGTTTTCCAGGATGGAGAAATGATAAGAAGTATTAAAAATATCGAGATGAATAGCGCGGGACGGCGCGCGCGGACCTGTTTTCCGTGCGCCAGCGGCGGCACACGCGCGGCGCCGTGTCTTTGTCTTTTCGACTCGCTCGTAATCGCTTAAAAAATGCTGGAAAAATAACGTTAACACGTAATTCGATAGATTTTTTTCTCCTCTTTCTGATGGTGTTATTGAAAAAATTCCTAAAAATTTTTTTCATCGTCAAAACTTGACTTGAATTTTTAAGTCAATATTTCTTCTAGTATTTCAATTTTGACCTCAAAATTAATATTACCAATCAAAAGAAAAGGAAAAAATCTATCGATTTACGTGTTTAAATTATTTTTTCAGCATTTTTTTAGCGAGTCGAAAAGACAAAGGCATGAAAACAGGTCCGCGCGCGCCGTCCCGCGCTATTCATCTCGATATCTTTAATACTTCTTATCATTTCTCCATCCTGGAAAACATGGTTTTCGATAGATTTTTGCCTCCTCTTTCGATTGGTGCAGTTTAAATTGAAATCGGAGGATACATTTTTTGGATAAATCGACTTGAACATTCAAGTCGAGTTTTAACCTCAAAATAAATTTTTAAGAATTTTTTGAGTTACACCACTAGAAAGAGGAGGAAAAAATCTATCGATCTATGTGTTTGGATTTTTTTTTTGACTTTTGGTAAACGTTTCCGAGCGAGCTAAACATACGACACTTTCGGCCAAAAATGCCGCAATCGCGCGGGGTGGCCGACTTATGCTGGACGCGCTCATATACTAATTTACATTATTATTTTCAAAAACAATTAAATAAAGTATTTGGCAATCACGCCGACTTTCGTAAAAGGCACGTTTTTATTTTATTTTATAATATATATTTCAACATTCTTACCAAGTTACTAAAAAGTTGTAAAATGTTGGACTTCAGTTTTTCATTTTAATTCCTTTATTTTTATGTGAAAAATAAGTTTATTGTAGAAATGTTGTGATTAAAACAAAACAAAAAAAACTTGATACTTATGCGTTTGATTTTTTCAAAATCTCATAGACAATATTTGACTCAAGTCTGTTTCGCCTCATATTTTGCATACTTGTAATCCGCAAAAATTTGATATTTATACAATAGATTCAAAGCGTTAGAGTTACGTTCATTAATTTTTGCGGTTATTCGATTTTTAACAAATAGTTCTACTGTAAAAATTTATTAATTTTTGCTCTTTTCAGTATCAAACCCGTATAAGGTACATAATATTGTACAAGTATACAAAGGATTTCTGTGATATTTGTTCCAATTTTTTGTTTGGCAGTAGATTAGAATTATGACATGTAATCACAATTATGATATTTATGTAACATGATATAGTCAACAATACAATGGTTCAAAAAATTGTTTCGTTTACCTACTTTTTCATTCTATAGAAAACATTAAATACTTTAGTTAATTTTGTTTGAAAAACCAATTATTTTTTAAATGGATTTAAAAATTATAAAATAAACTTTCATTTTAGAGAACAACAAAAAATACTTTTTCTCATAAACGCAAATGATACACTCTATATTATTCAATGATAACGACGAAATTTCGCACCAATACTAAAGCTTTTATGACTACTGCATCCGATACTACCATTGTTTACGGTAGACGGAAACTTTGTTTTTTTATAAATTCTTAAATTGACAATAAAGAAGCGATTAGTCTCGTCATATTTAATGCAAAACCCATGAAGTTAAAAGTTGAAAATAAAATTAAAGTAGTAAGTATTTAAATAGCTTTTAAAGAGTCATCATGTTCTGCATAATGTAAATATACAATTCATAAATCAGCGCCTCATTTTAGCAACAAACCATTGTGTTTTATTATATAAAAATAGCAAACTCTTGCGATTTTTTCGAAAAATCGATAAAAAAAACATTGATAATTTTTATCCTACAAATTAGAAGAATAATTTAAAAAAAATATGTTTTATTCTCTTGCACACTATTTAATAATTTTTTTTGCATAATTCACTCATAAATTGTTATTTTTATTCCAATTTTTTCTATTTTTAATTAATCTTAATAAAAAATAAAGTACTCTTTTTAATAAGTTCAATGAATATAATCACTGGAAATTCGTATTATTGCGATACTTGATTATTACTTATATTTTTATTCGCATTCTTGCGGACGTACCGAGGAGAGCTCATGTCACATTTGCTCAGCATATTTTTAATTAATTATTAACAATAATTTTCTGCATTCTGGAAGATTCGATCAACCTTAATCAACCGATATTTTTCATATTTATAATTATAGTTACAATAATGATGATAAATAATAATAATTATTCATTATATTCATCGGAAACCCGGCGGTGATAATTTAATTTCATCATTTTAAATATCGATTATGTAGCACATTTCTGTAAATTCAATATTGACACATAATACTCTTTTCGTTCGAGTTAGCAGAACTTACATACCATACAAGCACTATAAAGTCATGTCGATACTTAACACTACTATTTTACCTCTTCATTTTTTTTACTACAGGGGTAATATTAACGTTGCACAGAATTGAGAAAAAAATACAATTTTTTCATTTTTTTACATCCTAACCAACCAAATATTTACGGCTCGCTCGATTCCTAACTTTGATATTGTCATTTAGTAAAAAATAATTAGTCATAATGCTTGAATTTAAAAATCGACGATTTCCGTTTAAATACATCAAGATTTTTTCCTGTAAGCTCAACTATTACGTCACATAAAAAAACATTTTTTTTTTACTATAAACCTATTATTCGCTATTCCCATCGGAATTACACAAATTTTTTACAACAAAAATTACAGTAAATCGAGCGAACCTTAAATAATTTCATATCATCAGTGCAAAACTGCCTCCATTTTGATCGTTGTCATTTTCATTTCCTTTTGCCAAATAGCATCAGGAATTTTGAATGATATTATTAGCAGTGTTACAATTGTTACTGTTGCTGCTGCTAAAAAACGAGTAGCTACGTGCTAACTCGTGTAAGGCAGCGATGAGTCTTCTGAAGATGCAACGTGGCTCGGTTTGTCCGTAAAGACTGGCCGGATTTGTAACGAGTGATCGGCCAGACTTGAGGTTGGGCTAGGAGGCGCCTAATTTGATCCCTTGATTCGACGTGTTATTGCCGCTATTGGTATTGCTGCTGTTATTACCAGTAGCATTGTTACTGTTGTTGCCAAGCTTCATAATATTTGAAGGCATTTGATTGTATGGTCGATTACTGTTAGACAGTACTTTGTAAATGTTTTCAACATTGCTCAATTTTTCAAAAAATGGAATCAAATCAAGCAGTTCGGAGTCAGTCATATCGTCGAACCATGAAGCTACTGGCACCTGGAAAATAATATATATTAGATTGAGCTGAAATATTATTGCACATTAAATAGAAATTAGCTTACTGCATTGTCTGGATGAAATATGTAACTGGCAGGACTATTATCAATAATTATAATTTTTTCCAAATCTCGACCTAATTTGTTCAAATCTTTTACATAATTGCCTTTATGAAAAACACACGATTCACGAAATAGTCTGGCTCTAAAAACACCCCATCTGTCAAGGAGATCAGCTACTGGATCAGCATACTGTAAAAAATATTAATTATTTTAGAATGTGTCTTATATGAAAAATGGACTGTCAAAATATATTTTGCTTTTTGTACATTACAATTTACAAAGGATGTGATTTGTAAATACTTTAAATTATAAGTACTAATAAATTGTTTACCTTTGCTAAACTAGCTGTGAAAAGTACACATTCATACAATTCCCCCATCCTTTGAAGAAATTCATCAACATAGGGCCTCTTGAGTACATAAACTTGATGCACTGTGCCATCAATTTCAACAGGGACGACAAAATCTGCATTATTAATCGGCTTAAACGAGCTGTGCACAAGCGTTTCATCGAGATCTATCACCATGCATTTTTTGTGCATGTCCAGATGGCGAATGGGTGGCAGTAGAAAGTGTGGCGAACCTGTGCCCGGTGGCGGCGAACAACGGCCATCACCTTGTAACGAACTTGCTTTGGAACTCTTTGAACTTCCCGTACGGCCATCTCGGCCGAAGCAACAAAGTATCGACCGAAAGAAACCACGACCCCGTGGTTTTTTGTCCAGGTGCGATGCCCCGTTGATACTCGTGTCATTGCGTGGTATTTGGGCTGTAACAAAATTAATAATTCATTATTTTTCAAATAAAACCACTAAGTTAAATATTTTTATAATAATATGGCTTGAAGAATTTGAAAAATTCATTACTTTTTAATATGTAATTCAATGGATTTTACAGGAATAAAGTAACATTTTTTATGCTTAATAGTACAATATTGAAATATAATCAAAAGTAATGCTTGAAAATAATTATATTTTTTATTTTGGAAAGGAATTGTCAACAATAATTAGTTCCAGGAGTTTTTGCATTCAAACATTAAAAAAATAAACACGCTTTAAAAATTTGTTGTAGTTTAAGTACCAGTTTATTACAGATAAATTGAAAGAATTGGTTTTAAATTAATAAGTTAAAAAGAAATATTCACATGTAATGGTAGTAACAGAAGAAAATGCTTCTATACATAATCAAGTATATTTAAAAAAAATGTATGTCCATACTGAGCACAATGTCACACATATCAGCTAATCAAGCATGAAGATCATTTAAGACAATGAGGCATGAATTATAAAATAAAACATAGGTCACTGATGGAATAAAAGAAAGCAAATAACCAATACCTTGTTCACAGATGTAGAAAAAAGAAAATATAGATAATTTATTGTAAAGATAACAGAACTACAAGGTAACTGCATTTGTGTGAATGCAATTGTTGAAAAAAAAAAAAAAAAAGGAAAACATTAAGCTTTGCATGTGTTGTATTCAAGAATAGTAAAGTCAAGGCTTGATAATAATAAAGAGAAATAGTTATAAAATTGTTTTTGGACAAGTATAAATTTAAAATTGAACAATCATTTCCAGTGTGCTTCTAAAGACAGCTTAGAGAGAAAACATATGCAGATAAAAGAACCTAACCTTCCGCAAAAATAACTCGCGAAAGCTTGAAACTCGAGCGATTTCGCAAAAGTCTTATCATCGCAATTGTCTTCACCATATAAGCGTACATGTACTTGCGTATTGTTTCTTAGGTATGCCAGGCAGAAAAGCGAGAGATAAAATAATGCTGTAACAGGTGCATATCGGGTGTAGAGATAAACGCGCCAAGTGCAAAAAATACAGAGAAAGTTGCACTATAAAATAAAAGGAGTCGAAAGAACGAGAGTGGAGAATTGGAAAAAGCATTGAGTCGTACATTTTTCGTTGTTGAACTGTCCTAGCTCATCATCGCGTGCGACCTGGGTGATGATGGACGAAGCGTCCATTTAAACATCGGGCCTGGATGAACCGTGGCCTGGACGATGCGGTGTAGTTGCGAGTCCTAATTGCTGCCTCTCGTTCGGAGCTTGCTCGTAGAAAAGAATTTCGCGAGGCGCACTTTGGCCCGGACTCGCGATATCTCGCACTCTGTCGTGCACTACAAGTTGGCCCGATGCAGCTCACACACATGCACAGCCCGCGTAGGCTCGTGCATATACACGACTGCGTTGCATTTATATACGTATATGCAAATATGTATATATGTGCCGAGGAGAACAGAAATCAGTGGCGGCGGCGACGGCTGCGACGGACCAGCAACAGCAACAGCAGCAGCAGGCCACAGAGCACTAGCGCAGCAAAATGCACGAATAGATTACACGCACGGCTCACACATAGCAATACACAGACGCACACTTGGACACAGAGACACAGTGCACTCGAGTCGATTCGTCGGCTAGTTCCTCAGCTCGCAGTACTGGTATTATTTTTGCTTCCAAGTGTGTATGTATAATAACGTCGACGTTGGACGACGACGAACGACGGCGACGATGATAATGCAACACACTGCAAAGTCGCGCAGCGCTATGAGACTGTCGTATACAATACACAGAGCGCCGAGCAGAGACTCGAGAGGAGCATTTGCACGTATACAAGTAGTAGGGTATATGTGTGTATTTATTACGCAGGGCAGCAGCAGCAGCAGCAGCTCAGCCGCCGCGGCCTGAAACAACTGTCGAGAGAGATAGAGCTGTAGGCAGCCAGAGCTCTACACTGACTCTGCCTATGGAGAGGCGCACTCACACACGCGCGCACTACACCAGTCTTGCAACGCACACAGCCACTCACACGCACGCGGTGACACACACGTACACACGTACGTCAGAGAGACTCGCTATGAGAGAGTCGGGGACTCCGAAACGACGACGACGGCTCACGCCAGTTACGGCAGTCGTGGAGGCGATAATCGTCAGAGTGTGAGTGCAACGATATACAGACTCGCGCACACGGACGCGACACACATACGATACGAGCTTGTACGTTATAAAAGACGACGGAGACGACGGAGACGTGCAGAAAAATTGTCGCGGGACTCGATTATTGCTTCATTACGATATGCAGGCCGAACGTCGATGCGCAACGTGCTCCTAATTTTTCTCGAGTCAAGAGGTAAACACTCGCTGGCCGCCGTTCGGCCGTTGGAACGTCAGAGGCAAACGCAACGCTCGTTGAACCGTCCCGAGAATCAAGCCTATATATGTACAAAAAAGTATCGAGCATTGATATATGTGAGCCGCCACTTTGGCCTCTCTTGTACCGCTCGAGACTCTGCGAGCGCGCAGATCGACAGAAAAAAAAAGTGTATAAAGAGAGCCAGACAATAAGGCGAGCGAATGGAATTTGTGTCGTGCGTGCGAGGGCGTGCGGAGTGCGGACTGCGGTGCGCTAACAAACAAACAAGCCAAATTCGATCGCGCGAACGAGCAACGATCTACCAAAGAGACATTCGATCCGCCAGCTGAAAAGTCGGAGCGAGCTGTAACGTAAGCCCTCGCGACACCAGATAAGCTCGCTCTCTCGTTGGCGTCGCGCGCTCTTGACCGGCTGGGCAATTTTCCTCGGGAAATCCGTTTATAAATATTTGTCCATCCTCGCGAGCGTGATTCACTCTCGTATATGTATATTATAATCTCGTACACGTCTGAGAGTAGATGGGGGGGGGGGGGGGGGGNGAGCTTCAGCTGCAAGTTGGGGGGGAGACAGATGCGATCGACGATTCAAACGATGTTGGCGCGGTGGCACGTGCTTGTATCGCTGCCGCGGCGAGCTTTGCGCGTGCGGCTCATGGCTTTAACGCACAATATAGCACGCATATGGTAGGTACGCTGCAAGCACCTATACACATGTATAAACAAGCATTGCGTTGACGCGAACCCTCGATCGCTGTTTTCAGTGAGCTCTGCGAGCACAAGTATGTGGATCGCGCGTACAAACACGTGCAGCCAATATGTAATTATTGAGAGCTGAGACCGAGCTGAGGAGCAGCGTTACGTAAACATAAACAAGTCGTTTTAATAGCATCGGCAAAAAGTGTGCCGAACGCGCCGATCGACTACTACTACTACTACTATTCACGTACGATAGCGATTCTGCGCTCAGAGAGGCTCTCGCGATTCTGCGTGTTAAACTTGTTTTGTTTTGCTCGTCTCGAGAGTTAAAAATCTCCCGTGAACTCGTCGGCATTGTTTTGAAAATTTTAAATGGTTCCCCCGTAAAGATGAGAAATTTCCGACACCTGCTGAACGATCGAATCCGATCCAACGCTTTGTTCAACTCACTGTAGCCTTTTTTTCTTCTTCTTCCCAACGATATGCAAAGGCCCATAGTATCGCAATTTCGAGCTCCTTTTTTCGTTCCGAACGAGGCCTTTTTTGTAAGTTGGGCTTTTTCGAGATCGATTTCTGCTCCGGAACGCGTTGCGTACACAATAGGTAGCTATACCTACACGGAGCTATACCTATATGGAGCCGAGAATAAATTTGCTAGCTTCCCATTGTGAGTGCGATATTATAGACGCAGGCAGGCACGCACACACACTGACGTAAAGCCGACGCTGCTCTAGCAGATCGCTGAGAAAATCAGCCGCGCAGAGCTCCACGCGCGCAATAAACTTTTTACCGATAACGGCTTACATCTATAGTTATTAAATCTCCATCCGTACGATATTAGAAAGGAATTTTTTCCCCGATCGGGCCTATTAATTGCCTCGAAAATAAAAGTATAGAGAGTTAAAGCTCTGCGTGACCTGCGTCTCTGTAGCGCTGATCACGATCGGATCAGTTTATAATTGAATTTACGCATGAACTTGCCACCCTGCGCCTATGGTGCATGCGAAGGCTCCAAAGCGAGATTGCGTCATCGTAATAATTAATTGCACAATGAATGAACGTCACTCCTTTTCTACTATATGTAGCCATGCGCCACGCATGCATTGTGCTTCGGTTGCACGAGCTCGACTATATATTATACCTGTACTGTACGTGGCAAAAAAAGCATCCGAAGAAGAAAAGGTCCCAAGCGACGTAATAATAGAGCATTATTACATTATTGGAGGGGCCAAGTCGAGAAAAGTGCGTGTGTGTGTGTGAGAGGAGATTATGGGCCACGAGAACTTACAAGTACGCAACTCGCGCCTCGACAATAAAACGCGTATAAAGTTTCGGCTCGTACAATCGACGCGTAACACCTTTATACACGGACGCGTATCCAAAGCGCACAAGATATTCCCCGAGAAATATCGCGTATGCACGTGCTCTCGAGTAAGTGTCGCGCGGCGGCTCTCGGTAATTTACCTTCCATAGGCGGCCAAAAATAGCTGCACCTGCCGCTGCAGCTCATCTTTCTGAGCCGATGCGCGAATTAGCATTTTCTCGTTGCGCCTAGTCGCTCGTGCTTAATTTTATTGGCTCGCTACCCACTGCGATATAAAAACGAATTTCCTCGATCGAGAGATTCCCACCTCTCGTCGAGGCGATATAGCTACTGCACCTACGTGCGTAATTCAAGGCGCTCTCGCTCGATTGACGATGAAAATACGCAAGGCCGGAAAAACTCGCAACCTTTTCCATCTATCGGACAAATCCGCGCGTATCCCCGATAATTATTTTTATAATCTTCCACAATTAAAACACTCGCCGCGTTGCTATAGCCGCTCACCTTGTCAATGAAACTGACGCGATATACTGCGTGGCAGTCACACGAGGCTCGGGCGGCCCAACAACACATAACGCACAACGCAAAGAGCCTCACACGACTCAAGAGTCAATGGACCTTTGCATGTTTTTATGAGTGATATAATCGAATGAGACAAACTTCGCGCACCACTTGGAACGAGAGATTTTTCTCCCGCTTGACCTACTTGCGCTTGATAAAATAATCTATGCAAAAATCTTCGTCAATGAGATTACGAGGCTGCAATGCTCCTTCATCTCTTTATAGTTTACTTTATTATAAGCGATAATATGCGGGCTCGATTGCGGCTTGACTAATGCACCTATTCAACGGCGAGCTATCGAAAACAATTCGCCAATAAGTGAATCCACTTTACCGAATAAATTAATTACAACTACCTATAACTACCAAATCTATATTCATCGATCCGAATTTTTTTGCTCGAATAAAATACAAAAGCATGAAATTTTATTTGAAAATTTTAAAGAGTACATTTTAACAAAGAGAAAACTTCTATAATGGAGAATACTCGAAAGAATATCATTTTTATGTCGTAGAAAAGTAGAAATCAAGTTAAAAAGTACTTGTATTATTGTAAAAGAATTTATTTTTATTTTATACACAAATTGATGTATCACAAGTTTCAGCATTTTATAACCATTGGTTCAATAAATTTATTTAAGTATAAAAAAATCGTTTTTATCAACGATTATTTATTTTAGGTATCTAATTGTAAATGTCACCGTAAACATCGAGCTTATCGTATATGGCTATCTTATTCTACATTAACCATAAAAATTTACATCAAAATTTTCTTATATTACAAACGTTTGCACTATTCCTTTAATAATAATTTACCATTGCATTAAATAGAATTTCAAATCAATTGTTTTAAATATATACCTCTCAAAGTTTTGATACAACAAAAAAATTGAATATATAATTCATAGATATATAATAATTTTTATATAAATACGTGTAAATCGAGCAGAAACGTGGACTTGTCATTTTTTTGGCAGTATGAATACTCTTTGAGCAATAAGCTTAAATCATTTGACATAAAACACTGCACATATAAATTTATCTGAGCACTATTTATACATAATTTGACAAAATTTAAATTTTTCATCATCTCTGCTTAATGATAAAAAATTCAATAACATTCAACTCATATCACTCGGTCGAGCGTAAAAAAACTACAAGATGTTTTTTGCATTTACAACTAAAATGACTCAGTACTGATACTAAAAAAAGGATTACATCTATCTTAAAGCCTGCTTACTGAGTAATTTAAACGATACAAACAAATAGATGAACTAAAAGTAAAATTGCCATATTTTTCAGCCGATCACAGATTAAAGGCTTTATCAAAATATGCACATAGTCTTTTTTGATAACATTATTTAAATGACCTATCACTTATTCTTCATAAGCATAGTGCGTCGAGATACTCGACCGCAAGACAATCCCGCGATAAATATGAACCCAATCACAGTGAAGGCTAGTACGAGGAAATAGCGCCTGGCTGGTGAACGGTTGACAGAATCGTAGAGTTCCTCAAAAGTTTCTGGGGCTGCAAGCTAAAAACAAAAAAGGAAACATTAGAACTGTGATAACTAGTACTCAAGTCGAAAAATTATACCTTATCAGCATTTTTAAACATCTCAATTCTTGTAGTTAACATTTTATAACAATCTGGTTGCAACGTTTTCTCATTGTCTTTTAATACATTCTGCAGACATTTAATATCTAAAGAAAAAAAAATTCAATTCAAAAAAAGTAAATAAATGTTTTATATTTTTGATTTATAAAAATACTCACGTCTTCCAGCACCTTGTATTACAAAACCGCAATACTTGCTAACATCAACGGCGCATGCTTTTTGCAACAGTGGATCCACATTTATGTCGGCTTTGGCTTCTTCAATCATTTCAGCTACTTGAATACGACATGCTTCTTTCATATCTTTATCATCAGCAGTGAACTTGTTTTTCAAACATTCTTCGACTTTGCCTGGGGAATTATTTTCGTCGGCTTTACATAGTTTGTCGATCTGAAAAAATGCAATTTAATGTAGAGCATTCAATTTTAAAGAAAATATTGAACTTTATTACCTCCTCAGCACAAAGGGCAGCTATCAAAGGGTTTAAATGATAATTCAAAGCAGCTTCTCTTAAAATAGTTTCCATTTGTCTTTCACATTTTGTGGTAAGTTTTGATTCTTTAAATTTACTTTTTAAACATCCTATCACTATGCCTTCCAATTCTTTATTTTGAGGTTGATGTTTTATATACTAAAAAAATCAATATTATTTCAATGCAGATATCAAATATTTATGTAAAACAATTTTTTCAGTTTTGATACTTACATACATACAATGTTTGTTTATATCATTTGAGCATGCTGACTGTAAGGCTGTATTAAATCGATAATCAGTGTTCTGTTCAGCCATTCTGTTCATAACAAATGATCGACATTTATCATCAAACATTGAATCGTCTTTAAAACGTTTCAAGCAATCCAAAGTTTGTGATCGATCTGTGCCACGACAAAATTGTCTCACCATTGGGTGGCAAGCATGCATGAGAGCGAAATCGACAGAACTATCTTGGAACTCTTGTTTCCTCACTTTGAATAACTGAGCATGACACTCTACGCCTAATTTGGCTTTATGAGATGCTAAACATTCGAGTACTTGAGAATTGCCAGGTTCAACATTGGAACATAATAAACCTATTTCTTTTTCACATGTTTTATGCAATTTTGGATCAAACTTTATGTTTTCTCTCTGTTGATAAAGCTGTGCTTTTAGTTGTTGTCGACATTCTCTAGTTATTTTATGCTGAGAGTCATAAATTATATCTTTTTGTACAATATCACTTAGACAAGCAATAACTTCAGACTTTGTTTTTGCTCTAAAAAATAGTAATTAAATTAAGATATGTACATTAATAAAAATTTTCTTAAATATGCATACTTACTGTTTGCACCATCTGGTAACCATGGGTCGACAAGCTTCTTTAAATTTATAAGTAAAGTGATAATTTTTAAGAGATATCAATTGAAAATGTTCAACAGCAGCTTTACATTTGCTATCAGTACGAGAATCTAAATCATTTTTATGTTCAATTAAACATTCCATCATATCTCCATCATCTTTACCAAACTGTTGAATTTCCTGAAATCCAACAATTATTTTAGACTCTTTGATAAACGTTATAAAACAATACATTTATAAAATAATATATACATCACAATGTTTTTCCATAATATGCCTGCAAGCATTCATTATAATAGGATTTAATTCAACTCTTTGAGCTTGCTCTTCAGTAAAATTTCCTACTGCTAATTTGCATTGTTGATTCAAGCTTAAACATAAATACATTAAAGTAAGTATTTGTTTGTCAATTTATTATATTAATTTTTAAGAATATATTTGATATTTACCTATCAATATTATCTTGTAGACACAAGATCTCTTCACCTTTTGCAGTTTTATCGAAACAAAATGATGCTAAATCATCCAAGCATACTTCTTCAATTTCTGGTTGAAGATCAACATTAATGGCTCTTTGTCTCATGACTCGTTTAATTTCATCCAAACAAGATTTCTTAAGCTAAAACCATCATTGATTTTATAATTTTATTAAATACTCTGTTATTGTTTAAACAACTATTTAAAAAAACTGTACCGTCATATTTTTTTGTGGATGATAGGCATATCTGTACAAACAAGGTAACACAAGAGGACCTCTTTCTGCGTCAATTTGTGTACCATCATTTGCCCAAGTATTACTAGCATGGCAGAAGTGCACTGCATCTGCTCTACAAGTTCTGTACAGTTGTGGGTCAAGCTTGAAATCTCTTGCAATGAAATATTGAATTTGAACAAGAGCTGTTGCACATGATTCAGTCATTCTATCAGTTCCTAGTTTATCCATGAGACAAGATATGATTCTGGCATTTCCTCCTTGAACCTTAAAAGAATTAGAGATGGATAACATTTTTTTTTTCAAACACTACAAGAAAACCCAAACTAAAACCTACATCTTTACAAGCTACATCCACTACTGATTGGCAAGCTTCTCTTAAAACAGGATCTACTCGCCAATCTTCTCCAGCGTCTGTTTCTCTGATCAAATCTTCCAGCTGCAAACAACATTTTTTAAATACATATGAAAAATAATAATCATGTTAATAAACTTACAGCTCTTTGGCACATAGTGGAGACCCTGGCTTTTCTTTTTCTTCCTACTCTTGTATACTCCATCAAACAATGAATTGTAGAACCTCCAACACCATTATTACAAAAGTTTTTAATATCCTTAGCACAATTGTTTACTATTTCTGGGGATAATCTATAATCTTCCATGAGTATTTTTCTATGATCAAACATCTCTACTTGACATTCTGGAGCTACTTTGCTGCCATTTTTAACAGCTGATTCTAAACATAATAAAATTTGAGCCAGTTTTATATCTCTATCATCTTGCACATTTCTGCGACAATGATGCATTTTAATATCTTCTTTGCAGGCTCTTGCAAGACCTTTACTAACTCTATAATCTGAAGCAATAAGTTTTTCTCTCCTAGCTAACTGATCTTGGCATGCTTTAGTCATTGTTCGATCAGTCTTGTGCTGCATCAAGCATTTGTAAACAAAACCACTTCCTGGCCTAATGCTAGGACAAAATTTAATATGATCTTGCAAGCACGCTAAGTATAATTGACGGTCTAGTCTGATATTGTCAGATTGAATTTCAGTAACTTTAAGGATCTGTTTCTTACATGGTACTTCGAGTTTATTAACATATTGTTGTAAGCAAGCCAATGTTTGTCCTTGCAAAATGTCTTTATATGGTTGTATTCTTCCACATTTGAAACGATTTACATCATTTTGACATTCCGGAACAAATGATGCTACTATTATTTTAAAGTCATTAACAACCCAATCTAGTCTTTGAATATAATCTGAACATTGAAGATCATTAACTTTATCTCTTTTTTCTACTAAACAAAACAAGTAAGAACCAGGTGTAGACATTGGACAATTTAAATCTTCTAATGCATTTCCACATTCACTTTTAGTCATTTTATAAATGTTTTCATTCTTGGTAATATCACGAATATAATTATAAACTGAATGTTGACAGTCATCATCTATATCAGCTACTTCACTTGGCTGTAATATGAAAAATTCAATGAAATATATTGTAATGCAATTGCTTCTGATCTTATTAAGTATATTTTACAATAATACCAACAACACTTGTTAGATTATTATGATGTAAACAAAAAATATCATTGACAGCTAAAAATAATACGAAAAGATTAAAAAGCGAGCAAAAAATTACCTTAAAAGTTTGAATACATTCTAAATAAAACAAATCATCCATATTTTTATTAGCGACACCGCACAATTTTTTAAGTTTATCCTGGCACGAAATGGGTTGAATTTTAGAAAATGAATCTGTTATTGACACTACAGCCTTCACTATGGATCTTTTTCTTCTTAAATGGTTTCCTATAAGTTCGTCTAGCTGCTGATGCGAGCTGTCAACATTATCATTGTACTTGTCGACAATCCATCTAACCTCCGGTTGCTCGTCGAGTTCAACGTACATGACATCGTCGTTTGCATAGGAGGCCAGGGTATGGCCAATGAACGATACAATCAACAACACAAGGATGTCCTGGCGCACCATGTTGAAGCCTCTCTCGGTCGGTCCCCTCAGTCGTAAGAAAAACCACTCCGAAAAGATCACTCAGTCTTCTGTACCGGATGAAGTCCTATATACCTCTTATATCTATAGTGTATTATTTAGCAGCGGCGAAAGATCACATCAGTCCATGATGATAAAACTGTAGAGATTTTTCACTACTCGCCTGTGGCTTGCAACAACTCCAGTACAGCAGGCAACAGTGGCAGCAGCACTCAGCAAAAATATGCGCCGCAAGTTTAATGCAGCGCCAGCGAGTGGGCACCGGTAGTCCGACACTTTAGCGCAGTTTAGCAGCAGTTAAGCTTGTTCAAAATGATCAATTCCACGACTGGTGAATATAGCAAAGTCGGTGCAAGTCGAGATCTAGTCGCGCAGTCAATGACTTTCTCTGCTCGTCCGGGGGGATGATTGATGAAGCCAAGCTTTAGCTCTGCGTGTTGTACAATGACGTTTTGATGATGAATAGTAAATCGTTCGAAATCAAGATGAGACTACCATTGTAACTTTAATCCATCTAATCCCAAGAGGACGTTTTTTCGCTACTTTTTTCGGACACTGTATTTTTGGTGAAAATGGGATAAAAAAATATTCGAGTATACCAATTTCAATGTTATGTATAATGCCCTTTTAAAATTTAACTTCAGAGTTTCGAAATAATGATTAAGTCAAAAGATATACTAGATTTTATATAAAAAAAGGGGGTTTTAAGAAAAGAATTTCAATTTTTCAATTTTCCAAATGGAAACCATATGAAATCTAATGGCTTTTATGCATATATCGGTTCCTCAATGCCTAAACTAAAAGTTATCGTGGTTTAGATTGGAAAAAATAAAGTTTAAACATAAAAAATGTCGATCAAAACACGGAAAGATGAAAAAAAAATTCTAGAACTTTTAACTAAAAACCAGATCATATCTAAAAATCGATTCAAAAATTCTGAAAAATTCATACATGTTTGAAGCATGTTTTTTTCAATAAAATTTGATGATTAAACTTTATTTTCTCTAATCTAAACAACTATAACTTTTAGTTTAGGCATTGAAAAACCGATATTTGCTCGAAAACCATGAGATTTCACATGTTTTCCATTTGGAAAATTGAAAAATTGAAATTCTTTTTTTAAAACCCCCTTTTTTTTAAATAAAATTAAGGATTATAACTTTTGACTTTATCATTATTTCGAATATCTGAGGTTAACTTCTGAAAAGGCATTAAATTCTACGTTAGAATTTGTTACTCACATATTTTTTGGCCTCATTTTTACCGAAAATATAGTAGCCGAAAAAAATGGCGAAGGAACGTCCTCTTGGGATTTAATGGGTTAACTCAAAATGTGGCCGACTCTCTGTCAAGTCAACGATCAAATTTTTTTGGCAAGTTGAAAATGTCCTGGAATTTCGATAAAATTTTTTCCTAAGTTGATATTTTTTCGATTAGCTTAGTACATGTATAAAATGACTTGATTGAAAAAGTACATGAGAGCTCTTTTGCTCTCCAAAAAGTAGAAACTAGCCCATTTTCGAGGTTTTTTGCACATTATCTGAACGTTATTGATATCTCTAAAAAAATAATACAATTACAATAATTTATGAGGCGATATTAGATATCTTGAGAAAGCTTTGCGAATGTCTTTGGAGATGAAAGTCTAGATCACATTTGATTAAGCTTTGAGTTTTGTATTTCTTACTATTATACAAGCCTCTAGAGTGATCTGATGACTTTGGAATAGTTGTTTTTAGAAAATTTGGACAATTAACACAAAAAAAATTCCTTCATACTAATTGTACTACATTTTGGGCCTTTTTTCGATGTTTTTTGCCCGTTTTTCGATACTAATTGTTGTCTACAGTGCATTACTTTGAAGCCCATTACAAAACTTTATCAGGCAGTAATTAACATCTTCAGCATCTTTTTAAATGATTTTGGAAACGAAAGTCCGAATCAAACTCGATTAAATTTCGTGTCATTTGTTTTTGTCAAGTTATTACGACTCCACAAGCTCCCAGATTGCTCCAATAACTTAGGAATGCATTTTTTCTGAAATTTGGACAATTTTCAACATAAAAGCTCATTGGAACTTTTACATTTGAGTCATTCTACACTGATCTAGAAACTATTTAAATATTTGTGATTTTTAATGAATTTCGGAAAAAATGCTAAAATGACCTTTGAAAAAGTGTCATAAAAGATCTCAATTTTTCCAAAAATTTTTTTGAGACATTTCTGACATCGGAAACAACAAATTTTTCATATTTGCAGAAAAAATTTTTTTTGCACCGTTTGACTTCACGGAGAATTGGCCATTTGTAAGAGTTTTTATGAAAAAATGTTTGTAATATAAATAATTAACTTGTAATTATAAGCTCTTGTAAAATTATGTGAATTGGAAATTCGAATAATTATTAGAAATATAAACAAAGAACATAAATGAATGAATAATGTTGAAAAATCAATTCTGAACAATTGAATTTTCTATTAAATTGTAGTTTTCAACTAGTTTTTAATAATTCAAGTTGAATTTTTATATAAAGTTGTGAATTGATATTAATATAGGTGTGTGACTGTGAAATATGCTTCGTCCACTTGTGTATGCATTTCCAATCATGTTTTTTTTAACCAATGTATGAATAAATACGTTTGACTTATTAAAATTTATTTATTTAAATAATATGTAAAATTATGTAACATTAAAATAATTGCACTTTGGAAGCATTTCCCAAGTTATTTCTTATGAGGAGAAATTTAGTTCGGTGAGCGCCGCTGGCATACATGGAAGTCATTTTCATAAGAGCACACGTTAAAATCGATGCTAGCACTGGTATCCCCGTCATCCACGTGCACACCGCGAATAGGCATTAAAAATAACTTGCGCTGATCGCTATCACAAACTTTGTCCTGTTGCTGCCAAGCAAATATCGTATGAGTCTTTGTTCGGGAATGATTCATCGATGATCATTTCACAGCACTCAATTGGCATTCGACATTGCGTCAGCTCCATAAAACATTCCAGTGCCCAGACTCGGAAAAATCCTCTCGACAGTTTCTCACACAAATGTAGTTGAAAATCCTCATGATACCTACAGAATTTCTGTAAGTATCTTGTACGTGACAAATCCAAGTAGTCCTGATATGTGAGTAATTTTGACGCATCTTTGGGACGTAACCGAGTCAGGTCGTAGAGTGACAGACTCGGAATTACCATCGTTCTTTTTGCCATACTTAAGTAGTCTTCGTCGTTAGGCGAATCTTGAAAAACATACGACAACTCATTGAACAATCCATACTTGGCGAATAATTTCATAATGGTCAAGGCGTCGCTTCGGGTCAGCTCATATCCTCCATTCTCCAGACATTCGACAACGGCCAAAGAACCCGAAGCTACTGTCAGTTTCAAACTGTACCACCCTTCAGTCTCCTCCTTTGTTAATCCCTCATCGAAGTGACTCTCAGTTGGAAAAACGAAGCAAGATATATCAGCACCATTATTCATCAAACTCTCGACCGCACCCGGCAAGAATCTTGTCACGGCCCATTGAAGAGGTGTCCGGCCCAACTTGTCTAAAGCGTCGACCTGCAACATTTTATGTTTTTCGTTGTTTGTCTTAAAGAATTTCTCCAGCAAGCCGTCATCCTTGTTTCTCTTACAAATCACATGAAGAGGAGTCAATCCTTGAACGTTGGCCACATTCGGATCTGCACCTTTTCTCAGCAACCACTCGGCAACCTTGTCGCGTCCTCTCCTCAGAGCCAAGTGCAATGGTGTGTCCCCAAACTTGTCCTGAGCATTGATATTTATCGGCTGATGTTTGTCGTTGGCGAACTTGAATAACATCTCCGCCAAATCGACGTCATCGATTCTCCCACAAATCACGTGCAGGGGAGTCAACCCCTTTGAATTCACTAAAGTAGGACTGGCGCCTTTTCTCAGCAGCCATTCGGCCACCTTCTTCTGGTAGTAGCGCAGGGCCAAATGCAGCGGGGAATCGCCTGTTTCTTGCACGGGGAAATTGGGATCCCGCACTAACTTGAATAATTGTTTGACGACGTAGAGACAGCCAGCCATGCAGGCCACGTGAAAGTGTGATACTCCAGATTCGTCGGTGTAATTCACATCAAATCTGTTGTATATTCTAAAAAGATCACGGATCAGGATATCCCGATTATGAGTCTTGAATCTTAAACTAACATTTACTGGTGTGGTGCGAGATGCCAATGGCTTGCCGTCTTCATCGAGCTCAGGCTCGTCTTTGTATCCTGTCCTAATAACAAACCTGACCAAGGTGGTGTAGTTGTATTCCGTGGCCTTCATGAGTAAACAATCAATTTCTTCTCGATGAAAAATCTCTTGGAGGTCTGGAAGTCCAACATTCCTATTTATGGTATAATATATAAAATATTTACAAAATGTTTCGTAAATTGAGTCATGCATTTCTTTATTCTCCCAATTGTGATTTTCTCGATAGACCTTCAATTGTTTTAGTATTTTTTGATTCATCTGTGAATCGATATTTTCATGAAAGCAATCGAAATGAGAAAAAGCAATTAAAAATTGATTGAAATCGTCGCTGGCCATATTTTTACACACTTGCACGGAAATACAGTTTAGCTTGTAATTATTCAAAGTTTATTCACTTTTCGAGAGTCACTTGCGGTAGTTGATGTAATCTCTCTTCGTTGCTCACGCTGCGGCGTCGTAAGGTGCACTGACTATTCTCTACGATCTATATCGAGAGAGTGCGAGCACGTGGTTGTATCATTAACTAGTGAAGATCTTAAATCCAGCGTAGTGGGAGACCCTCGTGGGTGTATAACGTATGCTAGCAGTAATAACAGTAGCACATGGCTTGGCATAAGCCCGGCCTACTTCACTGGATTTACACTTTCTAATTGTTACTGAAGCGACGCTGACTGCATTCATGTCGTTTGACCGATCTACCCAAAAAAACACAAACAGCGGCAAGGAAAAAATACACCAAAGATATGTTCGCACTCACTCTCTCGGAGGGCGAAGCCGTCCTCGTAAAAGTTGTACACATTGTCGCGGATCTTCTTTTTCACGTTAACTATGGTGTTGTCCGAGGGAACATGCTGAGCTGCTGACACGACGAGCTGCGCGGGAAAATCCCGAAGCGCGTTTTCTAGCCTCGATAATGCAGTGGAGCAAAAAAAAAAAAAGAGAAAAAATCGATCTCTGCAGAGTATTCGTTTTCCGAATAATATGCACATCTCGTGTTTGTTTAAGCTTTTCGTTATAGCGCGCATGAATTATATGCATATGCGGCAGAAACTTGAGTCATACTTGTGCGTGGAATAATCTGTCGAATGTATAATGAATTCCGAGCGTCGGACATTACTGCGTACCTACCCGAGCTGTTTCGCATTATTATATGATACGAAGCGAGATCGGTCGTGTGCGTCTGCACGCGCACAATTGATTGAATTACAAAATTCGCTACATCCATGTATACGATCGCGCTCACGTATTACGAGAATTATCTCGTTTCGTGCGCGCATAAATCAACAGGCGTGACGCCGCGCCACAACCACTTGCTTTTCCTCCTTCGAAATTTTCACCCAATAAAATGTCTTTATTGTTCTCGTGATATTCTCATATGTTCGCTATATCGAACGTGTCACGAGTGCAAAGCGCCGAGTATACTTGGGGAAAAGTCTGCATCTCCAGCGGCAAAGCTCAACTATGAAAGGCTCTCGGCACGTCCGGCCGTTGACAATTCGGTTTTCAACATATTTTGCCATTTCTTTCGAGTCCGTTGACTTTGGACTCTCTTTCGAGCTGTTTATCGAAGCAGTGACGGTACACGCGAAACTCGAAGAAAGAACGAGAATACTGCCAATACTGCAAAGTTTGAGGTGCACCTATTAAATCAAAGCGAAAGACCGTATGATTAAATTTCAATGGCATCGAGAATTCGCAGCTCAAATACTCGAGCCTGCAGCTCTGGATAGTTCGTTCATTGAGTATATACAGAAGATTCGAATTAAGTGCTCGAAAAGCTATTACTTACATTCCGCTATTTACACTGAATTGAAGAAATTCCGTTGTAAATTGGGCGACAGAAAAAATTCAGTCAAAAGCTGCAGTCTCGGGCTGAATCCGTCATCCTTGGAGGAGAGTCGTCGATTAAGTTGCTCGCGCAACTTTTCATCTTTTCCTTCAAAGTTTCACGGGCCAATTCCTCGGCGCAGCGAGAGACGCTCTTTATACCCCTCGAAAACTTGATAATTCAGATACTAAACACGAGGAGTTTGCGTCAGCTATAGGCGCATTCACGAATTTCAATTATTCATCTGAAACAATTCCAACTTGGTTATCTTTATTCTGCAGGATAGTCTGCGACAAAGCCATGCGAAATGGAAACGACGACGAAAACTTGACATTTTTTAAGTGCTGCAAAATTGCGTAAATATACACGCCCGAGATTCAATTTTAAGTATTAAGGTACGTATATGTATCGTCGTTGAAAGCTCGCTGCTCGTCCTGAATTTACAGGTAGTAAACCGCTCGTCCCGCTCGCTGACAATTAATCAGTCGAGAGAGAGAGAGAAAAAAAACGACTATTAACTCGAGCTGCTCCGCTCGCGAACGTTGAATGCAAAAATACACATAGCCAAAGTACCCGAGACTTGCCCTGGACTTTCAAATAGTCGTGCAAAATACATCGAACGCAGATAAGACACGCGCGGGAAATATCGAAGATGGAAAAAGTCAGCGCTTTCTTTCCTCTATCCTCGCGGCAGAAAATAATAAATACTTAAATTTGAAATGAGTACGCAAATAATAAATTAATAATACAACAATGAGTATATGAATATCTGAGTTTCGATATTCATAAATGAGTCTTGTATTCGTTCAAAATAATGTTAAAAATATAAACATAATATCAACACTTCTTGAATTTACCAACTCAAAGTACGTTATTTTGATTTTCGCTTTTCAGTCTACACTCACTGCTCGAGATTGAAACAGTTGAACAAATTATAGTAAACGTTAGCTATCATGTCAATCCAAAGTCTTTGCAAACACATTAAAAAAAACACCAACAACGGCTGGATAAAGGGCTTGACCCATTTATTTACTGAAAAAGAAACATTCAAGTTCGCAGTCATCTTAAAGAACAAAATTGGTCAACAGAACCCAGCATTTTTACTATTAATAAATAACAAAGCTGAGCGAGAACCAAGAGAGTTAGCAAGCATCAAGCTGGTACAAATTATGAACACCTCTCAAGATGAACTTTACCACATATCCACTATTAAGTTGGAAGAATCCTTTAAACAAAAAGAAAAAAAATTATGGACATCGGATACCAGCAGTTCCGAAGGACACTTTTTGAACGGAACCGGTATTGTGGATATAACTGTCTACGAAAGAGAGGCAGGATTAATACTTATAATTTTATCGGATGAAGAAGAAAATGGTCTCGAAGACGGAACATACAATATCTATTACAATGACACGAGCAACAAGTTTGACATAAAAGCCAAAGAAATTTGCTTCGAACCATTAGACAAAATAACATATTGCATTCTGAGGAATCAAGTCATGGCCTCTAACAATAAAAAAAGACATCGTGCTCGAGGTTACGAATGCTCCACATGTAGTCATTCATTCATAAATGAAGTACTTTTAGAATTGCACCAGGCAGTCAATTTGGAAGATCATCTACATCGGAAGAGGGACAGATCGATCGATTCTGCAGATCCATAGAAAAATTGTAATTAATTGAAAAATTGTTCTCGTATTGACTTGAAATGCTTAATTTACTTTTTCAAATTAAAATAAAATAAAAAATATCCCTCAAAAAATGTAGCATGTTTCAATTTATAAAAAATATATAATCACAACACATTGTATAAAAATTCGTAACGACTGGCAATTTGATGCAGAAACCAAAATATCGGTCACAAGCGAAAGCAAAAGGTAAGGCGGCACATCCTTCGCGTCGATACATCATATTTACACCGAGGGTAATCTGCAGGGAAATCAGAACTCATCCTCGTGTACCTATAGGTAACATATGTACTCGAGTGTGTGAATTTGTTGGTGTATAATAAATATCAGACTAAACAACGAGCTAATGCCGTTGGGATACATATTCTCCATGTTCCATTGTAAAATATGGTCGAACAAATCGTCTTCACTGAAAAATCGCAAATCAACTTTATTTATTCTGCTCGGTAGTTTTGTGGACTCACCTTTCGACTTCTCAATTCTAATGGACTTATTTGAGCTTGGCTCGGTGGGTGGCAAAATATACTCACGTAAATATACGCTCCTTTTTTTCAACTCGGTGGGGCAGTTTCATTAGCTCGACTACTTTGCGACTGGCTGCTTTTCGCTCTAATGAAATACTCGGCTCGAGCTTGTAGCTTTTTAGTATAACTGACTCGCGGTAAGCCAGATGTACCAAAAAATGAATCAAAGCTGCGCAATATATTTAAAAAGCTACCGAGACTCGGCGAATCTTTTCGACTCGACACAGGACCTTGTAAAAAGAGCAACAAACGTCATTTCAAATTTAACGTGGACGAAATGAATGACACAAGTTTAATGTAGAGCACAATTATGAATAAAAAATGTATTGATGCGCAAACAAAGTTGATTAAAATCATTTTTGGCTCTCACATACATCCCAACTATTTACATAGGAAGAAACGTCAAATGAATCAGTGCGATTCGTTGTCGATATGGTGCGAATGAAAAAAATCCGACACTGCCTCTCGCACTCGATTAATATTGATGATATTGGCAAGCGCGCGTCAAACTTGTTTAACCGTCGGCGGAGCGATTAATTCTGGTGGACAGGCCGGATAGATTATTTTGTCGCTGCGTTTGCAATTGCTCGGAAATTCGGGGATGCCGTTGCAATCGATCAGCTGGAATTTCTTGTCGAAGCATATTCTTAATTCCGATACGTAAGACTCGTTCTTTTTCTGCAACGAGAGAGAGAGAGAGAGCCTGTGTCAGTCATTAATGTTTTGTTTCTTTGTTTACGCCTGTAGGAAGTGAGGAACTCACGTGATTTCTGACGCACTCGACGTAGGCATTAGTGCCCAAGACCTTTTTGACGGCTGCCAAATAATCTTGCAGATCGTAGGACCGATTGAGCGCCAAGCCAGCCTGAGCCAGCACCCCCTTCATGTCGTATTTCTCGATCAAATCGAGGCCCTTCTGGAAGTACTTTTTTTCGTTGCTCACCTCCTCGATGTCGATGGCGCACGTGCCGTGCTTCTCCCACTCGTGCTTCCAGAACTCGTGCGGCTTTCCGCCTTTGTGCAAGTCGATCCACTTGACCTCCAGCTTGGCTCTCAACGGCTCGAGGGCGGCCAAATCAAAGTGCAACGACTCATTACAGAAGAACGGGCCCATCGTGTGGTTCTGGGTCGGCCAGATGCCGTGGATCGACCACTTCTCGTTCGATGGCAGATTGCACTCGTGTTTCGGTGACTTTTCCTCCCACTCGTAGCAGCTGAAATCTTATGGTGTTGTTAGTTTTACTCAACGAATTCATTTTGAGTGACGAATTGACCGATGTTGAGTTTTTGAATGAAAAATATTGAAAAATTGTTTTATCGGTGTAATGTGTCACAACTTTAATCATGTGTCATGTACTTTAATCGTTTTTCTACATCAAAATTCTACGGAAAAAATTTAAAAAAAAATTTATTCACAAATCCGATTATGCCTTGATATAAAAGCTGACAACAATATCGTTTTTATCTGGCAAATAGAATCAGTTTTTATTTCCATTGAACATTTTTAGAGTATGGATGTTTTCCTTCTTCATCGGCAAAGAAGTTCTTCCAAAAAACAGCTTGTAATAATCATTCTTATCATATTCTCGTTATATAAAGGTATAAATCAGTTTCGGGATAAAAAAATCGCATAGTTATAATTATTGTAACGAATTTTACTTAGAGATCGTTTACTTGACGAATCAACATAAAGAGGTGAAGGCTTATGACAAAAAATGATTTTTTATTCGGCGTAAAATACTCATATTTTTTAAATGACATTTTATCGCATTTAAAAAATATCTGCCATTAAACGTAAACGTAAAATATATAAATAACGTTAAAATCACATGTATTGCACAGTCGTTACTGAAAAACGAATAAAACCAAAATGTACATTCTGAGCTAGGAAAAAATAAAAGATGATTTTCCCCGTGTGGCGCAGCGTTCTCGCGTCTACATTCATACAAAGTGACACGAGGTATGGAGTGCGAGGAAAACGTAGCAACGTCACTTGGCTTGAGACGAGCCTTTTTGGATTGAATTAGCGGTCGACTTCGACGTCCTCGCAGTATCTACAAGGGAAGAAGAAATTTATAAATAAGGTAAATGGAAAAGAGCAGGTGAGATGGGGCGATCGCGAATGAGAGAGTTTACCTGAAAAGTCAGGCTCGAAGCGCATCCTCGAGACGGTGGCCTCCCTCGAGCCGGTGGCGAGACTAAGTTTGCTCCTGGCCGTCAGATTGGCGTGGCTCGAGCGGCTCGTGGACAAGCGGCTCGACGAGGCGCAGCTGCTCCGGGGCGTCGTCGTGGCCGGGCTCTTGGCGTAGAGACAGGCCGACGGCAGCTCGATGTTCCGCTCGGACAGCAGCTTCTTCACGTAGGCCTCCGCCTCGATGTGGCGTATGGCGAACTCGGCTATGCGCTGAAGCGCCAGATTGTTTTGCTCGCTCAGCTCGCGCACGGCTATATCCCTCTGCAGCCGATTCATTAGTTTTTGCATTACCGATTGAATCGCATAAATAATCGTGCACAAAGCCAAGGACTCACCTCTTGCAGTATTATCGTCTCGTCGGAAGAGCAGATGCACTTGTTTTGCACGTCCTTGAGAACTTTGCGTAGGTTTTTATCGGCCCTGGAGATTTTGTCTCTCTGCTCGGTTATCTGCTGCTCGAGACTCGAGGCGATCTCGCGTTTGTCCTCCTTCTCGTCCTTGACCCTCTTCACGTCCTTGTCCAACTGCTCGCAGTTATCTTCCATACTCTAAGGACGAACGAGATGGACGTTTTAAATCGTTGGCTAGCCCAATAAGATTTCGCATATCCCAGGTAAAACAGACCTTCAAATCGTCCTGGAGCTTAGCGAGGGCCTGTCGTTTGGTCCTGAGCTTGTCGAGAGCCTCAAAGAGCTCCTCGTCGAGCTTCTTCTGCTGCAACTTCTCCGGGCCTTTGTCGTCGACGATAGACAGGCTCGACTTGTACTTGTCGTTGCAGACGTTAACGAGCCTCAAAGTGTTCTCCATGCTGCGGATCTCGGCTTCGGCCTTCCTGATGGCCATGTCGAGCTTGTTGCCGCGCTCCTGCAGCAGGTAGCGCTCCTGGGCGCTCTGTATGAGGAGGTAGGCAGTCGTGAGAGGGCCGCCGTCCTCGGGGTTCTTGCCGAGGGTCGCCACCAGCAGCTCGTAGCGCGAGCGCAACTGCTGGAGCCTCGAGCGGCGCTCCAACAGGACACTGCGCAGTTCGCCGCACTCGGCCGACAGGATCTTCTTCTGCATGTTGAGTCGCTCCCTCTGGTCGTTGATCTCGCAGCGTCTCTCCTGCATGGCCGCCTCCATGTGTACGGCGCACTCCTCCAGGTCGAAGAGCTTGTCGTCGACCTTGGCCACGATCTTGGTCGCCTCCTTCAGCTTCAGCTCGAGGAGGCTCTCCTCGACTCGGCGCTCCTCGTACGCGGCTTGAGCCAGTTTCAGCTGTTTCTCGCCGCCGTCGATCAGCAGAGCCAAATCCTGCTTGCGATTGTTCAATCGTTTCACCTCCTCGGCGTTGCTCTCGATCGCCTTGGCGATGAGTCTCACGTCGTTCTGGAAATCGAGCCGTTAAAAGTCAATAAAAAGTAGTCGGGCCAGAGTACTCGACTCGGGTAGCCTATCGTTCGGCTAATCACCTCGACTTGCGACAACTGATTGCTCAAAACCTTGGCCACCTCGGCCTTCTCCTTGGCGATCCTCTTCAACTGCTCGATCCTCTGCTGCTTGGCCTCGAGTTCCTCCTTGTCGCGGACCTGTCCCATGACCAAGGCCAGGCGCATCTCGCACCTCTGAACTTCGAGATCCGTGCGATACACCCACTCGCGGCGATCTTTCAGAAACTTTTCCAGCTGGACTTGCTCCTGCTTCAGCTGATCGTGACGCTTGAACTCGGCCTGCTGTCGCATGCGCGCCACCTTCACCTCGCCCTCGAGTTCCGATTGGCGTTGCACCGATTTCAGCAGCAAACTTTGTTGGCGATTCGTTTCTTTCAGCATGGACGCCTTGCGCTTTTCTTCTCTCTGTAAATGGATAATCCGTTGCAACGATCTACAGCTGGCTAGCTTTCAAACGTCTCACCTCCAAGAGCTCTTGCAACTGACAAGTTCTCTCCTCGGTGTTCATCTTCTGATGATCGATGTTCTTCAAGGTCTCCTTCAGCTCCTTGATTCTCGTCTTGCAATCGGTCATCTTCAACTCTTTGTTTTCCAAGTCGTTCTTCTTTCGCTTGCTGCTGGCTCTGGTGTCCTCGACTTGGCGCGCCATATCCTGCAGCTCCTTCTTGCGAACTTGATACTCCAGAAGAAAGGAGTCGAGAGCCGTGGCGAGCTTCTGCTGCTCCCCTTTGCGGATCATCAGCTCTTTCTCCAAATGACGAATGTTGTCCTCGGTCTCTTTGTTCTCCTGCTCTTGGATCTGCAGAAATCTCTCCTGCTCTTGGTAAGAGTCCATGCGCTCTTTGGCGATTTCGCGCAGCTCGTTGATGTCGCGCAGAGCATCGAAGATCGACTTGTCTCGCTGGGTCAACACTTGTATGCTCTGGGACCACTGCTTCATCAGCTGGCGACGATCCTTCACCGCTTGGTTGTAGAGGCGTGCACTTTTTTCCAAATTCAGCTCCAGCTCTTGAATGTCCCCGACGCTTTTTACAACGGCTTGCCGATAAGTCTCCGCTTTCTCGCTCAACGTCTGCCTCTCTAATTCTACTTTCTTCAAACAGAACCGATCGAGTTAGGGGATCTATTTTTCAACGACCTTCAACGGAATTGTATCTCAACCTACCTTGAACGTTTTTTCGTCGCTCTTGACAAATTGCTCGATCAATTGGTTTCTCTCGTCTTTTCTATTCAACCTCTCCTCCCAAGCTAACAGCTTATCTCGATCGACTAGTATATTTTTTTTTATGCTTTCCAATTTTTTCGTCAATTTGGCCACGTTGCTCTGCAGGGTCTGCAATTTCTCGTCGGTCTCTTTCGTCTTTTTCTCGCAGTTGCGCGCATCCTGCTGGATTTTCGACTCCTCGGCCTGAGCGAGTTTGTAAAGACGTTGCTCGGCTTCGACTTCGCCCGAATGAGCGCCGAGGAGGCGACGACGCTGATTCTCCTCGGCCTTGATATCGCTGGCATGTTTGCGGATTTCCCGTATGCGTTCCTGGGTGTTTTCAAGCGCAGCCCGAAGCGATGCTCTCTCTCGAGTTTTTCGCTCGACCTGCAGTCAGATTTCATTCATTCGCCGATTGATTAATAGAAAAAAAAATAAGATACTTATTAACTGACCTCTTCTTCCAAACGTTTATTTTCGGTATTTGCAATTGGCAATCGGAAACCCTCGTTCCAACCGAGATCTTCGAGCACCTGCTCGACGGCATTCGCCATGATTTATGCTTGTTTTTACTGCAAACGACGAGTAAAATTTTGTTGCCTCATGGGCCTGGCGCGTTCGGCATGTTCGACTAAGGTTCACAGTAAACACGACTGCGTGCACGCGAACCGGCTAGTTAAAAGGCGCGAGGAGCTTTTCAAGCTCTCCATGACAACCGTGGCTCATTGTTGATTCCGTGATGTGTTGCACTACTTAGGCGGAGGCTCTTTTTCTTGGCCTTTTATGATGTTGTTCTCGTTGGCATAATAATACTTGCATGGCTGAGACATATGTGATATGCGATATTGCCGCGTTCACCTGTATCGATCAAATGAAACTCCGTGAAAATGTACAGGCCAAAAGTGTCAGTTCAGGCAGTTGGCAGGGGTTGGAAATAAAGAACTGAACATAACTTGCATCATTTTATATTTGTAAATACAATCATTCACTCGTTTATTCTCAATCACTGGTCAATTTTTAAATCATCTTAATTTCATCATGAAGTCTATTCCATAGTCAAAATAGGAAGTTTAATAAAAAAAAAATGATAGCAAATTACGACTGTCCTAGTATATAATATTCATGATTTCCTTGGTCAAGACAAAATGTTACTATAAAAACTTTTTTTAAATCTTAGAAGAGAGGAATGTTAGTTTTTTTTTACAATTTAAAAATTATTTATATAAATTATGTATGCATAATGTAACAGGCAGGATGCATTGAAAATTGCACTTACTACACTGCCAGCAGTGATTTTCTTTAAAAAAATAACACGCTGTATATATCAGTAAATGCACTGTACATTAATCTTTAAATATATCATATTAGTATCTCTTAATGTCAAAATATATAGAAGTTCATGTTTATATCTATTTATCAATCGGACGTTTATATTGATTGTGTTGAATATCTTGTTTGTGTGCACATAAGAGATTTAGTTACTTAAGGTGAAAAATACTCAAATTGGGATTATTTAAGTTGTGGTAGATTACTTGGTAACTTCATGTATACCATGGGCAAGGTATTCAACGTTTTTAGATGTTACACCAGCCATGGATATTCTGCCATCCTTGGTAAGATAAATGCTGAATTCTCTTGTAAGTCTTTCAACCTATTCAAATATAACATTTGTTTTAAAATTTAAGTTTATCAAAGAGTAGAAGTATAAAACTTGTTGCCTTACTTCTGGAGCTTTGAGACCGGTAAAGCAGAACATTCCAATTTGATCAGTAATATGTGACCAGTCACGAGTACTGCCATTCTTTTTTAAATTTTCCCTGAGTTTAGATCGCACAGAGATAATACGATCAGCCATTCCTTTGACATCAACGAGCCACTGATTCTTCAATTCATCATTACCTAAAATTTCGCTAACAATGCGAGCTCCATTGATAGGAGGATTAGAATACATTGGTCTAACTAAAATTTTTATTTGAGACATGGTACGAGCAGCTTCATCTTTGTCAGAGTTGATCAAAGAAAATGCTCCAACACGTTCGCCTACAAATTTTAAATTCAATTGGTTTTAATCATAATTTATTTTAAAAACATTGAGTAAAGAACATTAAAAATTACCATAAAGACCCATATTTTTGGCAAATGATTGGGCTAATGCAATATTGTGTCCTTCTTTGATGAACATTCTCACAGCCAAAGAATCTTTCATAACATCCCCTTGAATTTAAAAAATAAATTTACTATAAATACAGCATAAATAAAACATTTTGAATGGCTAATTTTGTTCTCTCAACTTTTTTATTCTATAATGAAAAAATTTAAAAAATGACAAATGATATATACCTGAAGCAAAGCCTTGGTAGGCCATATCAAAGAAAGGAAATAGTTGCTTCTTCTTAATAAGATTTGATAATTCAGCCCATTGTTCTGGCTTTGGATCTACACCAGTTGGATTATGGGCACAAGCATGTAATAGAATGATTGATTTTTCAGGAATTTTCTGGAAATTAATTATTTTAAAATATTAAAATATTTGTTTATGTCATCATATAAATTAATAGTTATTACTTACAGTCACATCATCCAAAAGACCTTGAAAGTCAAGTCCACAGGTTTTAGCATTGTAATACTTATATGCTTTTACATTTAATCCAGCTAATTTGAATAAAGGTGTGTGATTACCCCAAGAAGGGGTGGGAAGATAGATATCTTTGTTTCCTGGGAACCATTTACTCAAAAAATGGGCTCCAATGGTCAAAGACCCTGTTCCAGATATACCTTGTACAGTAGAATTCTGAAAAAAGTTGCATAATTAATATTTATTTTACGTTTATTTATTGAATATAATATTACAAAACATCACAAATAACTTACAAGGCCATTAGTTATAGCTTCATTATCAGTACCAAGAGCTAAGGTAATTGCATGTTTACAAAAGTCAGCACTTCCAGAAATAGGAGAGTACTCTTTATCCAAATTCTTTACACGAAGATTTTCCTCTGCCTTTAAAAAGAGTTTATATTATTTGATTTTTTTTTCACAACACTAAGACAACAACTCTAGATGATGCAATGATAGTTCTCATGTACCTTTTTTACACTTGGCAATACAAATGGTTTGCCATCATCATCTCTATAAGCTCCAACACCAAGATTTATTTTTTTGGGATTTTGGTCTCTTTTGAAAGCTTCTGTAACTCCAAGAATGGCATCGGGTGGTCCCATTTCAACATGAGACCACCACGAACTGAAAATTTTGAAACAATATTGAATGTTTGTTTTTCAACTATAAATACAAATTGTTTTTATAAGAAAATGAAGCTTACTATCCATTAGTATACAAGATACATATTTTGTTATTTGATGCAAATGCAGGATGAGGATATCATAAAGGATACAGGTATATAAGGATCTTCTGGAAGAAAGTGAAAATAAAGAAATTAATAATATGAAGTTCATAGAAATCAGTGCTATTAGTAGTGGATATCGCATTACATGTATGTTTAGATCAAAATTTGTACGTGACCAAATAAGATTTATCATGAATTTCAAAGTCGCTTAAAATTGAATAATCTAAAACAAATAGAGTCATCGCATGAGATTGATATAATAAGCAAAGCCAAACACGTGTTCTTGGGTGTGTGCGAATATTCGATTTAGCGCGAAGATAATCAGGTCAAGAATTGATTGAAGGTCAGTCAAAGTATGTAGAAAATATTGGTTACCTAAGCCTCGCTGGAACAGCTGCAAGTCCATTGCAGTTACGAGCAATGCTGCCGATTTGCGAAGTCAATGCCATAGCGGATAATTTTTTTTATCGTAATAAAATGAGCAATCTATCTGAAATTTCTGGAAGGAAATGGTTGTGCGTGTACGTGTTTACGATCGAGTTAGCAGACGAGCACTGCAGAGCAGAATATCTGCGACTAGTTCTGGAAGCAAGCTGCAAGATCGAGTTTCAACATCAATTTTTGCGCGCGCGCCGTGAAGGCTCACGGAGAGATAAAGCAGCCTGGCCGTAAGGCTGATTCTGTATGAGAATTGCTACGCTTGGTGATTAGTATTAGCGCTCGTATCATGTGTGTGTGTGTAATGTACATTGTCATGAATTACGTTGCGGGCTTTGGTTTATCGCTAATTACTTTTATTACCATTCGAGAGTAATATCTAAGAATCGTGTGACTGAAAATGCTTACACTCGATTGAAATTCAACGAAACATTAATTTGGAGCAGATCATTTCATTATAAGCAACCCGCGTGTCAACAGCACAAACGACCAATAAAGTTTGATTAACTACTCTCTATTTCTCTCCCTTCCACGATACTTTACAGTATGCATAACACACATCAGACGACTTTTTATCTAATTGCGTGATGACGATTATCAGCATTAACGAAAACTGTGATGTATAAAAATACTTGTTCTTATCGATAATACCAATTGTGATTAATGTCGAGAGTTTGCAATTTAGGAGCGGAATTAATCTACAGAAATACATAAATCGTACTGTTGACTTACTAAGTTATGCAACGAGGATGTTATTTCAATCAAACGATAAGAATAAATAACTAAATTGACGATAAAAATAGAAAAAAAATTTTTTGTTTTGCGTTAGAAATTTAAGTAGAAAAACTGAAATAAATTAGTAAAAAATGAATCATTTTTGAAAATAATAATGGCTAATATACACTTTAGGTATGAGAAATATTTTATTGGTAATGTTGAAACTATTGAATAGATTAATAAAAATGTATTTCAAAATAATAATGATAGAAGCTTCAACTCCAATTTGATAAATGATCGCCTAAACAAGTTCTTTTAACAATTTTTGTACAACGGAGAACTGCCTGAAATAATGTGGTGTATCACAGTCAAATTTCGAATAAATTGAAAATTTTTCCATAGACATTATTTTAATTATTTATTGTCATGGCGTTTGAAAGTGTTCAGAATTGAATTGTAAGTGATTTTATTGTCGATCATATAATACAAAGCCACGAATAAAAATTTCAAAGAATTGGCGCCCAGAGTGCAGCCATCTGTCGCGTACCGCTAAAAGCTCGAGTTAGCAAAAGGCAATGCAGTCAACTTTGCACATGTTTTTTATAGCTTCTACTACAGCGATAAAAGACATAACATAACAGTACTCGACACGCGTCTATTGGTGTTGTAAAGGTGAATAAATGCGATTCATGTAACAATAGGCAACATTTGATCCGAATTTTTTCCCAAAGCTCTTTCTCGAGTTCAGTGCTCATTGTGCATTGAGTGCTGTGTGACATATGAAGCAAGCCACTCGCTGAATAATTGGCCGAAGATAATATCATAATAATCAGCGCACCAGGAAGAACAGGTTTTGTGCCGTGATCATTATGCAGTGACTTTCCAGGAGTTGACACTCGCCAGTATACGTACTACGCTGTATCTCGCTGCTTACATTTTCAGAAAAAAACGTCGCAGTCGCTCGACGATTCTTCAAGCGACCTCAAGTCTGCGACACTTTTTCTTAATTTTGAAAATTCGCACGAGGTTAGATTGAATTTATTTGCCGTGATTTGACATCAACACAATTATGGCCCTGATGCGCGTTGGTTCTTCATCAGCCGATCTGGCTGGAATATTGGCTAAATCGTCATATGCAGGTATGTTTTTTTAGTTTTTTACCCCTAAAATTTCCCGAGTTGAAGTTGAAATTTTTCAGCACAATTTAGGAACGGCGTCAGCCCTTGTTTGCGTGAAGCTAAGCACACGTTAATTTTATTTAAAAAATATATTTTTATTAAATACCAATGTCAAGAAGAAATATGTAAGCAAAAATCATGCAGTGTTGGCGTGCTCGGATACATGACTTTTTGTTTTGTTAGTCTTTATACAGTCATTTAAAAGCTATTCGACCTTCGAGCTCTACTTAAACGCTTCCGAAAACTTTAAAAGTCCCCGACACGAGACGCTAGCCGATAAGCGACCCTTTAAATTTCTTCAATGCGATGCTAAAGGCATGTGATTTTGTTTTCCAGCCACAACGGTACCGTCGTCCTGTCAGCAAAATAATCATCGTCCTCTACACGCCTCGTCGGTACGTCGCTATCCAGAAGCTCCTCGTCTGCCTCTACCTCACAACATCTCAGAGGTGTTGAACACCGAGTTAACGAGCTTCGGACCCGAGCGATCGCGTGACATATCGGCCCCGCTTTTCCTTTACAATCAGGATCCAAACAAATTCTCCAGCTCGTTCGGCAGCACCAACAAATCAGCCTTCAATACGGGCTCCAGCGTCAGGATGCAGCAGACCGATTGCTACGACTGCTTCGGAGTCGTCAGTCTCAGCAGCTCGATGCAGACCAATGTTCCGAAGCCATTTTTGTCTGGAAATCGCTCGACTTATTTGAACATGCCTGGAGGCATTTGGGCCAGGGAAGCCAAGTACTTGGCTGAAAATATCAGAAAATCGCATTTTACCGTTTATCAAATGAGAGACGCCAACAGAAGTGGAGCCTTCGATGGTTAGTTATATGTGCCATGAAACTATGATTACATACAATGTATCTGATGATTTGCATACGCATGATTAGCGAGCAGGAAATTTTATCCTCTCAAATGTGTAATTATGTACATGTACATGACTTTACCTCTAAGTCACGTGTTGACTCTTTATTACGATAATTTACAATGTACAACCGATTATTTGAATACAAAATGAATTTATTTTTATAAAAAAAATGTACGAAAACCAAAAAAATTTTATATCAATGAACTTTTCTACAAATTTTCAATACTTATCTTAATTATTGAACATCTGTACCTTTTGACTTTTTTTTATAAAGAATATTTTTCTAAACCGGTTCGTTTTTCACTCAATTGCATTAAAAATAAACGTCCATTTTTACAGCCATTCGTAATTACTGTACGAGCTCTTCACCTGTAACTAGTGACGTTAAAAATCAAAATGAAAAAAAAACGAGCCCAACAAAATCAGAGAATCAAAAAATTTGGGATTCGATGTCTAAAAGACAAAAACTCGGCATACTCGTAAGGGATTACGGCAGGACTGTAATGGCTTTTCACATAGGAATCTCGCTCGTATCACTAGGAAGCTTTTACTGGGTCGTATCGAGGTAATATGAGAATGATCGCGTTCCTTTTTCATTTATTGACGTAATTTTTGTGATTTCAGTGGCTTAGACATAACTCCAGCTATAAAATTTATTGCTGGAGAGAGTGAAGACGACTTGATCAAAACTGTTATGGGTCAAAGTTCTACGTTCCTTATAGCTTATGCCGTACACAAATTGTTTGCTCCTGTAAGAATATCTCTAACTTTAGGTTGCACTCCTATACTTGTTCGATTTTTGCGTAAGAAAGGAGTACTTAAGCCACCTAAGGCAGCTACTCCGACCTAATAATTTCAATGCTGTTTTGTATACAAAATAATAAATTATTACGTTAAAAGTTTTGTATTATAATTGAAATAAAAGAGATTTGGTAATAAAATTGTATAATTTATTTATGATTAATAAGACGATTAAACATTATTTGTATGATAAAGTTATTTATTGCTCAAAAAGTGAAGAAAATGCAATTTGTTTCACAATTTTTCAATTTATAATTTTACACCAATTACATCGTTTCAAGAATCAACACATACAATAAAGCATATTCATACTTAAGCATACAAAAAAAGGACAGTATTAACTTATTCTAAACCACTTGCTCATTTAAAGTTTTTCATACACAGTCATGGATCATATAAAAGATAAAAATTTAAGCGTACAAACTTTTTACAGTTTCATAAATATTTTTGTTATAATTTTGTTCGTAAAAATTTGTATTATCAATACACATAAACACTGCTTTTAACGATACATATTTGTTATTTATAAATGTTTAGCGTCATTTTTCAAATCACAAGTACATTTACAAATTTTTATAGTACAATTTTTAGTACATTCATAAAATGCTATTCTGAAGCGCACGCACATAGAGCTTTGTTGTTCACACTAAATTTTTTTTTTCAAACAAGATTTCAGAATTTTTTTTCAAGCAATATTTTAGAATTTATTTTTTCAACAAAATTATCGTCGAATCAAATATTCATTCATCATTATTGAAAGCTCGATTATAAATGGACGACATAATTGAACACGAAAAGCTTATTTCGAACTGACTATTTTCAAAATTATTAACCATTTACAAGGAATCATCAATTGTTTTACGAACAGAAACGAATCAAAATTTTATAATTACATTAACACAAATGTATTTACACAAAAGTAAGTATTAGGCTCTTATGATACAATATTATAATCTAAAGTTTTATCATAATATGTACAATCTGTTAGTAAAGATTTAAAAAATGCTATTAGCTATTCAACAATCACGCGGAGTATTTCCAAATTTTTTTGTAAACACAGTAAAACCCGTTTTAAAAAATGGAATAAGACAATTGAATACGACTTACTTCAAGAGTAGCAGTGCAGATATTTACTATTCTCTTAGTAAAACATATCGTCTCGTGAAAACGATACTGACGATATCGCGTAGTTGTATTAATAAAACATATTCACTCGTTCGATAAATTATAGATATAATAACGTGAATAAAATTAAAACTAACATGACTATTACTAACATTTAAAAATAAGTTTGATTTAAGTACTTCTTATTGAAGTAAACGAATTTTGTTTGTAAGACTTCTTATCAAAAATTCTTGTTTGGCATTAAAAATCAGTACATCGAAAATGGCAGCATTAGTAATATCTTACAAAAAAAGATTGTATTTGAGTATTTTTTTTAGTCAGTCTAATGTCAACGTGCACATTAAAGTGTTGCACTACTTTTGATATGAAGTCAGACATTAAAATATTTTTAAATGAACAGTATAAAAATATACAAAGCCTGATTTACAAATTGTAGTTAAAAATATACAAATTGAACAACTTAATTGGCACAAAATTTACTATACACGGAAAAGATAATAAAACTCACAACTGCAGTGTCCATTTTCAAATTATTTTCAGATCTTTGCTCAATTATAAAACGCATATTCATAACTTTGTAGGAACACGAACATCAAGGCTCGTCCAAAATTCAAACATATATATTGATGAACTCGGACGTGTTGAGAGTAACTTCGGTCAATTATCCGTTTTTTTTTTTTTTTTTTTTAAGAGAGTCAATTCCCAGTGGTAGAATCAACCGTTACAATTTTAATGAACTAATTTTTTACTGCTTTTGAGCTATTGCATCCGTCTGTATGCTTCAAAAACATTATTAGCCTAACATCAGTGCAAAAACTATTTTACAAGTTTCGAAAAATATAAAATTGTTTCATTTTTTAAATTGAATTTTTTAAAGTAAAAATTCTTTCATAATAAAATTCTGAAAAAAATTGTATCTTGTCATGTTTTACTGTAATAAAAATATAAGGTTTAGAAAACCGACGCTTGTTGTTAAGCTTGAATTAAATTTTCTCAAATTAATTCAATTATAGCCTAGCAGCAAACGAATTATTTATAGCAACAAATAGTTACCAATTTCTAGGTATTTCAGGCGCTCAGCACTTTGTTAAATTTCAATCAAACCTCGATTTCGTCTTCTACTTCTATACGTATACGTTTGTACGTCTTCCTTGAATATGATGAAAAAACTGACGCCAGCTAGTAAGAGTTTTGCTTGACCAAACCCAAAAACTGCTGGTGATACCAACTATCATTGTCATGAGGTATTTAATCATGAATACTTCAAAATCTGGTTTTCTTCCAAGATCTCTTGCTCTATCCCCAATAGGGCATGGAATAGCATAAATTGATTGAAGACCAGGGCGTGAACACATATCCATATTCCAACCAACCATCCAACTGTCAAAGTATGCTTGTTCATAAATTAAACAAGCTATTACAATAATAGCTGGTACAGTGTAAAGTACAGAAAATATTCCAATGCGGATCATGAGCTTTTCAAGTTTGTCAGTCTTGGTACCATCGTGCTTCATGACAGTGCGAATGCGAAAAAGTGAAACAAACCCAGCAAAAAGAAAAGCTGTACCAAGACCAAGGTATATGGTCAAAGGGGCCAGAACAAAACCACGCATTGCGTCAACATTCCACAGACCAACATAGCAAACACCAGAGAGAATATCACCTACGAAAAAACATAAAGATTAGTTTTCCATGATAATAAGTGCAATATTTTTGGCTATGAGTAATTGCTAATTATAAATTATACCTTCAACTTTTCCCATAGCAAGAATTGTTATAGTTTTAATAGCAGGAGCGGCCCATGCAGCTAAGTGGAAATATTGCGAATGAGCTTCTATAGCTTCATGTCCCCATTTTAGGCCAGCTGCCAAAAACCAGGTAAGGGTCAAAACAACCCACCAAATGTTTGATGCCATTCCAAAGAAATATAGAACCATAAACAATATGGTGCAAAGTTCATGTTTAGTTCCTTGCGTTATAGTTGATGCCATCTGGACCCTTACATCTTGGGGAGGAGGAAAAGGATCCCTACAAGATATAGAATTTCCGGCTGCCCAACCAACTACATAAGTCAATGCTACCATTAAGTAACACACTGACAAAAATATAATTGGCCTTTCTGGATACCTGTGAAATTATTATAAAAGTATAAATGATATAGTGATCATATAAATAATAAATCTTTGCTAAATTATAATCGACTTTTCTGCTTTCTTTCATTACTTTAAGAAAATTATTACTCACCTAAACCTGTCTGTATCAATGAGGAATGTTAAAAATGTGAAGAAACAGGATCCAGCACAAAGTACAGCCCATGTACCAATCCATATTCTTGAAAATCTGCGCTCTTTTTCAGAGAAGAACATTCCATCACATGGTGCTCCACAATTAGCTTCAACTTTATCTCCAACTTTAAGAGAATATCCCAAACCATGTGGAACTTTAAATTGTACTGGACAAACAAATCCTAGGTCTCTGACACCAGGGAACAATGATACAAGACCATTATTTGAGAATGGTTTAGGAATATTAGCAGCCCAAGAAGGATGAAATTCAGGCAGCAATCTAACATCTTCTTGAGGTGGCATCTCTGTGGGGGTAGATTCATTTTTCCCAACACAAAGTACTGGGCCACCATTTTCTGGAAACTTTGAACATTCCATGGTTTCAGGCCAGCTAAAGCCAAAGTTTCTCATAAGATCTTCGCAACCTTTCCTGGCACTTTCACAAAGAGATCTACAGGGTGGCAGAGCTTTATCAAGGATAGTACAAACAGGTGCATACATGGCACAAAGGAAAAATTTAATATCTGGACTGCATTTAAGTTTGACAAGGGGTGCAAATTGGTGGACTTCTGGCCCAGCGTCCTCTTGTTTTTGATGATTCAACAAATTGGGTAATATAGTTTCATTATAAGGCATATCCATGCAAAGGTTGATGGTAATTCTTTCGCATTTTCCATGAGGTGCTAGTGGATCCTTATTGTGTAGGGCTATACTGGGCCCGAGAACAAGGCCCAGCAGAAGTAATAAAATCATGACCTTGGATAGATTCGTCATCTTTTACGAGGAGTCGGTGCAAGTTCCAGTGATAAACAAAAATTCGTCGTAGTGTAGGACGAATTAACAAGGCACATCACACAGAGGCAAATCCGCTTTACCTCTCCTCTTCGCACTGTCTTGCTCCTTTTTTCTCTCTCTCTCTCTCTCTTTCTTCGCGCTGTCTTTAGATCTTTGTCGCTTTTGCCCACATTACAATAGCGCCTCGTTATTTTTTCCACTGCACTGAACAACGTATGCAAAATGCACAAGCCGATCTTACACGCACGCACTTATCTCAACCTGTGCAGCAAGTCGAAGATAGGATGAGGCGCGAAAAAAGGCGCAGAAAAACAAAAAAGGAGACTAATTCGCGGATAGAAAACTGCTGCCTACGATCTAAAACATAACTAGACGGTGTGAAAGGTTCGTGCACTACACGGACTATAGCCGCGGTTGCTGCGAGCGAATAAGCTGGCTATACGAAGAAAATATGGAGGACGAGCGAGGCGCGCGCGAGTCAGAGAGAGATGGACAATGTACCGGAGGGGGATGCCAGCGCACTGTACATTGCAAGAGCTCTCGGAGCCTCGGCGTTCGGACTCGCCGCCGCCGCCACCGCCACCGACTGCATTTGATTGTTGTTCGTGTAAGCGCTCGAGTCTGGTGTGCGTAAGCCAACACATCTACAAACGCAGCTACAGTATATATATATACGGAGGGACTGGGTCCTTGCGGCCGGACAGCTTGTTGTTATAGGCTGCTAAAGGTAAATAACACCGCGCGAGAGATGCGCGGGGACTTGCGGGGAGCAGCAGCAAAGGCAACTGCGAGCCAAGAGCAGCATATAATATCTGCTGCTATATACGTATGCGAATGCGAATGTGAATGCAAAGAGAAAGAGAGAGAGAAAGAGAAAGAAAGAACAACAACATGGCTGGTTTGCTCGTTCGGTCGCGCGGGCGTCTTTCTCTCTCGGAATTCTTTTTCCCTTCGTTTAGCAGCAGCGGCGCGCGCGCGGCTCACACAATCCTTATATTATATGCATTGTTGGCTACGCGCCAAAAGCGAAATTCTTTTGATCTCATTGTCGCCGCGCGCGACCAGCCCGTATAGGCCCACGTATAGCCACGACTTGTACGGGCTTTCTCGCGCAGGCCAACTCACCATTTATGTACAATGGGCCAGTGTGTTCGGCTTAAATTCGGTCTCCTACTGCTCTCTCGTTCTGCCTCCACTCTACGCTACTTTCTCGGAAAATATTTCGATTTTTCACACCCCAGAGTTCGAAATGACGATTGTATGTTGGACAGATATTATGTACTTACGCCGCTACACGTGAGTGACAAGGAGAGATGCTGCGCCAAGTCACCCGGTCCGATTTTTTCATCAATTTCTTTTTTCTATACCACGAAAGAAAGGATCGGTTAAATACATCAAACCAGCTGTTCGAGAGATTAAAGCCTTTAATTATCTCCTTAACGAACATGATTTACACGCACTTGTTGTGTACATTATAATTGTTTTTTTTCTGTTTTGCTTGACATTCATACTTATACGTAACGATGTAACATTTACTCCTCTCAATCTTCTTTTATATCACATACTTGCTATTTTCTACTTTTTTTTTTAGAGATTTGGCGTTGCGTTTCTTTACACTCTATCATATTTTGGTATGAGTTTATTTTTTTCCTTTCTACATCTTAAGTCTTAATAATAAATCTATTTTCTCACAGAATGGAGGATAAAAGAGTACTTGACAATTTCTTAGTTGATTGATTTGTAATTATTGATAATAGGTAGTGCATATCGCCGTTGGTCTACCAAGGTGACAGATATTATCTAACTATCTCGAGATTAAAAATTTTCGCACGGTTATTTTTCAATGTACAACGCAAGTTTCCAGATTTTTCGTGACTAACTGCAATAAACATAAAGGACTTCTCGTGAATTTTTCTGTAAATCAATAAATCAGGCTTATATTCAGAAGTCTTTTTTTGCAGACATGATAAATGAAGTTTTTAATTATACGGAAAAAAATCGTTTTTCTCGATTCTTCGTTCCGATGTATTTCTTATTTTTGTTAAGAAATAACTTATCATTAATCATCTGTAGACCCTTACACCTCGTGAAACTTTACAGGACATTTTTTAGTATTGTATGCTAACTTGATAAAAGTCCTTTTTTAAAATACTTTGTTAATTTTATCACACTTTCAACTGCTACATTTTTATTTTTTACTTACAATTGCTATATTATGATAGAGTATTAATTCAATATCACAAACCTTCTATTTATTCAAGTATTATATACGTATTTACGTAATGTAGATTTTTTTGCATTAGATTCCATGATTTTTAGTGGTTTTTTTGTAAAGTAAAATTAATTGACTAAAAAAAAGGTAGTTGTGCTATAAGTTTCGTCAACATTTTTAATGGTCCTTGATCCAAATTTTAAATTTGAAAATTTTGTTTTGTATTTGAATTAAACAATTGATAAAAGTTTTACAAACTGATTCTTAGCCCGAGTTATAATGCATACAATATCTCTTCATGTAATAAAGTATTGTACATGCAATACTTGGACAGTTTTATTAAGGATTGTATTTTTTTTATAGATCGCTCCTCACAATAAAATATGTTTTAATAAAAAATCGACACAAACGATCGTTAATAAATCCTAATCAACGTACACTATGACTAAATGTACATCGGAAAAAATTACTATCACATAAGCTTTCTCGTTAATTTTCCACTTCGGAACATTGCACCGCTTCTATTTTTTACATGTTCTTCTGAACAGTCGCAATAGAAAGAAACTTAATACTTTTTAGGACTATGTAAGTCTTCTGAAGCGAAGAAATAGTAAAGCCAATTCTTCGTTCGGCGTAACATACTCGTACAGATAACTAAAAAATAGACCGAATACAGGACGAGTAACAATTCAAGGAACCAAATTGCAGCTCATTGTGGAAGACATTATATTTAATTTTAAACGTTACAAGAAAGACAAGACCTTCTTCCGTATACTCTTTGGCTTGATGTATACTAAGATTCTTGACCGATAAATAGTTAACTTTTTGGCACCAGAGTTTACTCTCACTTTACGATACAATAAAATTTAAAGTTACAGATAGGAAAGATTGAATTACATATATGGTGATGTTATTTATTTTAAAAAATGTTAAAAGGGAACTTGATACGCTGTAAAATTGAATGCTTGAGCTACATTACTTGAAGTTTACTTTGATTATCCGACTTGATTTTTGATTATGTTATTTTGTATATAAATCTCACTTTCATAATTACACTTTTGTACAGAAACTAAATATTTACGAATCTACTAGTACATTTGGCATCGAGGGCGTCATGTATCATACTGAAACGCAATGAATTGGCATTTACAATTTCGTTGACAGTCTTATCGTGATGCAATAATCTCAAATCTAAAACTCATGAGTTTTATCGATTAAAAAAAAAAAGATTGCCGTTGTCGAGCACGTTTATGCGAGACTGATGAAAAATGTGCAGCGCTGCTCGTCGCCGATCGCATCCGATCGAGCTGCCGATTCGCCATCGGCGTTGAGCCGGCCTTAGCTGCTGGCGCTACTCATGACGGTGCTGCGGCGGGAGTAGCCTCGCCTCGTCACCGTCTCACCCTGGGCCTCGCACTCGCGCTTCACCCGGTCGATTATGTCGGCCACGAGCTTCTCCTCCTTCTCGCGCTGCTGCTCCCAGTCCATGCCCTTGCAAGCCTGTGGGCCAATTTTCAAGCAAAATACAGCTAACCAATTTCAACTTCACCCCATTGATAGATTTACTCATCCACGCTTGATGAAATTCAAACTTTTATTATCTTCAGCAAGATTTATTAGTAATTGCGAAATTTTTCATGCAAGAATAGTTTTTTTTTAAATGGCATGCACGAAATCTATCGACGATGAATGAAATCGTTATGCTTCGCAGGATGTTATTGTATGCTAAATTTTTTAAATGTTTTTAAAACACGTCCTGCTTGATGACAGTGTAGGTTTGAAATATAAAGATGCCAAACAACAAGATTATTTTACTTTAAATCGTTTTATTATAACAAATGCAATTTGTATAAGCTTTGAGCGCTTTGAGCTTATAAATTGGAATCTTGTTTTCGAAAAAACCAGATACTAAAAAACCGTGTTCCAAATAGAGCACAATTATTTGTACTTTTTACTGTATTATTATCATTATCAATTTTTTTCCTAAATGTTTATTTATAACAGGAACTTATATGCACAAAGATTTGTATTTGTATAAAAACGTTATATATAAATAATTAAAAACTGACGTCGTCGCAAATTTGACTAGATTCTTTAAAATATTTATAAACATACTGATTCCTGCAATAGAATCTGGTTTTTGATTGACTAGTGGTATATAATGATAAATGTAATGATGATGACAATGTATACAACAATTAAGTATATATAGAGGTATAATATTACGATACACTTAATTTGCATTTTACTAATTTACGATATATTAATATTATTTTTAAATAGCTAAAAACGATGACGAAACAAATGCATGAGGTTTACATAAGCTTTGCATACTTTTTTTGATTGTTAAAACAGCCATAAATATATATAATAATAATAATAATAATAATAATAATAATAATAATAATAATAATAATAATAATAATAAATCTGTCCTGATTGCACATTGCAACATATTTGCTAGCTTTTCTAAGTATAACAATACGAAAAAGGATATCGTGCATAATGTAAAAAAATGTTGTACATAAAGATGAAAAGTAAAAAACGACGAGGACTGGCACAAGTCCAACGCATTTTCTGAATCAAGGAACGTTACCAGAACGTCGATAAGACATATCCCTCAGTCCTCGTCGAAATTAGTTTACTCTCGAAGTCGGCAGACAAGCGTGCGTCTACTTTTGTAAAACGGCGCACAAAGCATATATCGGCTAGTATGGGGCCTTACGTCAAGCTTGCTACGTCCATTGTGATGGCTCGTCGCTTTCTGCTGGTTCTTGTCGTTCGTCGAGTCGTCTCGGTTCTCGTCGTTCTCGATGTCCGACGAGTGCCTCGAGCTCAGGTGGCCGATGTAGCCCTTGCGCGACTTGAAGTAGGCGTTGCAGCTCTGGCACTTGTAGAGCGGCGCCGGGGCCTGTGTTTGGTGGGGCCCGAGGCCTTGGCCCGGTGGAGCCTGCGCCTGGTGCAGGCCGCTCGGGCCCGAGCTCGACGAGCTCGACGTCACGTGCAGTTTGTACTTGTGACGGTACCAGCGGGTCCGGGACGGCAACACCTCGCCGCACCACTTGCACACGACCGTGCCGTCTTTCTGGATGAGATACTCGAGCAGCTTGCGAACAAGGCACACATACGAATTTCAGCGCTTTTCTCTGCTTTTCCTTTTTTTTTTTTTTTTTCATAGTTTTCTATTTTTATATTACGACTGATGTCAATGATGACGATGCCGATGATTGTGCGATATAATGCTTTATGAAGATACAACGCAATTTTGCTAAAATATAATCGAATTCACTAATCGATTCTAACAAGACATTAAATTTTTTACACCTAAACAATATTGAACGATATTAATGTGCGTGATTGCATGTCATTTTAACACAGCAGATTATACATAAAAATTGAGCTGAGCAATTATACTAAGTATTTTTAATTAATCTAACGCAAATGCATTACTCAATGACAGTATCTTTTTTGACAACATGAGGTACAAATTATAATCAAATAATGGTAATTCATGTGATCAGTGCAGCGATTTTTATGATCAAGTGCAACTAGTAACTACATATAAATGTATAAATGCAATGATATCTTTTAATCATAAATCGAACAACTTTGGAATCACAAGATTGAGTACGTCGGTAATAATATTTCAGTCTTCAATATTTTTTGTCCCATATATCGTGACTTATATGTGTATAAAAATGAGTTTACGTATAACATATATCGAGTTTGAAATTGTACTATTTGAATAAAAAATGTATTTAATTCCGCTACTATCCCGATATTGTTACAATAATTTTATAAAATTCCTTTATGCTAAAAATGTCAATAACAAAAATTAAACTAGTAAAAAGTTCTCTAAAGAGTTAATGTCGCCTGCGCCGATAAAAATTGTCACGAAACATTTTTTCATTTTATTTTAACGCATATTACATCTAATTGACTAACAAACTCATTTAAACTGTCAAAAAAGTTGGCTAATATTTATGCTAAAAATCGACTAAAAACTTCAGTCGTTTTAATTGAACTTTAAACATCTAAATGGACGATTCCGAGCAATCATCGAGTACAAATGCAAAAAAGACACGATGTGTCTATAAAATGATAATACTGCTACGTTTAGGCCTTGTATTGTTTGTATACTATAAAACGACCTCTTTGAGCACGGAACATCGAGAAAGAAAAGCCTCGATTAATATTGTCAAAGTGTTTCTTCTGTTTAATTCAGCGCAGCTGGACAACTTTTAAGAAATTCAATCGATAGCAGTCCAGCCTGCGTTAGTCTATATCCTCGGTCTGAGCTCGGCAGCTAAAGGGCCGCGATCGAGTCTGCGGTAATAAGCGGCGGCGCGACAGCAAGACACGGGCCTCAATGGTACCAGGACTCCTCGCTGCTGCTGCTGCTGAGGTTGACGTTTTTTATTACCGATCGCCGGCCAACCAACCTGTTTGCGAACTTCAGGCTCGACCGATGCTACCGCCGAAGTCGCGGCGCTCTCCTCCTGCTCGCTCTTTGGCAGCTGCTGCTGCTGATCGCCGCTCAAAAAGTGAATGCCCTCGGTTTTTTTCGTGCTTTCGAGGCTTTCGCCAATGCACAGCGAGGCCGACTCCGATGACTCGTCTTCGTTCATCAGCTCCTCGTCTTCGAAGCGGTGATGATGATGATGCTGCTGTTGATTGTCGAACGATGCACCGGCGATGCTCGTTTGGCTGCACAGTTCGAATGTTGTGTCGCTGGGTAGAGTCGGAATTAGACTGCAATCTGTCGACAAAACAAGCAAGAGATCCAAAAGGTTTTTGTTAGTAATGACAGTTTGACATGCGTACTAAGTCAACAGTACATATAAAAAATCAAATTTTTACTCAATTGCATTGAGAACATTTTTTATCTTAGTTCTGTTCTTTATGTTTTGGTTTAGGCATATTGGGATCATATAGTTGACTTTTAGTTAGTAAGAATAAAATTAGGTGATGAAGCTTCGGAATAAAATAAAATTTTTATAAGTGATATCTTTTTTATTATTATATACTTTTATCAATAAACTCTTACCAGTTAGTAACATTATTTTTTCTTTTACGCATAATATACTTCAAATAGATAAAAATAATGAAACATTTGTTTCTCACAATTTTTAAGCGCTCGTATCTACTATAACGGTCATTATAATTGGTTGTACGACGGAATCGGTAAAGTAAAGCTTTAAAAATCTCGTTTTTCTAGGAGGATTTTCTTCATAATTATTAGCAAGAGAAACATTTTTCTTTCAATTTTCAGGGACCTTACAGGACGCTTAACACAAGGATTTAACGATGCGCATTAAAAATACCTTTTATATAAACTGTTTACTTAAAATATAATATATATAATATATTTGCTCTTTCGGATATAAATTTATAAATATCTCAATTTTATACATTACAAAAGTTCTTTCAAAAACACTCTCATCGCAATCATTCAGTAACACACTTAATCTTATTCATTTGTATAACAATTCTAATGTGGAAGACCAAATACTGCTTTCAGATTAAATAATGCAAGAAAGCTTATAGAATTTGACAAAAAATACATATAACGATTGTTCACCGTTGCATCGGTTAAATAATCTTTTTGCGCTTTGACTGTTGTGAATTCATTTTTTTTATTTTTCATTTTTTCGAATAACGAGCGCAAATAAAAATTACCCCTTTTCAGACTTTCTTAACTATTTAGACTTCTTTTTTTCAAAAAAAAAGTGTGGTTCCCTACACCAGAAAAAAAATTTGATAGTATGGAAATTATATAGTAAAAAATATTAATATATTTTCCCGACCTTTCAGTTAAACTTATTCTTATTCACAAATTCTCTTTTTTCGATTCAAACGTTAGTAAATCTTAGAAAAATCGTTATTCGTGTAAGCTAAACGAACAAAGTCATCAACGCGCGAAAAGATATTTTCTCTCGGTGTTAAAGAAACATATATAAATGTTTATATCAATAATTGTAATAATGCATATCAAATATGTGACAATAAATAATTCTCTGTCCATTCTTTAAATCTTAGCAATATTTAACACTTCGCCTCGTGTAATTAATTATTTAATTTAAATCGTCGTGCAAAAACTCGTGCGTGTTTCGTGCTTTTTTATTATCACTACAATTCATATATTATATGCATGTCTCGTGTATTGTGCGTTCACTTACAAGTAATCATTTAATAAACTTTTTCAATGAAAAAGTAACATAATTTTTGCCTAATGATTTAAGAACACGTAAAATTATACAAAATTTTCATCAATCGCATTTGCATAAATTTGATACTTCACTAATCTTGAAAATATTCTATGTCCATTATCGGCATAATTGTATTGATATGATGAGAATATAATATTGTGGTAATCGTGTCAGTGACAATCGCTCAAGCAGTTATCATCTAAATAATTATTATAAATAAAGTAAACGTAAAGTTAATAATTATATTGATAATAATATTGAAAGGTATGTAAACAATTTTTATAAATTATATTGCCTATAATACATGTATGATTTTTGACACATGTTCACATGCATAAAGAGAATCCTAATGTTTTTTTCAAACTCTCACATACTTTTTTGATACTTTAATGCCATCAAAAGATTAATGAAAAAACATACTAAAACTAATTTTTCATATTCAATATTTTCATTATTTTACTGACGATATATCGACTTTCTGATATGTGTTTCAATAACATTATAAACTTTATAAGTGCCGTTTTACTACATCAATATACACATATTATAAAATTTAAATATGAATATATATGTATGTAACAGTGTCTGTGTATACGTATGTTTATATACATACTCGTGCATACACGTATAAACACATACATATATTCATGCTTGTATTATTAATATACAATTATAAGATACTTTTTCAATACTTGAAATCTACGCTGATAAATGGTTGTCATCGTGCACCATTATTTTGTTTTAAACTTCGTATAAGATTAGAAAAGATACAATTTAATGTACAAGAAATCTAATAAATATTCTTACAAAATGCATAGTTACATGGTTTTGTCTCATTGTACATATTTAGAGTATACATGTAATGCACATGGAGTTCAAGCATTGAACGAATTTCGTGTCATTTTACTCATGTACAATATAAATTGCCTTTTTCAAATAAGTAATATGTATAGAATTCGAATAAAAATTCTGATCAAAAGGCACAACGATTTTTTAGTATAAAAAAGGAAAGTACAGACACGCAAGAAATTTTTGAGAAAAGTTTGTTTTCGACAACTTGGAAACAAAATCTGTGCATTGATTTTGATCAACTTGTTACGTACGTCTACATTTAGATAAAATACGTCGTATTGCATCTGTTCCCGTAAATCCGTTTTCCCTTTTTTACCTTGAAGAAATCGTCTATAAATCGCTTAAGGTCAAGAAAAAGACACGTGAATCGTATAAAACTTCTTGCTACAAAAAAAGTATATTCGTACGAAACCAAAAATACTGTATAGTCGCTTACAATCTGATCACAGTGTCGCCGTCGTCTTCGGAGGTTTGTAAAGAAAAATTAAATAAAATAAAAAGCCAATAAAAAAATATTAAATTTGTACAAATGTAAGCATTTTACTTGCCTTCACTCATTTGAGTAAGAAATTAGAATTTTACGCGATTAATTAATTACAGTGACATTTACTTTCGACCGTCAAACTTTCAAATTTAAATAAAACTATCTCATGCACTGTTAACGATCACAACGATTTTTTAATATAAATTTAATTAATGAATTCTGACATTATTGAAAATTTACTATGTTCTTACCAAAACTTAATTCAAATCATTCCAATGTTTGTTCAACTTACGCAAAGTATTATGATCAAGGAGAAAAAATATACACGCGCGCAAAGAAATCATTATAATATAAGGCACAGCGTGAAAGCCATAGTTATCTTATATAAATGAAGCGGGTTCATCCCGACTGCATCAAGGTAACGGAAAAATTTACTGTTAAAAATATCACTTACATAAAAAGAAGCTTAAATTTTCTACAAATTTTTTCATCATTTATTCACGTGCTATAGTATAATTTTTTTCATTATAAATAACCCTTACACACAAAAAATTCTATTGAAAAAAAGTGTTTGTTCTTAAAAAAATATAAAGATCATTGAAAAACTTGGTTATTTTACACTTAACCGAATCACAATTAATGAATTGATTCTACTAAACGAGAACATAATTCGGGTTTATCAAATTCTACGGAAGTTAAATTTACACGTTTAATCAATGCTTCTAAAATACAATAGTAAAAATGAATAAAAATGATCAATTCGAAGCAAATAATTTTTCACTAAGCCCTATTCCATACATAGTATGCATGTATGTACATAAACTACCTATTATTTATTTATGACATAATTATAGATACATCTTATCTACGCGTAATATGGATATATAAATATATATATATATACAAGTCTCCATGTTTTAACGAATCCGAAAAAGTACCGTTACTAGTGTGTGATTACTGTTGCAACGGATGGTAGAGGCTGTAATTCATAACTTCTTTGGGTACAAAGCACTCGTGCACCGTCTTCATGTGGTTCTTCATTTTGTCGGGCCTGGAGAACTCCTTATTACAGACGGGGCAGGGGAAGACTTTACGCTGCTGTCCCTCGTGGTACAAAAAGGCGTGTCGCTGGAAGCTGTATTTATTCTTGAAGGTCTTTTGTATGTCGATTTTGGCGCACTCGTTGCATTGATAAACGCCCTCGTTGATCGAGGCATATCGGAAGAGATTTAAGCCACGGACGGACATTTCTGTTAGGGCTTCGGCAGGATCTTGGCTCTGTGACGTAGCGCGACGGCGCATTCGCCTCTTTGGCACTTGTCGGCCTGCTGGTGCAGCCATTGGGTTCGCCCCGGCAGCAGCTGCCCTCGTCGCCGCGGTGCTACTGAAATTTGCTGCCGCGTTTGGACTTTCATTTGCCTGTTGTTGTTGTTGTTGTTGTTGTTGTTGTTGCTGCTGCTGCTGTTGCTGTTGTTGTTGTTGCTGCTGCTGTTGATTCGTTGGTTGAAGATTCAGAGCTCGCGGAATGGCCTCGTTGCGCGGTGGCGACGACGACGGATTTGAATTAGTTGTGACTGGGGATACTGAGCGAAGCTTCACACTATCGTTGCTGTTCGCCACTTTTGTTGCGTTGATGTGTTCAGGTGTCGGAATACGATCGTCATTCGGGCTACTACTGCAGCTTTCTGTAAATAAAAGGTATAAAAAAATCAGATTTGTTTTTATATGTTCAACGTGTGATGTGCAAGTAATGTGTACAACATCAAAAAATATCATAATAAAATAAAGGCCTGTAGGCAAGCAAATTTTACAATAACAACCAACATAATGACAATTTAAATGTGTATGTAATGTTGATGATATCGAAAGTGCTTGCATGAAAGTGAAAAATAATATGATGGAAATATTTCGAATACTTATGAATTAAAATTGCTACAAAATCAAGAAAATAACGCAATAAACGATAGGGGAAACTTTGTAGTTATGATCTACAAAAAACTTGATAAAAATATAACTTAATATTCTAAAAAAAATCAATTCGGAAATTTTTAATAAAACACTCCAAAATAATACTCGGTTCAAATGAAAAAATATTACGATGCTTAATACGAAAATGATTATAAATATCTAAAGGCAGAAAAAACTAACATTTCGCACACACTGACACTTATCTAATTCTACCTGAAAATAAAAAAACTATCGGTGAAATTCTTTTTGATGTCTTCAAACAATTTGAATACAATATTGATGTTTGAAAACAGAATTAACAAAAAATCACAAAATAAAAGTGATATAAAAAAGTAAAAGTAATCGTAACATCAACTTGTGATACAAAATCTATGGAAAATGTACAATTATAGCTTTTACATTTTTTTTAATTACCTTTACGTCGTCTCAATTTCATTATGTCTCTTTTGACGACGAAGTAACTTTGGATACGTTATTTGCACAGTAAGCTGAGTTGTTAAAACGATTCATCCTTTTTCGATGGTATCGCATGTTCGTGATATATTTAAAGATCGTAATAGGGTTTCGATGAAAAAAAATTGTATGAAAGTGAATAAAGATAGGATAATTATTACTAGTACAATTTTCGAAAGAAAATATCACTTAAGAATGTAAAGATTTTTTTTAAAGGTCGGTATGATGAAATAATGCATTCAATACAATTTACAACAAATTTTATTAATCGTGACTGTGTTTTTCTTCGATATTACATTGTATCATTGAAAGTTTGGTTGAAAAGCAAAGAAAACAACTAAAAAATTATAATGTATATATGATATATTTATATTAGGGCTTCACGATATTCGATAAAAATATCGATATCGTATCGTTATCGTATCGAATACGAGACGATATCAATACGATACTTATATATTACGATATCAAGATCAATACGATATTTTCATTAACAAAATGTGTCGATAATATTGTATCGTCGATAATAATTACTCGATAATATCGTAAATATTGATATCGACTTTTTCTGCAATGCAAACTTATTCGACGCATTTGAGAAGCAACCGATCATAGGAAATTTGTATGTCCAAAAATAATAACAACACAGTTTACCGCTAGAGTAGTCGCCGTGACCTTCTACATGAAATTTATATATGTACGTATGTTGTCAGTTGTATAATGTGCGACTGCATTACGCTCTCTCTCTCTCAACGTTCATTTGTTTTTTCGTGTTCGGACTTGTAATCCGCACTAACAGCAGAACTATGCTGCTGCTTAAGGAGATCCGCACTAACAGCAGAACTATGCTGCTGCTCGTTCCAACATCGTCGTCGTTTTTTCGCGTTTGAACTTGCACCTAAGCAGAACTACACTACTGTTTAATTAGACTACAGCAGTCGCTGCTGTTTCGTGTAAGATAACGTATTGTGTGTTGTTTCGTGAAATAATTCATATAAAAATTATAAAAACATTTTAAAACATGACAAACTGCCCTATATGTGTTAATGGACATGAGCCATCTCAGCACTCATGTATTATATGCAGTAAATTTGTGCATTTACACGAACAGTGTTCAAAATCAGTTGATGGCGAAGAAGAAGGTTCGAGTGAAAAAAGAATCTGCCTAGAATGTGATCTTCGTAAGTTGTTTGTCAAATGTAAATATTCATTCGCGTGAAATAACATCCAATATAAATAAATATTTCTGCAGGTAACGTAGAAATTTTTACTTCTAATTGCTTCGAATCCGAGAAAACTGCTGTCGTTGAAAAAAATGAAAAGCAGACAGTGCAACAAGACGATGACAAACAATCGTTAAAGGACTTTTTTCATTATGAAAAAGTCGAAGATATGAAGCATGGTTTTTGCTTGATTTGCGGAAAAGATGAAAGTGGTAATTATAAAACAAAAATACCAATGAAAGCGAGCAACACAACTGGATTGAAATCACATCTTCAGCACCATCACAGAAAGCAATATGAAAAACTATTCCCTCTTGAAACATCAAGAAAAAAATCATCCAATACGAAACTACAATCAACTTTGGATAGATTTTCAATAGTGAGTAACTTTAATAATTTAATTTGTATACATTCATTAATCACGTGCGATCGAGTATATAGAGCTATGGCCATACTTGATCACAGTCGTGCAAGAAAGAACTTGTTATTGTACAGTTTGCTCGGCACTTTTGCAATGCTGAAGAGATAATCGGCTTAGCGAGAAAATAAGTTTTTCATTGATTAATCAAATTGATGTAATCTTATACTTTTTTTGTGAATAAACCATAGAGTAATATAATTTCTATTATTTTTTTGCACAAGAATACTATTTTTAATGAAATATTTTTTAGGTCTCTGAGAATAAATGTACTACTGAACGGCGAATAGTAACATGGCTATGTTTCAAGAACTTACCCAAAAGTTTTTTCGATGACCGGGAAACACAAAATTTTTTTGCTTTCTTCAATAAAAATATTCCAGTACCCAGTAAAAATCAAGCAAATATTATGATCAAAGAGGAATTTGAGAAAATGCAAAAAAATGTTAAAAATTTATTAGAAAAAAATAAATCTAAATTTGCATTCACAATCGATGCCTGGTCTGGAAAAACCAGGAAATCGTACTATGGAGTGACTGTTCATTACATAGACAAAAATTGGACTTTAAACTCGTTTGCTATTGATTTTAGTCCATCTAAAGGAAAACATTCCGGTTTAGATATTGCACACACCTTTTATGAAATTGCTAAATTTTATAATATCCATGATAAAATAGCTGGCATTACGGTGGACAATGCTGCTGCTAATATTAAANATCCTAAATCTTTTATATTTCTCGATATAATATCGATTATCGTATCGATATCGTATCGACTTCGATATACAATACAATAAATTTAAAAAAAAAATATCGTCGATTTCGATACGATACGATACAACAATTTAAAGTTCGATACGATACCGATATTTAAGTAAATATCGATATTGTATCGTATCGTGAAGCCCTAATTTATATATTTATATGCCTTAACTAAATGAAAAAAAAATTAACAAATGACTTGGTATTACGATTACAGTAATTAAAAATCATAAGACTAAGTATTACTATTGTTAGATTCACATACTTGCGTACATTTTATGCATAGAAACAATTAACGTAGTAAAATTAAATATATTTGGCTTGAAAAATTAAAACGTCGAGTTCGCTGCAGTTTGAAAACAGTTCTTTAAAACTCAGTATTTTATAATATAATTTCAAATAATATTTTCACTATTAGACAAAAAATTAAAAATGCGATGAAACACAACGAGACTCATTAAAACATAGATATAATAAGACATGAATTTAGGCTATAATTATTAACTATTGAACACCGATCTGCTTTAGTTTAATTACTTTTTTTTTATTATAAATTCTAACTTTTGATTTTCTGTAAATCATTGTCGATATTTAAAAAAAAGCCATCAGTGCATATAAAATGAAATAATTCTACTCAGCGTCATAAAAAGACTCATTGTCACTTCATCAAACATCTATTATTATTTATATCAATATAATTTCGTGCATATTCATGTTCCAACTTTCACACGAATTTTTTGTATAAAATTGTTTTGTTTCAATAGAGTAAGTTGGTTTGCAATTTCATTTATTTTTCTTAAACAAGGTTTTTTTCATCGCCGTGAGTTACTTATTACGTTTTCTTTCATTTATTTGGCACTAGACTTACGATTGCACGAGTTATTTATCAGTTTTTTTTTATAGAGATTGAATCTAGATTTAAAATTTTTTTAATCGTGTTTGAACGCGGTTTTTAACAATTTAATAAATTTTTTAGAAAGGCACCGAAACGGGATCACAACTACATCACGACGCTTATATTAATTTAGCGATTAAAAGATTTTTTCTTTAAAAATTTCATTTTTAAAAAAGTCTCACATTCATCTGTTTCGTTACACACAAGTAAGAAATTAAATAAAAATTTGTGAATTCTAAGTCCGTCAGGTGGGTATTCGCGGTGTATAGATATTTAAGATACATTTAATCTTAGAGAATTAAATTATCTCCGCTGCTTGACGTATTGTTTAATTTTTTCAGTTTGCTTCTGCAACGACGTAACGAGGCGGATAATTTATATTAACTATAGCTAAAATATATTATTCGGTATTATTCTTCGTTTACATGTACAATATAATATAATATTTTTTCCATTAAACATATTTGAATGAAACAAAAGGATCAATTACAAATAGTCACTCCAAAATGTTTTGTGTACATAATAATGAACGCTTTGCGCCTTATAACAAATAAATGATGAGCTCAGGCGCTAATTTTCCCCTCGTGTCATTATTGCATGTATCGATGCAATACATATCAACATATTATTTATGTACGTATACGTGTACATATGATAATTTATTATTTTCATTTTAGTTTTTTTTGTAATATTAATACGTTTTTATGCATTGTAATGTATGTTAATAAAATCTATCCGATAGAACAGTCTGCTTTTAAGCCTCGTGAATAACCTCTCTCAGATGGGTGTAAAGGGCACAGGGAAAAGATGTGTGTTAATGAATAAAGTGATTTCGCGATACGCGAGTGCTTTTTGACTTTATCATTTTAATTATTTTTAAAAGAATATATTGAAGAAAATTTTTCTGATTTATAAATTTTAAAAAAATGTCAATTAAGCCCTAGATACAATTCAACATAATTCAACTATTACACATATGCACTGCAAAAGTCACGCATAAATATATGTTCTTTTTTATAAATAAACTCTATTAATTTTCTTTCATTTTTCTATTTCAAGTAGCTAAAGCTTATATTTATCCATCTCGACGCGTTTTATACCGTATTTTGTATCGCTTTATATTATATATTTTTCTTATGTGTATATTACATGTATGTATATTCTGTACTTCGTAATTTAAAAGCAGTTATTTCTTATTTCGCGCGCAATCCAACGTTTTTATCACCACATTCACATTAAAGATATTGCTTTCTTTTTCTGTTATAAGACAAGAATCTTGATGCTTCAAAGATAAGTTATAATTTTTTCAAAAATGATTAACAGCTTTTTCATATGATCTAGAAAATTTTTTTGAATTATTTAAATAATTACAATAATTACAATAATTATTATAATATTAAATGATAACAATTACTATAATCATTTAAATAATTAAATTCGTGTGATTATTTTCAAACACAACTTATCCAATACGTAGTTTTACTTATAGAATACATTTACAAAATTGAAAACTAATAATAAAAAATGTCACTAGCATAGAAAAGGCACATGGTTTCTTAAAGCTTATGTATGTTTTCATTTTTTATCAATTTTCAATTTAGAGCTTAACGTAATATCTGATTCCAATAAAATATTACGTTAAATCTTTATAAAATAGTCTCATTAAAACCTATGCAACAATTAAATAATCTTTCAGTTCGTTATGATCTGACATAAAGTTTAATTCGAATTTTTTTCGAAAAAAGAACAACTTAGTTCGTTCAGAGCATCAAGCATTACACTTTGAGATAAAACAATCCTGACACGCTTGCGACTCACTTAATATTTTATTTAATCAGAGTAAAAAAATTCTTTAAACGCCCTTTTAACTATATATCATCGTCTGTAAGAGTTAGTCTTAAGCTCTCGGTGATTATCAAATGTGTTATTAATTATTTTTAATGGTACTTTATACTTTATTATCTATTACAAAATATAAGAAAAACATAAGAGGACTATAAGCTGTCTAGCCGCTGCCCATTCTGTGAATAGATATAAATAAACAAAAAATGATTAGCTCATAGATGCCATTTTGTTTTCGTAAGTTAGAACAGCGATTCATTTCTTATAATGAGGCGATAATCGTACTGGCCTTTATTATATCAGTGTGTGTATAATGCTGATAATTGTTTCCTCGAATGTACATAAATATGTATATGCAAGGGGTTTTGACTGTGTATTTCTTTGCAATGGCGAATCCACGAACAAAAAATTATAATTACTATGTTATAAAATAAAAAACAAAAAATATCCCCGACGAGAATGATTAATATACACATTGACAGAGAAGTGAGTTCACGTGCAGTATGTATATTTATATGATAACTAGCAACGATCGTACGATTGTTTTTTTATTATTTCTTCTATGATAAATATTTTATTTAGTGCAACTGGCTTCTCTAAATATCTATTTTAATTGTTCATGAATGATTATTTATATACACACACCAGAGCCTTCGACCGTATTGAAACCCGTCATATAAAATCAGTTAATTCGAATCTAACACATTTTATTCCGTACTTTGAAAAAATTATTGAAATTCGTACTTTTTTTGTTTGATGACGCGGCTCGACCTTGAAGAGGCAATCATTTTACAGACATAAATGTGCTTCGTGCAAATTTTTTTATTCACTTTGTACCTACTTCATATATATTTACTTTGTCATTTGTAAATAGAAGAAATGCTTTTGTAAAAATATCTAACGATCTCTAAGATTTCGTCTAACTACTTTGTTAAATATATATAAATATATGTACGCACGTCAAACCCTGTTTTCTCCGTGTAGCCTTCAAAGTCAAATATCCGCAAAAAGTACGATATATAATATAGCTCTATTGTAAATATAAAAACGAGAGATCTCCATACGGGTGAAGGCTTTTTCGCGTTATGATACGCTTATTTTATCTCATAAATTTTTTTACTTTTATTAAGTTTTATTCTACTAAAAAGAAGTGCCTTCAGTCTATCCAATGTCAGTACTATCTTGTATATTTGGTGTCGTTATATAGATATTTTATTAATTACGTATTACGTGTAAACCGTCCTCTCTGCAGTCTTTGTTAATTACAACAAACGTATAAGAACACGGATTTGATATTAAAAGAAAATTTTAATCGCATATAACGACGCGACGTATGGTCAACTTCATATAACTAGTACAGTTTTAGTGTACTTTGAAAGTGTTTCTGCCTCATATATCCAGTTTTCATTAGAATAATTTTAACATCTAATGATTAATTTCACCCAAGTGTTTATTTTTTTTGGTATTATTAAAAAAAGATTACCTTTATATATTTCATTAAACAACGCGCAATTTTTGTGTAGGCGAAAGTCGGTACAAAGTTTGTACATGTTGTATTTTTATTTAATTATTATAAGAGAGGATATTAGAATTTTTCAGTCTCCGGTGATTGCTTTAATAAATTATGTTAAACGAATATTTTTATCATTACCTGAATTTTTAAAATTTTGATTACGTTTCCGCGAAGAATAATTATTCGCGTTTTATACTTATTCAATCACTTTATTTTTTGTAAATATATTTATTTAGATTTATGATTTGTGAAAATTGTGTCGCCTACTCGGTTCTAAACTCTAATCATTCACTTTTTTTCAAAATGATTATCGTATGAATTGCACTTGGTTAATAATAATCAACAGAATCACAATGTTCACGTACAATCGAGCAAACCACATGGGATAGTGAAATTATATCTCACTCGGAAGGACGATGAACAAAGTTGGCATAGTTTACAATTTGAATGAAACGTCTTTTGTTTATACAATCATTCGATTTTTTCTTCATAACATCTTGGGCGAAAAATTCTTACATAAAATTTGATTTTCTCACGTGAACTCAATGCCCATTTTTCGCATTTCATAAAATTCAAATGTTTTCATAATTTTTGCATTTTTTGTACCTAATGTCTTTGGAGTAGTGATGATTACACTAATTTGGTAACAGACAATATCTTCATTAAAACAATTGCTGTTTGATAAAATTAAGATTATAACAAAAAAATTTTATAGTATAACAAGTATTTAGGATTATTTTTATTTTGATGTTTCCAAATTTTCAAAGTTTGATTATTATATCAACTTGAGAATTTCAATACATTCCTTTTTTTTAAATTTCATTGTGTTATAATTAATAAAAAAATCAAACATTAACACGCGATATACATAATAAATTCAAGATTATTATAATTTCTTTAACATTGTTGACTAATCACAATAATATGGCAACGAATTTTCGCATAAAAAGTCTTTTACTTGTTTCAGTTTTTATAATTACTTATTGACTAAAAGATGTGCACATTTCAAAGGTTTCACTTCCGTATCACGAGAAATTAGTTCATTATGAGCTTGGTTGCACGCGATATTTATAAAATAAGCGTCTTTTCCATTGTCGTGTTGACATTCAATAAATCTGATATTTGGCACTCGTTCCAACATCGATGTACACGAAATATTTGATGCGAGCTAGTGATGAATAGCCAAATCCTTTGGTACTCTTTGTATTGAGTTTTTAACGTTAATTTTAATAAACTTTCTCCTTTGCTATAGTCCGGAAACGTAATAACATTCCGATGAGCAACGACTAGAATCACAGGGAGTTGAAGAAAGAATCATATCACCTATTCAATGGCTTTGCTGGATTTTAAGGGCACTTTAAGATTGATGATACGCGCTCGCGTCAAAAATCTGTGTATATCGCTCATTTTTTTTAAAATCTTCATTTGAATAATTATTATTGTTTACGACTTTCATAATTTCGCTTTGATTTGTATTTGTATAGTTTGCCATTGCTTTCCGTTTTATCATTTTTTACGTTAAAAATGTTTCTTCTGTTTGTTTTTTGACCTTTTGAATAAAAGATTTTTTTGATACCGAGCAGAAAGCGGAAACAATGCTTTCAATCCCGGCTCTGATGATAAACAGTACATATAATCTATATCCTTTTTATAGATATATGACGTACACTATTTTTGACATGACACTAATTGACGATTTTTCTAAGCTCTATTATATGATATATATATTTTACATATATATACTTTTTAATAAATAAATTTCATTTATTCATCACTGACGTACGAACAAGCATTCATACTAAAATCCTCGATTTATTTGGAGTGAAAACTAGATGATTATTTTTCAACACATTTCGATTGGATTTTTCAATAAGTTAACTTTTTTTAAGCTAGTCTCGTGGGATCGACGTTCTCCAAAGATTATTCAAAGCTTTATATATTCATATTGACTCTGCCATTCTTCTATATTAATATATTTTCTACAATCGTATCGCGAGGTCTGTCCAATTCAAACGCAAGCGTTTACTTTTTATTTTGGCATTGCAATAATATTCGCGCAGTTATTTTTTCAATAAATTCAAGTTCTTAAACACAAATATCCTTCCATATCATATAAATATAAATAAGCGCGATTTTCGTATTGATATGATATGTCATTGATCTAGATATTCATAGATAACTAGATGCAATGTTAAAGGGTAAAATGATAAAATTCTTAAAACATCAACGATCATAATCTTATATAAACTCTATAAACTATAATATATGCAAATGACTTAATAAATACAGTAGACTTATATACGCTCAGTATAATATTGCATTATGAATAAGACAAAAAAAAGACCATTGCAACAGCCGCTGATCAGTGCAGAGCAATCGACTTTATATACAAAACGGGATTGTTGGTCTTTGAAAAACGCCGTCCTGAATTTATTACTCTCCTTTTCTTTTCATATATCAATGCAATTAATTGGACCGCAAAAACCACACACAAACATTGTTTTTTGTTTTCCTTTTTTAAAGCATCAACCCTCCTAATATTGTCTACAAATATGTATATTATTCTACGCCTTAACACTTAAACATCGTATGCTTTGCTTCAGGGCATAGCTAGTCATTCCGCGAAAATTCTAGGCTACTATTATAAACGACCTTTTCAAAATCTTGGCTCATCTTTGGTTAATCGTTTTAATTTTTCCACGAGTGTTATACATTTTGACTTCCTTTTTTATAGATTAAAACTAATTGTCTAACTTACTACGATAAAATTTAACAAACGATTCTCTCTGTGTGTATGTGTGTTCGGAGAGATTGAACCGAGAGATGATCAAAAGTTAAAAAAAGTGCATTTCTTTGTTTTGCCTCTAAAATATGTTAATTCAAGCCTTGGCACTGATCGTAACTGTTTGTTTATTTTACAATTTAAAACTCTTTCTCCAGGCTCGCTTAAGTATTTGCGTTTCCCATTAACCAGGAAAACAACCGAGAGATCTACCGCTGCTGTTGCAAATTAATAGCGCCTGAAGTAACAGCAGATTGTCCTGAAATGGCATTTGGGGGCTTCATGCTGTGAATGATCTTCACGTGGGCGACCATATTGTCCTTGCGCGTGAACTCTTTAAAGCAGACGGGACAAGAGAAGTACTTGACGTTGGGCTTGTGCGAGGTCACATAATGCCGGCAGAAGTTACTAATATGGGTGTAGGTGCGATTGCACACGATGCACCGGTAGACCTCGCCCTCTTTCACGCAGTAGTCGCGCACGGAGCCACCCTCGGAGGCTCGCTCGTCGGTGTTGTTGTTGGCGGCTGTGGCAGCAGTCGAGGTGCCACTGGTCGTCGACGCGGGGCTCGCGTTCACGCCCGACACGTTGCCTTTCATCAGGCTGGGACACGACTGATTCAGAGAGTTATCGAGATCACCTGAATGGCTCATTTCGTTGTCCATTATGTTTGCCGATCCGTACATCGACTCGTGTTTCAGGGGCGTGCGTCGATGAGACGTGACCGGCGAGCCTGGGATTCGGTCAGCGAGATGCATTTCTTCGTCTTGGTAGGGATGATGTCGCGATCCTTGCACTGAATTGTAATCTCTGCGCAGGCATTTCTCAAAGTTCATGCGCATCTGCTGGTTTATGGAGCTGTTGCTTCGATCGCCCGGTGACTGATTATCGCTGGACCTCGAGTTATCTTCGCCATCTAAAAAAGGGAAATAAGTCAAGTCCTATTTTTGGCTGAAATATCAAGCATTTTTGGCGTTCTCGTCGATCGACAAAAGTTTGAGCGTATGTGTGCGAGCGTGCATGAATATGACAATGTGATACCATTTCTGGCCTTAACTTTTCTTTTTTCTCTAGACAATCTATAAGCGGTGATGATGCAGCTGCTAGTAAAAATGATACGTTTATTATGCTTTCAATTCATTTTGACAAAACATATTCATATTGTGTATAAATAGCTTTTGTCAGATCTAAGAACGTCATAAATGTGTGATATGATGAAGAAAAAGAAAGTAAAAGTTTCTAAAGTAATCAAATAGAAGTAGCTTGTGTGTACATGAAAATGAACAATAATGTAAAATAGAGAGTTCATCTACAGAGATTCATTACATAGAAATAAAAAATAAATAACGAATACTTTTGTGGGGGGAAGCAAGAGGAAGGGTAGAGCCAGCAAAGAGATTCAGCGCGTTTATCTAATCATTTTTTTTTCTATGTTTTTTTTTTACCAATCTTCAACATCGTCATCGTCGTCCGGTACTACTATACTTTATAATATTATTATTTTTCCAAGATTCTCGCAAATTCCATTTTTCACTCCTTTATTTTTAACATCATACAGGGTGTTTATGTGTGTCTCTGTACTGGTTAACTAGCATCTATCTATCACCGCCTATTGCATAGGTTATTAAGTTGCACGCAATGCCCGCACCAACGCTTTCTTTTTATCGATTAACTACTCACGCGTCATTTAAATGGTATTTTTAATTATCATTATTATTATTGTGACTATTTGTACAAAAGTACATTTTGATAAAAGTGTTGTACCTAATTTTGTTAGATTTATATTAGCAGTCGAGTTAATAAAGTCAAATCGTTATGAGAAATTCGTTTTCTAAGAATTTTTTTTTAATTTTAGTAATATAAACAACGTAACGCCAAGTACTGGAATATAATATTAGGCGACGCGTTCAGATAGAACAAAAATTAGAAAAAAATAAAACTAAAAAGCGTTACCTGATGAACTGAGTCCCAGTTTTCGTTATGGTCATCAGTTTATTTCAAAAAAGCGTTTTTTTATATTCTTTCAATTAATATCGTTATTTAACGCTTGTCTAATATAAGTTGCAACTTTTTTTAGACCAAAACAAAAAAAAAACAAAAAATAAATAAATAAAACACCCGATTATACGAAATGAAAAAAAATTAAACAGGGTATACTGTCCAAGTACGTTAAAGCAAAAGTGCAGAGAGACACACACAATCACACTTAATAAACAAAATTAAGTATTTTTTTGTTTATACGCGATGTTTTTCGTTTTTAACGTGATGAAAAATAGTGGTTGTGAAATAATCAAAGGTTCATCTCTTATCGTACAATTCATGGAAAATAAATATATTATAAATGTTTTATACACCATTAACCCATCACCCGACTAATTATACATGTGATGCCGATACGCGAGACGACGATAAATTTAATCGAAGAAGAAATAACTACAATTGATGCTCGAATTAGCAAATGATTTAGACAAAAAGACGGGGAAAACGGCTGGCCTCCCTACTTGTCCTTTTCCACTTCCCCGCGCAAAGGTTTCGTCCAAGAATTAAAAAGTTGACTCAATTCTCAACTCACCTGCTATGCGCAAAGAGAACGACGAATATGTTTTTAAAAACAACAACAACAACAACAACAATAACAATACGTTATCACTATTATTTCACAGGTGACAAAATGTCACAGACCGAATTTTCTCGTTCTTCGGGCACTCACGATTATAACGTCGACTTTTTTTCTTATTTTTGGCGTGGGTGTATATATGAGCATATATATATACATGATGTAATAAAAAATAAAGATATAGAAATGCACTTGATGATTAATTGTATTATACACATTTTGTTACATGAATGAAGAAGATAAAAATTCGGTAAGGCCTAAGTTGTAATATTAGCAAAGACGAAAGTTGTGTTTTCACTGATTAATCGATATATATATACCTATGATAATTCCTGAACTATCTGTCGATCGATCTAACCGGCACACGACTAATCATTAACGGAACGATCGGAAATTTATTAATTAATCGGGTATTCTAATTGTTGGATAAGATACGATTTCATATTTGCGGATGTGCAAAACGATGTTATATGACCAGCGTTTTGAAAAAAATATCTCGATACCGCTGAGCTGGCTCCATCCCCTCCTTTTACTTTTCATTTTTTAATTAATTCTTTTATTCAAGGCCAATGGCAGCGAAGCGCATTATTTTACTCATTTGGTATTTTATAAGAAGTTCAATAATCTCTTCCTCTCTTTTTTTCTCTCTCTCCCTCTTTTACTTGTGTATGCTAATACACTTTTTTCATAATTTTTTTTGATGGTTCAATGATAATGATGATAATAATAGTATAATAATAATATAAATAAGAATAATAATAATCTGTGCGGGAATTGTGAAAATGCAATAACAACAAATTAACAAAAAATAAGAATAATTTTGCATGGAAGTTGTGATACCATTACTATTTTTTCAATGATAAGGACCGACAGTGAACAAATATATTGTACGTTTTTTTAACGAACAATTTTTTAGGTGCGCTACGCATTGGCCGAGCAAGTGAGTAATAACTTGGGTAGTTTTTGCTCAATTAAGATTAATGATAATTAAGAAAAAAACAAACGTACACAATGGTACGCAATGTAAGTATAACTTGTATCTAATTATATAATATGTATACGACGTGCAAAATATACGGACAGTAGGTTAGATTTTTTGGAGACTACAGCATTCAAGGGTACGTAAGTTAACTATTGGCTTTAACAATTTTTTACTGTTATTAAATACTTTTTTCATGATTAATTCTTTAAAATATATCGTTATGGCTTGCATTAATGTGACGTCTCTTGGTCCTTTCTCATTGCTTAATTTGTCTATATTGCACATTCTCTTTCTCTCCGTGTAGTTTTATAATTTTTATCATATTCATACGAACCGTGAGTTTTAATTATTATTGATCATAATATATTTGTGTTAGACTTTAATGGTACACACACAAAAACTCAGGTAAAATTATTAATATTAATTTGATGAGAAAAATAACTGATGTTATTTGTATGATAATTGAGCTAATGTATAAGAGATTCACATGAAGTTTTGCGAAAACAGAGAGCAAAATAGAGAGAGAAAGAGAAAAATGACTGCCTTTTTAACTTGAAAAAAACAGTGTTTTATAAAGCGAACGAAAACAAACACAAAAAAAAACGATTATGATGAAAAAGGAGTGGCGACGCCAGACACGACATAAAGCATGTAGCAAATATTTTTTGCGCGAGTGATTATATTATTGAACATAAAGTGAGATGAGGGGCGTACTTTCACACACCATGCATGATTCGGTGGAGAGTGGAGGGTTGATTTTGTTGCATTTCGTGTTTTACCGATTTTTATAACGTATATATAAGTATTATCGATCGATCATCAATTTTCAATCGCGTTCATTCGTTGCTTATACTAATTTAGTGCTCAAAATTCATTGGCACAAATCTTTATCCCTTCAGTAACCCGAATAAAAAAACAGCTATGATAATATGATAACAAAAAAACTTTTTTTCACGTCAGCGAACTATCGCTTTTTATATTGTCATTGATAGGAATATTTTATACTTTTAAAAAAATATGTATGAAAACAAAAATTGCCATACATGTGACAAACATCAGAACCATAAATCATGCGCTTATTGCATAGTTAATCGTCGATAAGAAAAAATTAACCTGCGAATAATTTTTTGAATTATGGTGTTTGACCCTGTGGTATAAGGATTAGAGCAATGCAATCGAGTAAAAACTTTTGTTATTGGTTATACTTGGTTACATTAAAACAGGATATCGCTAAAACGTGGGGTGGAATAAGGCAATATCAATTAGGTGGTATAAGGCACTTGGAATGGTTTTCTTACCTTGTTTGAAGCTTTCGCTGCCTTGTCTGCTCTGCGGTCTTGTGAATGAGTCTTCTTTGTCTAAAAAAAAAAAAAAAAAATTAATTATCAATTTTTTTTTACTATTAACACCTAGCGATTGGGTCTGGTAAAAGAATTTACCGGCAGACGTACTCGGAAGAGGGTCTACTTCACCCTTAATCCTCATATTAAGTTCAGGTCCCTCACCTCCATTGCCAATTATTTCTTCTTTTTTGTGATTACTACCATTCGACGAAGCTCCGCTGTTGTGACCCATTTCACTGTGAAGATCGAGTCCCATTCTCATTTCCATCATTTCAGGGGAACCCTGGACGAGATCAATACCGGATTCGTTTAACGATGGCTCGTGATCTGATGAGCCACTGAGCTTGCGTGGCCTACCTCTCTTGCGTTTTGGTGCAGTGAGTGCAGATCCAAGAAGTGGATGCGTGGCAATGTGTTGATATTTGCTAAAGAAAAAAAAATACACGAATTATTAATAACGATCTAAAATAAATTTAATGAAAATTCGAATAATATACTAAAAACTTACTTTTTTAATTGAGTACGACTAAGATTATTGATACGATGTAGAGAAGGTGGTGGTGGTACAGTATTTGGACTATTTGTGTGACTGTGATGGGCAGAAGTTAAGTGAGATGATTCAAATGCAGCTGCTGCAGTTTCGTCTTGCACTTCGCTCAGACCTTTGATTCTCAGAGATTCAGCTACTCGCAAGAATTCGGTCAAGCGTTCTTGGTCTACGCTGACTTCACCTCTGTACATGAAGTCCAGAAGACTTCGCATGTCGGAGAAAGGAACATCCTTGAGGATAACAATTGGATGTTTGTCTGGGTGTTCTACGAACAAAGACTGAAATCGAAAATATTAAAATAAGTTTTGTGATGAGCTTATGAAGCTATTAAATTTAAGCATTTTATAAAAGCCGCAGGTGATATCGGTAGCTTTCCAAAATTATTTTATCAAATGTCTTTAACGAGCTTCCATTAAAATGGGAAAAAAACTTGAATGAATCAAGTATATTAAAATATATAAATTATACTTAATTGTACTCAAACAGTCAAATTACGAAAGCCTCTGTATTGAAAATTGAATCGGCGAAAATCTTCCGAGTATCATCAAGTATAGAGCAAGTTATAAAGTTAACTAACCTGGAAGTAAGGACTGCAGGCCGAAAGCACCATTTTGTGTGCTTTCAGAAATTGTCCTTCAACCCCTAACGTCACATCGACGAAGGACTCGTCGTGCAACAGCTGATCGAAGACCGACAGCATGTTGTTCTGGTGGTTGTTCCAGCGCAGACAGAACCTTTGATTCATGGTTGAATCGTTTCTCATATCCAGATTACCGTTAATGTCGGCCAACATGTGGTCGATCGTGCTCCGCACGTTCGATCGTACTACAAATTGTTTAGTTAAACTGAATCGCGCTTGTTAGCGACTATAGGTTTTGGTTGAGCCGTCTGTAAAAGAAAAAAAGAAATACTTTAGTTACTTCGCGATGAAAATAAAAATATCAGCTACGTTAAATGGACAAAAATTAAAATATTTTTCAAAAAGGAGAAAATAGGTGTCACCAGAGATCTGTGTACAATACGAGGAGCCTATATAATATATTATCGCGTCGAGCGTCGCAGGCAAAGTGATCGTCGCTCGATGGTTCTCTCCTCATTTCAATTTTTATCTTTATTTTATCTCTTAATAGGCTCACATTGGGGCGACTGGTATACATATAAATGGTATATAACGGAACATGGCGATAAATGATGCGCACATACCGTCGTCGTCGTTACTGTTTATACTTTCTCCTACGGGGGGGAAATGAGTCGTATGCAAGTTGGACGACTCGTCGCATGTCCACCTGTATACGCGCAGGTAAGGCACACAAGTCACAGCGCGCGCGTGCGAGAAAGAGTTTTTTTTCGAAAGTTTGGAGGATCCTTTTTCAATAATACGAATTAATGACGAAGAAAGTGATACTCGGCAAGTGGTATAATCTTTTTTTTTCAGCTTTGCTGTGTGTATTTGGCGTTCGCGAGCGCGCGAAGGAAAATCGTCATCGTGGGCAGCAGCGCGTGGGCGCGACCCTGGTGGCGAGGAGGTGGGTGCAGCAGCCTTTTATGTAATTCTCAACGCAGCCGCTCCCTTTATACGTCTATACACGTATTCTATATCTGCTATGGTCTTATTCGTATACGCATGCTCGCGCGTGCGGCATTTATTATATCGAACGAGGAGGCAGGGAAAAAAGCCAACCTATGAGCGCGTATCGCGTCCGAACGATGTTACATCAGGATTTTGTAAGGTGCTGCCTGAGACGCGGCGCCCCGTAAGCACGGCGTATACTCTATACGCGCTCTATCGTGTATACAGTCTTGTGTGTGCTATAGCTCTCTCACACACACACCACACACGATACATACGCATATGCTGTAGAGGCAAGCGAGAAGAATCAGGACAAATAACGGAACAGCCTTGTGTGAGGATACAGCGCTTGAACTTCGCATATTACCTCATACAAGAGCGTGTATGTGTATGTGTGTGTGTCTACGTGTGTGCGTACGTGCACGTATGTGAGCTCGCGATGACGATATTGAAAAGTTCCAACATCATTGGCTTTTGCGCAGGATCGAATAAATCTCGAGTAGCGGAAAGAAATCAAATGCCAATGATGGGTACGCGCGTCTCTTTCAAAATCGATATTGCACACGCAGCCAGAGATCTGAATTAGAATTTGTGAGAGAAATTTCAATGGAGGAAAAGAAACAAGAGGAGCGGCTTTGGAATTACGAATCGCGCAGGTGGGAGGAGGCTGCAATTGACCAAGTGACGCTTGCGCGCGCCTCACGCGTGCGAGCTCGGCTTATCGATGATTTTTTCTTTTAGGGGGATGATGCTCTGCAGCGGGCGTAAGCGCGTATCGATTTAGGTCAAACCAGGCTGCGACTGCCTCGAGCCTCTTGAAAACATGCACAGATGTTCAAATCAGCTGTTTACCCTCGTATAATCGATCGATAATCGGGCAATAAAAATTTCTACCCTCGACCGCTCGCTGCCCCTAGCTTCCAACGTAAAAAAAGAGAGAAAGAAAAAATTCTTGAAAGAGAATATCGAGCACATAAGCTCCATTCGCTGCTTGTAGCTGCTGCTGCCATTGAACTCCGGGGCAAAGAGTCTCGCGCTCGAGTCGGTCTCTCTGTTCTCTTCTGCGAAAGTAGAGAAAGGCTATATCTTCTCTCTCTCGCGCGCGCGGACAAGACTCGCAGCTTCCTTTTTTCTCTCTTTTTCTACGAGCCTGTGCGTACTGCGTACACGGCGACGCGCTAAACTCTCTTCTCTCTGGGTATTTTAGCAGTTTAGACGGAGGCGCATCGCGAACAAACGTCGAGAGATGCATTTACAAGGCGCTGGACGACCTGACCCGTTGTTTTCGACGAATTTTTGTCTAGCTCGCATAAATATTTGAGAAATAAATTTGTCGCGCAATACAGGTAGTTTTGCACGCTGCACAAGGATACCAGAAAGATTGCTGCATGTATTATGCGCGCCTCGTCCTAGATAAAAAATTCAACAAAGCTCTCGAGGGAAATTTTTCACGTGCATACGTGTAGTTGAGTTGGTTGGTCGGTGCGCGCGCGCGCGGCTGGCTCTGTTTTTACGTATAATACGGAATTATCCGCGGCGATCGATATGGTTGCCCTGCAACGTTACTACCGCTACGTTGAACAAGGAAAAAAATAATAATAAGCGTAGAACGAGCTCGAATTCGTACATACATTTGGTCTAATCTGAAAGATAGGCTGTATCGCGCACGCAGTTTACGCGTACAAAGCGATAAATGCGAGTACACAGAGAGGGTTTGAAAGCATTAGGTGTCCTGCAACCCCTCGGCTCGGCTCCAACCGGGCCCAATCGATACTCGCTCGCTCGTGCTACCTATACGAACACGTATCACCACCCGCAGCACAGTGGCATTTTTCCCTGCTATATCTTCCTATCTATGTACACGCGCCTCGGCTGCGTACGAGCACAAGTACCAGCACAGCACCACCGCAGCGGATCAATATTTTGCACAGGCTGCACACGAGTAGCGACAGCGAAAGCCGAAGCTCCAACGTGCTTTGTACGGCGCGCTATTCGTAAGCTCCTAAAATAATAATGTAATAGTTGCACTTTTTCCTGCGGCTTCCTTTTGGCATGCGACACGTGCAGCGTGCGCCTTATATATCATGTTTTAAATATTTCTTTCTTATACTCTGTACGTCGATGAGAGAAATTGAGAATAAATTCGAATTGTACCTTGACCGAGCGTGTGCGTGGCTGCGCTGGAGAAAAAGAGACAATAAACTGTTGGATTTCATGTTTGTGTATAATAAATAAAGGCAAGTGCTCGGCGAGCGTGCGCCTTACGCTCTCATTATCGGCTCTTCACCCCTTCTCCCTCCACCGACTCTCTTTCCTCGCGTTTCTTTTGCACGCGACAATATATATACCTATGTTTATATAGGAACTATACACAATATGAAAGAGGCGCGCGAAGTAAAAAGAGAACGGTCGAGGACCTCGATTTCGCAATGAATAGAGCTAGTTGTGTATTTTTGCGCCGGAGAAGCGTGCAAACTTGAGACGACGAGCTCGGCAAGTTTTTCTGTTATTATTTACTTGGATCGTGCACGCGCACGCCATAAGAGAGAAGAATAAAAAGAAGGGCGTCTGGAGCACATACAGGAGGGAAGATGCGCTGCATGCAACGCGCAAACAGCAACATCTTTCGAGGCTTTTCGAAAGGCAAATGTTATTTAACGCGCACGACGTTGCGAGCGGATGCGAGGCGAACGTGGCGCGGATGAAAAAGAAAGAGAATGAAAAAACGTGCCAAGGCTGCGGATTAATATGCATCCGATCGATTATTTCGGAGCGGATCGTCGTCGCTCGAGGCGATGCAGAGGGTAGGAAAAACGAGCCGAGGCTGTGCAGGCGGGAGCCACACACATTGGATACAAACAATATACGCGCGTTGATCGATGGAAATTCAACTTTGAAAGCGAGAAACGGAACACGAGTTCACGGTCGCTTTCGTTCTATACATTACGAGAGAGCTACCGCTGCTGCTAGTTACAAAGCATTTTGATTGGCTCGAGCAGTTTAATTGTTATGCGCCGTACGTACGTAGGAGAGCCAGCGCACAATGCTTCGCTCGTCGGCAATGACTTAAAGATTAAAAGCTCATGAAAATTCATAACGCGCGACACATGCTCGGCACAGTATAATATCGCCGATTTTATTATATAGTTGGGGATCGTGCGGCGCACCGGCACTACTACCACAGCGACATCGGCTCTCGGCATCAATAGTAGCTGTAGTAGCAGTAGCAGCGGTGTGAATCGCACAGGTGGTACCGAAAAGCCACCGCCAAGTGTCTTGGGAGCCAAGGCGATTACACATTCTTCCTCTGCTCGCTCGCTCGCTCTCGTCGACCTCTTTGCTCATGCAGCATATTAGCTACAGCGGTAATAGTAGGTGCGCGGCTAGAGCTCGGAGAGGGGGGAGAGATGGAGAGAGAGAGAGAGAGAAGCGATATCTAAGTCTCCGTTATGTTTGCCTCCCACTGACTTTGTGTAACTGTGCAGCCAATAAGGTAGGAGGCATACGCACAAGCCGAAGGCATAATAATATTATTAATGCGTCTCTCCTCTCGTTCGCGCGTGTGTAAAATTCAATTTTACTACTGCTACTATTACTACTCGTACGATATATACACGCACACGCGTTCTCGATGACGAGAGTGAAATGACTCCCGAGTTTAGACGCGACAGATCCAACGTAAACATTAGAGAAAACGTGCCGCAAGTGTCATTTGCGCGATGACGCGTGGGCGATCCCGAGGCCTAAGCCGGCTACCTCTCGATGATCTCTATCAATCGACCATAATGGACAAATGGCAAACGATAACGAGGCCGTGCGACGATCCTCGTCGAAATGGGTTTAAAAAAAATATTTGGAAAGCAGCGCCCCGTTATGTTATGGTATACGGCCTATACGCACACACATCGTATAAAGAAATCGCGGGCTCGCGCGAGGCTTCTAAAATTATAAGGTACACGCGGGGAGAAATCTGTGAATTAAAATTAGATCGAGTCAGGCAAGGCGTTGTGTGCGTGCGTGTGTAAAATTCCGCAGGCGCGACAGCGTGCGAGCTTTAGGCACTCACACACACAGTGCAGTATATATATATATATATATATATGTCGAGCTTGTGTGGTTCGCAACAACGATCTGTAGCGAGTAAAGGGCTGTGTCCAATGCCCGCCGCGCGATCGGCAGCATCGAGCGATGATTCAGCTATTCATTACACTGTCAATAAATAATGCAAAGCGTGAGAACATTACGATGGACGCAAGGTTTTCCTTGCTATTTTTTCTCTCTTCTTTTCTTGGCGTTCGTCATACACGCGCGCGCGCTCGGTGACATACGTAATAATTTTTTTTTCTTATCTCGATCGCAATTAGCACGACTCGATTTACGTAACGCAGGCGGTGGCGCGTACGTACGATAGATATACTATATGGCACACACGTCGTGCTATTCACGATCGATGCACGTATACACACTTTATACGATTCGTAGTAGGAGCAACGCAGAGAGGACGAGACGCCGCGGGAGGTCGGAATATCGAAAGGCACGCACGACAAAAAAAAACGAGCGATAAGCCTTTTCCAGCAACCGCCCCGTGCAGGAATTTACATGAGCATTACACAGTCGTTGGCTTACGACGACGCCACCAATACATAATGTATGTGTAGGGGCGTGAATGTCTGGTTTGTAATCGGTAGCGATGAGAGAGAGAGAGAGACGAGCCAGCAGAACTAGATAAGTCCTCGATTTCCCGGATGAGGCAATAGCAAGATATACCACAGCTCGAGCAATGTATAGTACATTTGAGCGAGCGTACGAGTTTTACGCGTTATATTTATAAATCCTAGTGGGACGAGATCCTATCTATATATACGTGCTCGTCGTGGCGGCGCACGAACCGAACGCGTCGCGGCCGGGGTAGGGGCCGCAGAAGGTAATACGCATAAACGCTTTTTCAAAATAAGGTTACGACGAGAGATTATTTTTAGAAAAGAGAACGATGAATATTCCCGACTCAAAGGATAGACACGCGCGAACGACCGACCGACCGAACGAACGAACGAACTGTGATGCCATGTCTATATTTACAAATACGCAAAGATATATACTACTTAACTGTATGGCTTCATCAACCCCGAAGCTTTTGTTTACACCATCGACGATCAATGAACGATGTAGAAGCAGTACGGGGTGCGTACACGTAAACACCGAAAATTCCGAGAACGGGTCGTCGAGAGATAAAAATTTGGAAACGCCGAGGAATGCCAGATATATCGGATGTAGCGAGCAGATGCGCGCGCGAGAGAGACCGAGAGGGGGAGAGGGAGGTTTTTCCACTTTCCATGCACGAGCAGGGGGTGTCTCTATGGCTCTGTACGCGGAGTCATTTAACGCTGAGTCATCCGAGCCTGCATTCGAGTACATTCGACTCGTGTCGAGGGCGTAGCATCACGTAACGTAAATAATGACTTTTGGAAACACGTGCGTGAACCGTGAGAGAAAGCGGCCTCGGTTGCACTGAAAACCAAGAGCAGAAGAAAAAAACTAAAGAACAGCTAGAACGAGAAACGCAGCGCGCGACACAACGACGAGCTGGCGTCCTCCAACCTGCAACCTCGCGAGTCGCGACCGACCCCCCACGTTTTTTTTTCTTTAACAATGAGCACTCGCGAAGTAGAATTTCGTAGCTCGCGCTCCTATATAACCTACGTGCGTGTATGTGTTTTTAGTACGTATACACATGGCGCACGCACACATTCTGGCTGCTAGTCGGGAGCTTCGGGCTCGGCACTGAGAGGGCGCCACGGGTGCCGTGAACGTGCGCGTTCAAAACTACTCGGCTCACAAGACCAAAACTGTTTCTCTCGCGCGAGCAACGCAGCAGCCCACCACGCACAATGCTATAAATGCACTTTTTACAAACTGATGATGACACTTTTCCTCGCTGCTCGGCGAGGCAAATATTGCGAGAAAAGAACTTGACTGGTGACACCTGATTTTCTTACGTCGCACTGGAGAGATAGAGAGAGAGAGAGAGCCTGGACACACTTGACACGCACTTGAATTACGGGGGATTATTCCCGTTCTGCGCGAGCCGAACGACAATTAAAGTCGTCGGCTCGTCGTAGTTTTGTAATGCAAAGCACAACTTAATAATGTAGTTTAAAACGTGTACACACCTTTTGTTTAAATAACCTTGATTTCACCAAGCGTTGCTAACTCGGCGTCGAGCGTAATTAAGTAAGCAAAGTAAACAACGAAATGAAAAAAACCGATGCAAATGAAAAAACACACTTAAAAAAACGCAAGACTCTTGTGGGAGAGTGCATGCGTGGGAGAGGCAGGATCCACTCGCTGGGCACACACTGCTGCTACTGCTGCTGATGTTCTATGCGCTAAACTATATATATATGTAATGTGTACGACGAATGCTGGCAAGAGCTTAAAAAAGGAGGTACGTCCTGTTTGATGAAAAGCACAAGCCCGACTCACTGGCGAGACAGTCGGGGCGCGTCGAGTCAGCCCTCGCGTATAGAGCCTCTCTTCCCTCGCTCTCTGGCCGTCGAGTTCTCCCCTCTCCTACACCACCTATATACCAGGCTGCTGCTGCTGCTGCTGCTGCTGTACGTACAGTATACGTGTACGTGTGTATATAGATATAGACTTGTACGAGGCTCTGCCTGGCAATAGCAATGCCTGCGTGGTGCGCTGCGCCGCGAGAGAGACTCGAGTCTCGCTCGACGCGTATCCCCGTCACCCCCGCTCCCCCGCTCCCCCGCCAATGCGCTCTATCTCTCTCTCTCTCTCTCTCTCTCTCTCTCTCTCTCTCTCTCAGCTCCTATACGGCTATAGTCGTCGTTGCGCTGCTTGCGTTACGCTGGTGCTCTTCGCCTCCGCGTATTCTTCCTCTTGCTATATTCCAACAGCAATGCCTTTCCAACGGGGATGCTTTAACTCCAAGCTTATACGTATGCATACATGTATCGAAAGTCGTACGTAAGAGAAAACTGCCACCTCGTGTAGTACGTCTAACCAAGCCAAAGAATACATTTTCACTTTCCTCATTTTCATCGCGTGGAATTTTACAAAAGTACCCTAAATTACTCAAATTTCCCAGTCTTAATTCATTAAAAAAGTACAAACTAGAAGATCTTTCATTCATAACAATTATACTCCAAGCGTATTAGCCACTATTGATAAAAATATAAACACGGCACATCTCGAGTGAAAAGCACGTGGTCATCTGGCGCGTTCGATACATAATTCGAGACGAGCTCAAATGACATATAATTACATCAGCTCGCCTAATCAATTTTCGATTATCCTAAACCTCAAATTATACTTTTTTTACTGTGCAATAGAGATGGATCAATTAGTCATATTCCTTTTTAAAAATATCGCTTTTGCCCTTAGTGTTTTCGTATTTTTTCATAACGAATACATACTCAACGACGTCAAAAAGTATATAGTTAACCTGACTATCTGACCTTGTAAAACCACGAAACCGACTGCCGGCTTTACTTATTTTGTCTTATTTTTCATTCCCGCAGTGAATGCTATAAAGTAGTCCAAATAAATAAATATATTACGATTCTGAGCCGTAACAATCAAAATTAATAATAAATTTTTCGACTAAGGGGCTCAAAAATAAAGGTTCATGATAAGCATGATTACGAAGATTCATAAACAGTTATTGCCTCCATTTTATCGATCTGCATATAGTAAATATGCAGTGCATCATTAGTTATTAGTTATTGGCCTTGGACTGATCCCCTCAATTAAAAAATATTCCAAAATATTTCGAAAAGTACAAGTCAATAAATGATTGTATATCTAAATCCGATCGCAGAGATGCTACATATTTCACAAGCATTGTTACAAAAAAGTTTCTTGGAAACTAAAGTCAACTACGGCATTTAAATATAGTCCTCGGGTGGTACGTCATTACATATTAACACGTAAATAAATAGGCATATTTATACTTGGATATTCACACGTTCGATATGGATATTTATAGATAAAGAGTGAGATACAATTTAGGAATACATTATCAATGTTTTTATTATGTCTGTGGTATTGACGCCTATGGTCAAAAAATTTAAACAACGCACAAATGTTGACACCTAAAAAATCTGTGGAGGAAAGTGCAATTATTGTTTACATTCGTAATTTTTCTATTACAACGACTGCACACGAGATACTTTTTCTGTCGTAGTCGATAATCATCTACTGGCTAACGAGCTTCGAAGCATCTTAACGCCTCGTAGTTTGTGTCTCATAATTACGCACAAATTAACTCTATCGCAGACGGCGCTAATAAAATATTTTAAAATATTTTATTAATTAAATCAAGTTTATTTATTCGGACTTTGACTCGACTACACATAAAAGTAATGTGTTTTAGGGTTATACACACTGTGGCTGGTGCTGCGGTACCGTTACATTTTAAAATGCAAACTTTGACGTGCTCGGCCTCATTACGTATTCGACGACAAACTTCGTTAAGTCATTTTTATAGGTATCCTGTAGCAGGCTCTCGACTCGTGGCGACAAAAAATTACCCAGCTTAAATTAAAGGGTGATTCAAAAAGTTTATTGCTTTTATACATGGCTGGGGCCGGCACGATTATGCTTTTCTAGTCTGTCTCTTGGAGCCGCGAAGGAAAGTTTATAAATCAGTTGCGCCATTTCCGCGTTTTTCGCGGAGCGCTGAAAAATAATCACGATTATGACTGACAGAGCTTATACGTCGACGTGACTTGTTGTCGAATCTCCTCTTTCGAGAACTTGATACGCACGCCAAAAGACGCTTTTTTTCTCTTTTCTTTTTTTCATTGAGTAACTTGGGTATTTTTTATCCGCGGACCGGGCACCGATTCGCTGCTCGGGCAATAAGTCAAAAATATCCTGAACAACGTCGACCCATATTCAACCAAACGCGACCGCTGGGGGAGGGAGCGAAAAAAATTCACATGCACCTACCTTAGTCGCGTATATATACGCGTATCTATATTTATACACCACATTCTACTAAAACGACGAAATATCTTTCGGAAGAAAAAGTTGCTTGACATACATCCATCGTCGCTCGAGCCCGAGTGTATATATATGCAAAGAAAACGTCCGCTTCTTAGGGTCATCGCCTTTTACGCACATTAAATACATCGCGCAGAGGAAGAGAGAGTCGGAAAGAGGATAACACACGCGAGGATGCTGCGCGGCGGTGTATTCGAGTAGCGAAAAATTTGAAACATTGGGTGGGGCTCATTCATGCGCATAAGCATCGGTGACGCAATCTTGGCGCGATGATGCTAGATATTATCCGAGCAGGGTTTGTTTTTCTGCTTCTTTTTCCCCGAGGCTCGCGTAGTTTACTCACCGTCAGAAGAGAGTCAATTATTTCTAACAAAATTGAAAATTTCACTTGCGCCAAGTTTTTCCTCGCCTTTATTGCACGCACTAAAACTTTCTCGCTACTTTTTTTTCAACTTTTCGTTCCTACTGTATTATAGGTGATGCATCTGTGTGATATGATACTTTTTTTGCATCACACACGCGCGTGCAGCGACAAACAATGCGGGCGTCATGCGGGTTAGAACTAATTCGATATTACAAAATATTTTGTATATAAAATGCGCGACATAAAGCGTATATAAAGGATATTTCCGAGCTTATTTAAGCTGTGTTGCACAGCCGATGATTATACACTTGGAGAGGTGAAATTGTTAAATTCTCGACACGCGCGCGGAGCAGCTCTTTGGCAGTACCGCTGACGACGATATCGATTTTATCGGCGAAAAAAGGGTAAAAAGGAGGCGATTATTCGAGGGGTTGATGGAGACATAAAAGCTTTGATCCTGAGTCGGGAAAAGCTCGGCACGGCAGCGAATAGCGAGTAGAGGGAGAGATGGCTTATACATGTACCTAGGAAACATACACAATGATGGATGTATACCTGCCGCGCGTTATACACATATATTACTGTATATAATACTGCAAGCGACGAATCGATCGACCGAATTTCGATTGAGGTCAGATCGTACGTAGCAGCAGCAGCAGCAGTCGTTGTCGTCGCTCGTTCGCTACTCGTTCGCTCGTGTCCATGCATCGCAGGCGGCGGTGGCAGTGGCGACAACGACGAGCTTAGCAGCGAGGAAAAGAAGAAAAAAAATAAAAGGAAAACTGCACGCGTGGCTTGTAAAATATAACTGCCGCCGTCGTCGTCGTATAGAGCACGCCTATGCGCAAGCTGCGCTCGTAATGTATTGGCTTTTCAATTATTATCTTCCCTTTGTCTATTATATCTTGCTCGCGGCAGGGATACCTCATTGTTTTTGATTGATTGATAAGTTATTATTATGTCTTCTTGCCGTTTATAATACGTGTCGAAAATTTGCCTTTTTTTCTTTTACTTTTTTTTTCCTTTTCTTTTTTTAATAAATCTAATGACGCTAGTTTTGTCCGTTTGCTTACATTGAGCGAGGGATTGCGAGAGCCTCGCCATTGTGCAATTGTGTACAAACTAAAAAACTGCTTGTAAATTCATAGTTTGTCTCTCGCTATACCTGCCGTGAGCTAAGTTAAAAAAAGAATGGTCAGCTGGACTCGGTATTTTCTTAGGTGGTGTTCCAAGTTGAATTTGCAAAATCAAGTGTCGTGCTTTGGACATTTTAATTGTTTTTCGTACTCAAACTACTATTAGAAGTCGTCAAAACATGCTGTAATACTTTTCTGTCATTCAGAACTAATTAAAGTTGTAAATAAAAGTAAACATTGTACATTCGATAGTGAAATTGTTTTATTTAGAAAAAATTCAATATTTCCATTGAAACAAAACGCGTGGAAGCTTTAATTTACACTCTAAAATCAAATCAACAATAAAGTGCAGGCTGGGGGCCATAAAAAAGTCACAAGTTGTCGTTGTAGTGACCGTTTCGTGACCCGCGTGCTGCTATTCCTTTTCTACGAGCCTCGACAATCAGTCGTTTCAGCTTATGAATACTTTACGGCTTACGAAAAAATGTCGCGCGTTCTCGATACTTTTTCTTTCTCCATATCGCCACCGCACAAAACCACAAGACATCGACTTTCTCTACACATATACACAGTACACACGCACAGCCTCGCATAAACAGAGAGACGCCAAGACGTACGCAGGGTTATTAAAAGAAAAATACCTCCTCGCCAGAGCCGCTCGCGGGTAGTGGTGGCTCGTAAGACTCGTAGAAATTATACGGATTATAAAAATAGAAGAAGAAAAAAGGCACGACGCTCGGGAGAGGCCAACGAGCTCCGAAGGAGAAGGCGCGAGCAGATGGAAATAGTTCTACAGGATGAAAATTATTTTAAGGGCGAGCAGGCAGCGGCGCAGAGTCACGGCCGAAAATATTCGCAGCTCTCGCCGAGGCTGCTGCTTCTTAAGCCATCCGTTTTGTACGCACGGAAGCGGCTCTCGGTTTTTGCCATCCGCACAAAGTTTTTCGTCGACTTTTTTTCCTCTTCTCGGCAAATCGAACTACACGACCACTCGCAAATAAGAAAAACGGCAAATGTCGTTTTTTTCCAGCGCCTCTAACGCAGTAGCAAAAAGGAGTTTTCTCTCGTTCGTTTTCCAAAAAGTAGAACGTGAGACTCGCATAATTGCATTATGTATATAGCACTTACACTTGCAAACATGCAGCACATCGCAAAGTTTCTTCGCGTTTTACCTCACGTTGAGTTTACTTGCTCTGTGTGTGTGTGTGTGTGTGTGTGTGTGTGTGTGTGTGCGTCCATGTACATGCGTGCGTGTATGGCTGAAGCGTCAAAAGCATCACGCGTTCGAGCTTCATCTGCATACATATACATACATCACGCAGACACACACACGTACAAAAGCTTATATAGATAGTAGCATAGTCGTTTAGCATCCTGTAGAGCCATTGGAAATTCCAATTATTGCCCGAAAGAACGCAGAAGACGATGCGTTAATGGCTCGTACAAACTTTAAAAAGTTGGCGTTTTTTACTCGCTCTTTTTCCCTTCATTTTTGTTATCTTTGTGGGTATATGCATACACCCAGTCGTATAAAATATGTGACCTGTTTTTTTCTTCTCTCTCTCCCTCTGTTTTTTTTTTTGACGAATCGACTCTTTTACGATTTTGCTTTCTTTTTTCAAGTTTTCTATTCGTCGCTGTGTGATAAGCGTCAAGTGCACAAATCTATTGCAAAACTAACTTACGCATAGTATATAAATAAAATAAAAGCTGTGTGACAAAAAGCTGGGATGTAAATGAAAAAATGATCCCGGCGACGATTTTTTGCAGTAAGCGTGACTCGTGCTCTCGTAACATAATGGTCCTTCTGCGCTATGCTGCTATATTTGTATACGCGAGCACGAGTCTGAGTGCGTGTGTGTGCGAGCGCATGCGGGGGCTTCTCTCATATTATCCCGACGTCTCATCGTCACAGTCGCGTAAAACTGCTTCGACAGACGAATGCACTACCTTTCATTTTCCTACATTTTACGCTTTTTCTTTTGCGCGCGACCCCCTCCCCTCTCCGGCGTATAATAAAAAACGAAAAAAAAGGAGGAAAAAAAATAACAAAGCTCGGCCGCGTCCAAAGGCAATGTGTACAAGTTTTGTATCCAAAGTGCAGGCAGGCAGGCAGTAGCTGCTGCAGTGGCGCAGCATCACTTAAGCGGGAGCGGAAAAAATGCACGCAATAATATAGCCGCGCTGTCAGTGTGTGCACGAGCCGAGCAGACAACAACAACAACAACAACAACAACAGTGGCGCGTATAGCTCAACACGAGCTGGAAAATTAAAGAGCTCGCGAAGCTGGCTGCGTAGTAGCTTTCTTTCTATTTAACTGCAAATGAAGCTTTTGCGCGAGGCGCTTTGTATCCTGAACACTTTTCTCTCTCTCTTTTCATGTGTTCGAGCGTGCATGTGATGAAAGCGAGGCGCGAAGAATGATCTTTGCTCCCCACCCGTATGCACTGCATATACTATACGCATGCAGTCTGTCTCTTTATGTGTGTCTATGTGAGTGCATGTGTGCATGTGTATTATCGCGGAAAAGAGAAAGAGAGAGAGAAAGAGATGAAGATCGCATACGGCTTGCATTGCAACTTTTGCCAGAGGTTATAAAAAGCTCTGTGAGAGAAATGGTGTTATGTTGCCTCGCGCGCGGCTGCTGCTGCTGCTGCTGTTGCCGCTGCAGATGCGATTGCAAGGATGATATAATTGACACTGAATGAAGATCGTGTGTTGTTTCTTCTCTGGCTCTCCTGCTTTTTTTTTCTCTCTCTCTCTCTTTGCTTTCGTCGTAAAGTCATACACGCGCGAAACACGACGCTACACGAGTTATTTTTTCCTTCCTTTTTTTTCTACCTACTGCTTCTACACATCGATGCCTTTTTTATATTCGTTTATAAATGTTGAGCGACTCGGGCGCGTATATAGCTGGCAGTGTATAGTTGGCAAATGCGAGTATGGACGAGAGGCACTGCAAGGCAATATACCCGCCTCGCGCATACGCAACCTCGTGTGTGTGTGTGTGTGTGTGTGTGTGTAATAATAGATGTGTATATAGAAACTGCACTAATGTGCGTACGTGTGTGCGTCGTCGTGCCTCGTAGTCGTTGTCGTCGTTGTCGTCGTTGTCGCCGTTTTGCCCCCTCCAATCAGCACGTAGCTACTATATATTACGTCTATACGTGTGTTTGTGCGTTTCTCTCTCTCTCTCTCTCTGCGTATATGTATTATTGCAATGGCAAAGAGCAACAGTCGCTGGGGGAGTGCCAGGATGTGGCTTGGAACGAAACGTCGCTCGAGAGATGGCCGAGTGCAGTTTTGCCGTTTCTTTTTTTTTCGCTTTTATCTCGGTCTCTCTGTTTCTCGGCGATATCCCTAAAATGACGCGCGACGATTCGATTTTTTAAATACATCTATTTTCGCGTCAAGATATTGCGAGTTTATTTTTTTGTTGTTTTTTTTTCTGCTTAGTTTTTGCCTCGCAGGCGTGCCGAAATCTTTGCTAATTGGCGTGCGCGTCGCGAGAAATGCTGGCCTTTTTGTGCAAGCGAGCAAGCACACAGCGGTAGGCCCCATATAATTGAATAACTTTTTCCCCCCGCTTGTATAAACATGTAAGACTGAGAGAGAGAGAGAAACTGCGCCGGGGACGATATTTCAAAGTTGTTCAAGCTCGTGTAACGATGTTTGTAATTCGTGTGCGTGTGCTAATTATCCAAAGCTATGATACATTTCGACGCTTCTAACGCCGCGTACAGTCGATTAGTCGAGCAAGTGTCGTTTCGCGAATACCCATACTCGATCGGCGCATGTGCACTTTGACAAACTTTCGACTCGTATGGCATTTTCCGTTATTCTCTCAGATATGTTGTTTATATACAGAGTCTCGACGGTACCGGCTATATAAGCGCACGTCCACCACACACACACATACACTCACGTGTGAGTACCTCATAACGGAGGATTTCAGCAGAAGCAGTGGCGATGTGGCGGCAGGTTTCGATTACCACGAGGATCTTTTGCAAAGGCACGACCCGCATGGACATAATACGCGAGTGCATCGAAGCCAAGGACGTATTAATGCCGCTTATTAAGTATCTTTACTCTTTTTTTTTCTCCTTGTTTTCGTTGCGATGCCTCCTCGTTCTCTCTCTCTCTCTTTCTCTCTCTGCGGTTGTAAGTATACGTGCGAGCGCATATTGAATGAAACCAAAGCCGATGTGTATCTGCCTAATAGCAAGCGATTTTTTTCGAGCAGCCGAGTATTGAGCGATGCGCGTGGTTGACGAAAAGTCCGCATATATACCAGCTATAACCTGCGGAGGAGGAGGTAAAGGAGGCGGACGCCTCGGAAAAATTGATTTCCAATATCGGCGACGGGCACGCGGCTCGCTGCTCTACGTCGCAAGCAGGCAGCTATATAAAAATTGGACGAGTCGTCCGGCCGTATTATTCATGCAACTCCACGCGGCTTTACGTCAGATATAATACAGGCTATAGGGACCTTGGACGCATCCATGGAATCGCGTATTTTGGCTGGATTTTCAACTCGCAGTAAAATAACTTTAATTCAATTATATAAAACGAGCAAAAGGTTCTTCGCTTACGTACGCGTGTCAGAGGCAGAGGCCAGAATTTGTGTACGCGATACGCACTCATGTGTGCGCATAATTAAGCTCTGAAGCATATGCGAAGAGGAGAGGGAGGCGAGGGACGTTAAATCGAAGCAGCATCGTCCGCGTCCTAGATATTTTAAAAGAGAAAATCGGCGAGAAAGAAAGCCACCCGTCGTGGGGACAAATTGACCCCGAGAGAGGACTCGCCCACTTATCGCACGGCAGGGGATTACGGGCAACATTGCCGCTGCTTTTTTTCCCCATTTTTTTCTGGTTTTTTTTTTATTTCACCGGCGAATTTGTATATAGCCGCACACGAGCGATCGAGTAAAGCGCACGAACGAGACAAGGCAAAGAAGGAGAAGAAGAAGAAGAAGCAGCAACAGCCACAGAAAAGGAGAATCTCGTTCTCTCTCGTGCGCGGCTGTAAGGGTTTATCTTGTGTATACGCTCATGGTTTTTTTCGTCTTTCGTTCCCCTCGAGCGGTTAACGGTTATTTTTCGCGTGTGTATATGGACGCGCTCGAAGAATCTTGAGCTCGCGCGGGGGGATATAAAGAAGCGAAAAATGAAACACACCACACCAGTTTTGTTTGCGCTGCAGAGCTCTCTCGCAAAATGATCGGGGCCTTCTTCTCGATCCACCACTGCTTGACTCTCTCTCTCTCTCTCTCTTTTTAATGAGATCGGTAAATTGTTACACATAACGATTGCGCTCATTTTTCGGTAAGTTTATAATGTACGCCACGTTATTATCGCGATATAAATAGCGAATTGATGGGAGGCCGATTTCGATTGGCGCGCGACGATTCGTAGAAATAAATTACACGCACTCACACATATAAGGCGGCCCATTGTTTGTGTGAGCTATATAGGAGCCTCGGCAACGTCGAGCGCGGATAATAAGATGAGTCGCTCGCGCTGATAAATATTTTTTTTCTTCCCCCCGACGTTTTAACATCCGACGAGTCGAGTGTCTGGTATTACTTATAGGCAAGGCGCGAGCATTATACAACTCGAGCTGTAGAGCGTCGAACGCGCCTCGTTTCCACAGGGAAAAGCCTATAGTGGAACTTAATTTTCATGAGCTCTTGTGGTGCTGCTGCTGCGAGCGCGTTTAAGAAGTAGCGACGCACTCGAGCCTTTTTCTCTTTCTGTCTGTTTCTTTCTCTCTCTTTCTCTCTCTCTGGCTGTCGCTGTGCGAAGCGCACATGTGTGAGTACATTATATACCCTCCTCGACTCTGCGCTCGTCGCGTTTCTCGCCCTCTGCTCTTCTTTATCTCTGGCTCGCTCGCTTGGCTCTTAAAAATTTCTTCATCTCTCTCTGGCGCGCGCGAGATCTGCCTACACGAGTGCGCTATCTCTCTCTCTCTCTCTCTTTCTCTCCCTCGTTCTCTCTTCTGGCTTTAATGCCACTTGTCCACTTATTTGAGCTCCGAAACGCGTCGAGCTGACTTTACGTGTACGTGCGAGTATCCTTTAAAACGATTATATAACTGGAATATTTCGGCAACTCTCGCGTCTCGAGCGTGTGTGTATATAATTTACCCTCGTTTTGCACTCTGCCGAGAGAATCGCCGTTATTTTTTTCTCCAAATTCTTTGCGAATCATAATTTTCTGTCCCGCGACTCGACTTGGTTCTTCAAATCAGGAATCGCATCGAGAAATTGTTTCGGGGCCCGATAAACCTAATCGTTCTTATCTCTCTCTCTCTTTTTCTCTCTTCTGCTCGACTTCGTTTGCAAAACAGTATTAGTAAATACGAATCTGTCTGGCGCAAGTTCCTACATACACACATGTAACGCATCTCTCTCCCGCGACGCACTTGGACACATTTCCCCTTCGTCGCTGCGCTGCTCGCAGTTACACATACATGTAATGCAGAGAAACGCACACGGAGGCCTTCTTACGAACGAGTCGTGCTCCTCTCCTCGCGTCGCCCTCTGGCAAAATTAAAGCCAGACACCCCCTTTCACGAGGCAACAAAGAGGACGTCGTGTGCATCTCTGCGTATATACGAAACATAGATAGATAAAGAAACGAGGAAGAGTAGGAGAGCCGAGGACAAAAAATACGAGACAGCCCCCTCAATGACGATTACCGCCGTTGCTGAGCTCGTGCGACACTAACTTGTATATGTACGTCGACTGAAGTTTATCATTTTTTACGCGCACACACACACACACGCACATATATTTTAAATCATTTATTGGCTTTCGTGCACGAACGTTAATAGTTGGAGCGAAGAAAAAAATGCAAAGCTCGTGTTTCGCAGGTACACACGAATTTCATTACTTTGACCTCGACAAATGTTTAAATAAACATGAAAAAAGTCAGTGAGAGAGAGAGAGAGAGAGACAACCTGCCCGCAATGCCGATGATTGCTCAATAATCACTCGTGTAGTACAAGTGGAAGCTCGTCGCATTATACGTACAAAGTACTAATACATTATACGTGCAGTAAGCGCAAAAGGAAAGGAAGTTTTTTTTTTAAAGAGCTCGTGCGTCGCTCGCGACGAAACAAAAATACATATCACGTCGGATCAACCTCTGACCTCTGCGCGCGTGTGCAGCTCGCCTCCGACGAAGCCTCGATTCTTTTCACATTTTTCGTAACAACTCGCGTATACGATATAGCATAGTAGGATATACGTATTACGTGCCACGATCGCGCTTATCGCGCCTCGGCTCTTTACGTGTCAAGTGTATTTTTTAAGGAGCACGCGGGTAGACGATAATGTCTCAAATACGTAAAATGTATTAGCCCGACGCGTGAATAAGTATCGCCTTGTATTAGAACGATGAGAGATTATTGAAGCGTATCTTTGAAAGATATTATTATACACTCCTGCGAGACCAAGTTTTCGTTCGATCGTTCGTGGCCTTGATTACGCGCCTTATCGTAGAGTATAATAACTCGGAGCTGAGAGCGCGCCTAGCATATATACGATTTTTCCAGCTCCGATAAAGCGAGAGAGAAGCCTGAGACGTTTATTCGACTCTCCTCGCCGATTGCGGAACGCCAAGGCAACCCCGCCGCACGGAGCCGCCGCGATCCCAATAGTCCAAGCGCGAATGTACAAGAGACAGAGTTTATTTTTTTACCTCGCGGTAGTTTTACAATGTACGTTTGTACTCGACGTACGTATACATGTACGAAAACAGCTGCGCGAAGAAACGTGAGGCATTATCAGCTTGGCGTTAGGCGATAAAGTCGAAACAAAGTTATATTAATTACGACATAGGCACGCAGTGGCAGTGTTTGCACATTTTCGTATTGTAGAATAATACACGCGCTCGTTCAGGATCGCGTCGAAATAATATCATATCCGACGACGACGACGACGAGTCTTTGCAAAAATAAAACCGACTGCAGTTCCGAACCGATTCGAGCCCTCGAGGTACGCGTAATTGTTATATTCGCTCGATAGCGGCATTACGAATCACGATGACGATTCCAGCAGCAGCAGCCGCGCACTCGACATATACGCGCGTGGGTATATACTATAATATAAAAGTATAACTCGAGCTCTCCGGGGCATATTATCACGTTGCACAATCCTCGTCGTCCTCTGCACTTGGAGCTCGTATGTCAATGCATACACCACACGCACACAGACACGGCCAGACAAATGTGTGTTCTATATATGTACATTATGCTCTGGAGAGCGATCGCGTATAATGCGCACCTAATGCCTATTTTTCCGAGCCAGCTAGAGAGAACGAGGAGCTTTCTGACTATTATACAAAGTGTCTGCTTATGTAAATACGTGTTATTGCAGGCTGAAAAAGAAGACGCGACCAAGAGACGGTAGGAAAAAAATAGCAGCAAAAAAAGAGGCAGAAACGATTGTACACGCGACGAAAAGGAGTCCTCCTCGCACTTCGTAAAAGTCATCGATAATTTATATCGCAACAAAAGTCTTGCACGATGCGTCAAGTGTTTACGATCGTGCTCACAAAGGAGAAAAAAAAATGACCGAGAGGTTTCCCGAAAACCGACCAATATAATCGTCTTGATACGGCATTAGTGTGCAGACACAGGCGAGAGAAGTGCAGAAATCGTTCCGAAATTGTTACGAAATTGCGGCATGTACGGGCGGCTTTTTTCGTGGCTGCTTTTGATTATTAGCCAAGATAAGTCGACGATGTATACAAGAAAGAAGTAGCAGCAGCAGCAGCGACGGTGATAAGACAATATATTTATATAAAAACGAAAAAAAAAAGGGGGACACACAAACTTTTATAAAAGATAAATCGAGTCGAGCATCGAAAAATTTCAGCAGTTTATTAACGCGACTATACGTATACAAAATATTATCCCTGGCTCTTGAGAGTCCAAGTGGGGGAGAGAAAGAGAACATACAAGCTTATTATCGACTCGAGTGCGCGCGCCAAGTCGAGCCTTATCAAAAGCAAAGGGGGATACGACGCGTAAATGTGTGTACGTGTGTATTTGTCGCGCCTCAAGGAGAGCGTCTATAACATTTCGTAAGATATACATTATTTTTCCTTTGACTCTCTCTCTCTCCCGCGCATGTGTGTGAGTCGTGACAGATATCGAGGATGATCGCACGTCTCGAGGGCTGCTTTCCATCGAATATTTTTTTATCGTTTTTGATTCCGCGATGACACTCGACGATAAGATTATTTAATTCTCGCTCGCTCGAGGCTTCTAATGAGTCTATTACATCGATTGCCGAGCAAGCGTATATTGATTTAAGGTATTAAAACTTTGTTGACGCACTTACAATTAATAGAGCAAAGCACTTTTTCGGCCTTTTAACTCGACTCAGTGGTCGTCGTCGTCGTCGTTAGAGGCAGCAGCACTCCTCACCTGTAACACACAAAATCAAAAGCATCGTGAAATTTCGCAAAAAGAAGTCGTCCACGCATGAATTGCGATCGATATCATTCATTCGAGGGAGGGAAAAAACAGTCAATAATCATAACATCTCTCAAGATTGGTCGAATGCGCTTTCGTCGGCCGCTAAAATTACCATATTCCGGCGATTAGGCACGCCCAGCTGTACGGGGCTCGCTCGGCGCTCCACTCTGTATATGTGCAGGCGCGCGCGTAGGTGGAGGACGTGTAAACACGAGCGCTCAAGGCTTTTACCTTTTTTTTTGAGTTGCCGCTTTTAATTGCAATATTTTGTAAAAGGATACGTGGTAGCTGCTGTAAGGAACCTTTTGCTCGCGCGAGGAGAGCGCGATAACGCGCCGCTTCCGTGCTATTTTTGGAACTCGTAATAGCGAACGAGGAGCGCTACGATTTAGCCGGAGTAATTTCTTTTTTTTTCTTTTTTTTTTTTGGAGCACAATACGCGGAGCCGGTAACAATGAAAAGATGATTGTTTTAATCGCACTTGAATTATTTTTGATAGTTCAAAGGTATATGGAGGGAGGGAGAAAAGAGTTGCAGATATAGCTCGAAATACAATGCGATGACATCAGCAGACATCACCACAAAATGTGAATTCTGTCTCCTCGTTCCTTCCTTCTTTTCTTTAGCTCTTTTTTTCATTCAACAGGACACCAGCTACTACCCTGGAAACTGCAGAAGTGCGGCTTATACGGCATCAATTTTTTTTCGCTGATCCAAGTAGTTCCACGTGTCCTTATTATCGCTGACGAAGCTCCTGTCAGCTCTCGCATTTCTACCATTTTTCCAACATTCGTTATATATCCAGCGCACGGCTCAGCGCGGATCGTCGCGTATTCATAAAGAAAAATAGTGATTAAATTTATCGCGACGCGTGAGTCAGATATATACTGTACATTATGTAGGCGCGGATACGAAAGCTCGATGAGGCCGTCGCGCTGTCATTGTTTCTGGCCTCGCGAGCAGGGGGCAGGGAGAAGAGAGAGAAAGAGAGGTGAAAACAAAATTCTTGTCTCGATTAAGATCAATCGACGTCGATAATAAAAATCAGTCGGCACGAGAGAGCTCGTGGGTCGAAAAAAGTCGTCGCTCATGAGCGATCCTGCCGATATAAATCCTCATTCAAATTTGTCGACTCGGATGGCCGACAGAATGCCGTGCTCCTCGCGCGCCCGTGTGCGTGCTCGAGAAATAAGCTGCGTACATGCGAGTGCAAACTCCCTCTCCTCTTTCTTTCTCCCCTTATGTACGAGGCAGGCTCGATTAGCTTCAATCAACGAGCTTCTCTGTGGCTCTTATATATATACGCTGCGCGGGGCTCGGCGTAGAGGACGCTTCGTTGTCGTCGTCGTCGTCGGCTAAACATCATGACCCACATCATCCACGTACACATATACTGCGCACATCTAAGCCTATACGTGCATATGCGAGCATACAAGAAAGAGACAGAGAGAAAAAGGAACAAACGTCGCAGGAAGGCTGCATACACGCTACGCGTGATTCACTGCTGTAATATGCCCGCGATCGCTGAGCTGCCACTGTTGCTGCTGCACACGAGGGAGTCAATCTATAATACGGCTCTTGATGTTATAAACGTGACTAATGCCTTGTACCCGCATCGCAACGGCGATTATTGTGTTTTTCGCAAACGATAAGTACGTCGCAACGCGCCCGCGCGAGCTCCTAGATATTAAGTGCCGCTGCAGCTATATCTTGCGTGTGGGTGCGCGATTTTTCTTTCGCGGGCTTCCTATACGGGAAGCGGGGGAAAGGTTCGATTGTCGGGGGCTCGTGTGAAAATCTCTAAATTCTCGATATCATGGGAACGCGACTAGCTTATGTGTGCACGCAATGATATTTGCATAAATTAAATCCTGGGGGTGAGAAATCGAAATCTCGATCACCTGGGAAATTAGCATACTCGACGCGGCACACCCTCGCCGTGATTGCGAATAAAAAATTTGAATTCGAAAGGCCTCGATTCACCTGCTCCGAGAGCCCGATTTTTCCCATCGAGGGGGGTATGCGTGCGCGCATAGGCATACATTCGAATGCGAGAGTTCCGCAGCGGAGCGCGACGTCTGCGCCACCGTGGACACTTTCTTTCTATGTATCGCAGTCGCGCGATGATTTCATTATGAATTTTCGTGTTGTATACGTATGGGTATTGGATGTCATGCGTGTGCGTGGATGCTCGCGCGGCCTCGCAAATCTGTGAGAAATCACGAAAATAAGTCGGCACACGGGAAGCGAGACTTCGCGCTTCAGAAGACACCCCCGCCCGCCCGCGCCTTACGTACCGAGTATTACCTCTGTTGCTTCGCCCTTGTATGCTACGTCTATTTTTTCGGATCTCTGAGCAGCGTAATGACGCCGGTGTAGCTACGTGCACGAACGCGGTAGGGGAAGCTCGTCCGCACGTTTCGCTATACACCGACGACTCTTTTTCTCTTTTTCTCTTTCTTTCTTTCTTTTTTTTTTTGCCGAGCTGCGAGGGGTTCTTCGTGTCGTGCACGAGTTAGCGATACGTTGCTTCCCTCTGCCAACTCTGCTCCGTTCGTGCATGTGTGTACAGGTGCATGGCCAGGTTATGATATACACGTAGGCGAAAGGATGAAATTTCACATGCAAAACGGAGGGATGCTTTGTTCAATGTACACATACACACAGACACTGAGCGTGCTCAGATATTTTACACTAATGTGCACACAGTGGCTTGTATTGTATCGATGAATGGTGATTGTTCGGCACAATTTGGCCGCGTTCGTAGCCCACAGACAGGCTGCACGCAACAATTGCAGGCCTCCCCACGAGTAGCGTCACTTAATTGCAATATTAAAATTGGAGTAAATTAAAGTACAAACGATAACCCTCATGAGGTTGGCCTGCCACGTAACAGATCACCCCAGTGCGTATGTGCAGGCTCGCGAGAAATGGGTTTTCTCTCTCCCCTCGGCTTACAAAGTAACCCACATTCTCGTACAGGCTATCTCTCTCTCTCTCTCTCTCTCTCTCTCTCTCTCTCTCTCGCGATGAAACGACCCCATCCTTTTGAAAAAAAGCCAAGAGTCTCTCGAGCGCCAAGGAAAGCTTGACCAATCCCAAAGGCATCATCTCTTTCTCATAATATATAATTGATGAGTAAAAGCGGGCCCTTTATCCGTGCGTGTCTGCGTATTATAGACGCAGTCGCGTTTCCCCCGTAGCAGCACATATATACTCCCCCATCGCTGCTCCACTTTTTTCTTCTCTCCTCGGCATCGAGAGCCAGCACAAACTTGCTCGCGCATTCATGAAAAAAAAAAAAAGAAGAAGAAGCGAAGAGCTCGTGCACGATGTATAATTATTACCGAGAGCCCACAACTACCCCCTTTGTATATTATTACGTACGCGTGTATGTACGTGCATAGAGTTACGATTAAAATCGCAAAGGGCTCTTTTACTTGACCCGCAGGAAGTACGAAGAAAGACTTTATCGTGGCACGTATGTGTGCGTAGCTCTGTATATGGGTGTGGATACAAGCACATACGTGGGAGGAGGATATCATCATCGCTATGAACGAGCCAGATATATGTCTCGAGCGCACTGTGTAAGAATTTATATATTTAAGAGTGGATTTTTATCGCGAAAACGCTTAGCCGGGCTGCAGTTTTAACGGACGATTCAGCGCGCGGCGAAGCTTCATTTTTAAAATCCTCCTCGAGTGAATCTTTTTTACCCTCCAAACTCGACACTCGTCGGGCGTAAAAATTACAAAAACTGTTTTTGCTACCTCGACGTTATTAATTTAAACGCCGCAGTACGTAGCTAATTAAAATCGCAATCATTAAGCGAGAACGAAAAATATTGTAATTTTTCCGCGTGTAAATATTGCCTCGCGTTTTTCTGTCTCGTGCCGTCTCTACTTACAACGAGTGCTACTTATAATAAGTGCATTTGCGATCGATCAACGCCACACGTTGGTCTTCGCGCGACCCAGGAAAAAAGAATAAAAGTCTCGGGGATTTCCAATCAATCCTCGAGCGCCTCGGTGGTTGCGCGCACGCGTATATGTGCACAGATCGGAAAACCGCATCGCAATTCGCAAACGTCAACGCCACGAGCGCGACGCAACAAATGTATCGACGAGCCTCGAGCTGCTGCTGCTGCTGCTGCCGGCTGTATATCATGGCGCTATTAATTACCGTACGTCGCGCCTGTTGTAATATATAATGTGCGTTCAAGAACGTGTCAAAACATATAATTACTCGCTCACATGTATAAGATCGTTGTGTGTATTTTTGATGGCACGCAAAGACGTCGACGACTACTATCGACGATTCATTAACAGGAGCGTCTCGACTTTTGTTCCGCTATCGCGCTCGGCAAAATTTGTCATCAATCACGCATTTTACTGAAGTCAATCCTTATATAGTGATACACATGGATGAAAAAAAGAAGTTATTAAGCACTTTTCCTTTTTTCCTTTTAACAGGTGCAATCATCGCCGATGTCAATATAGGCGGCGGCGGTATGGAGCGCGCCAAGAAAATAGCTTCGTGCACATTACGGCGCACTTGTCCTCCTCGCGTACAGAGCGAGTGTGCACGACGCTCGCATGGTGGGAGGCAAAGGAAAGAGACGGAGAGATATATACAATCATGACGCTTCGTTGCCGAGCGAACATTTGTTGTTTTTTCTCTCTTGCTCGCTGCTCGGTTTTTTTCTTTTTCATTCTCTCGCTACGCTGGATGGCCAACTTTGAGTAATTTACGCGCGTAACGTTATGTCTCGCTAAGAGAGAGAGAGACAGACAGAAAAAAAAGACTCGTAGAAGAGAAACACCTGCGAATTTGTGTAGGAATATAAAAGTCTTACGATGGAATTATGATGAATAAGACAATTTTGTACACTTCAATATTTCGATGAATAAGATTTCACGGAGCCGAGGGTAGCTCACGAAGATTTCTTAAGACGATGTTTGACGAGATAGCCGAGCCTGGCCATGTTAATATACAAGGAATATTAAGCGTATAGACGAAGATGATAATAATGTGTAATGTACCTCGTGTGTGTGGGTAATAAATGTATGTACATGTGTGTGCGCGCGCAAAAGCCACTCGGCAAATATGAAGAAACAGATAAGATTATGCGTGTATGTGTGTGATGCCTGCGACGCTGCTGCTGCTGCTGCTGCTGCTGCTGTGCGAGAGAGAGAGAGAGAGAGAGAGAGAGAGAGAGAGAGAGAGCAACGTTCGAGATAACGCATCAAACGCGTACTTAAACCACATCCTAGCGCAACTCGTGTGTCTTTTAAACATAATTCTAAAAAAGAGGAAAAGTGTTTTATCGTATACGTATAAATGTAGAGTTTTTGCCTTTTTATGTGTACATCCCGTGACCAAAAATTATCGCGCTGTACGCACGTCAATGCTGAGTTTGCTTCTCGCGCGCGCGACGCGCATATAGCTCATACACACACACACACACACACACACACACATATAATATAACACACGTAGAAAAGTCGAGCTCTAAGCAACGAAGGACGTAGCAGCAGCAGCGGCTATACATAATATCGCGGCGCAGATGAGGTGGTGGCAGCGCAGCGAAATGAGGCAAGAGAGGAGGGACTCGAGGATTTACGCAACCCTCGCCGCCGCTGCTCGTACGGCACGTTGGCTTATAATACTTGCCTCGCACGGCCTTTTTTTTCCTCCTAAGCATTTTTTTCTCTTCCAGCTCGCGCGCGCGAGCGAGCAAGCAAGCCAGCATGAGAGAGAGGGAGAGAGGGAGAGAGACCGAGAGCAGCTCGAGTAGCTCGTTTGTGTTATAAGCTGTTTTTTACGTCGACGCGCGAGCTCCAACAACATGATCGAGTGGATAATGCTTTTCGGGCTGGAATCGCCATCGTCGCGCGTCTGACAGCGCGACTTTTCGGCCTTGGATCGTGGAAACGTCCGATCGAAACGCTGCTACCGTTGACGAAGTTTGGCCGATGCCGCTAAACGGCGGAGGATCCGATATTCAACAATTAAAATGTCACTTTACAAACTCGCCGACGCGCTTCGCTGTTAAAGTGAATCGTCGCTGCACGACCACCAAATCGTGCAGAAGAATCGACAAATTATTTATGTATAGATAGCAATCGTACAATTCTGCCTGGCCATGAAAATTTACATTCCTCGTGACTCGAACAATGCATACGTCTATACGTGCTGCGGTGTCCGTAGTGCTCTCGCACGACTGCAGCCTACGCATTTTTCTTTTTCTTCTTCTTTTTTTGTCATTTCGGCCGATCGCCAGGATTTCGGCGAGTGGTGTACGCACGAATGATGCGCGAAACTCGTGGCGACCTACAATTCTGCGATCCTTTCATAACAGCTCCCGCGCGCGCTCAATCTTCCCAAATAAAAAGAAGCAGAACAAAAGTCCTCGCAATTGCATCGCCAGCTCTCCTGCGCTCGTACACGTATGCATCGGATGACAAAGCGAGAGTCAGTCAGCATGTATAAACAAAAAGTTTCACTTGGTTGATTTCCCTTTCTGCCACTGCTGCAATCGTATTCAATAAAAGTCACCCACACACGGGTTCGCGGCGCATACGGAGCTAGCTAGCTCTCTGCGGCCAGCACACATGTAATTGTTCATTCAGCGGACCGACTGCTGGTAGTCGTCGTCGCTGCACGAGCATCGACACGGAAATTACTCAAGCATATATCATAAATAATATATGTATATAATCGCTGGAGCGTTCATTTCTTCGGGGAAAAAAAGTAAATATTTTGCAATCGCGAGCTTTCGAGCTTTCGATCCCGAGCGCCGTTCAAGCCTTTGTACATATATGGAAGTAGAGATAATACCCGGACTCGTATCGGATGAATTTTTATTTTATTTCGTATTATCCGACACGTTTTCCATTGTGTACTTTGCTGGCCTCGGATGAGGCTTCCTGCGCCGCGCGCCACTGCGACTTTGCTGCAGTCTCGCTCGCGCTCTTTTCCACCTACAATATAATGCTGTACGTAGTACCTATACGCGAACACGGCTCGAGGAGGTAAAATATCGATTCTAAGTTTGCCTAGACTTTTTGTGCCTCGCTGGCCAATGACCCGAAAGATATAAAAAAGGCTACGCGATGTTGCTTCAGCGACTATCAAATTGGCCGCAACGCTTGGCAGAACAATCCGAATTGATGGCAGTGTTTGCTTTTGAAATAAAAAAAACCATGTCCCAATTTCAAACATGGATGTGCTTTAAATGATATTACATTGTCGATGGCGAACGAGATATATAAAAACTTGTTGAAGAGGAAACATCCACGTGTCGAGCACGTGCTGGGCCTTCCCGCGCGTTCGCCCAGCAGTCCTCTCTCTTCCTCTTTTCAACTCTCGCAGCTCGTCGTCGGTTCGTATCGTACTGAGCGCGGGGCACGTCGTGCCCGAACGAGTACATTTCACAAACGATGCCTTTTGCGAGAAAAAATATTCTCGCGTTTCGTTAATCAAAGGGATCATCGATTTCGACGCGTTCAAAGCTGATAATCATCTATGGGTATTCCGATGTCATTGTGAATCGCGAGGCTGGCTGCACGCTCTGATAAATCAAAAGTCCTGCAGCAGCCACTGCCTGTGTGTATCTTGGGAGCATTATGTGTGAAAATCTAGTCGCGCCGCACACACACACACACACACACACACACATGCACACGTACGCGCGCGTACATACATGCACGGACACAATAATAATGCGCATATAATACGAAAATCGAGGCCGAGCAATTTTCTCTCGCCTAGCGTGCCTATGGAATACTATAGACCGGAAGTTGCGCAACACGCAACGATACCCTCGCGCGCGCGAGTATAAGCTGGCGAACGCCGAGCATTCAGCGCTGTGTGCACAGCTAAGCTAGCTGCAGCCGAGCTAGCTGCTGCAGTCCGCACCACCGGCGAACTCGATTTTTCCAACAGACAAAATGCCGCTCGCGGAAAGAGAGCGTGAATTTTGCTGCTGCTGCTGCATGCACTGCGCAGTGCCGCTAAACACGTTTGCCATTACAAGCGCGCGCGTTTATTCATATTATCCATTCCAATAAAGCCGCGGATACGCGAGATTCCGTCGACCTGCCTCCGCGCTCTTTTTCTTTTCCTCTCTCTCGATCGGTCAATGGGGTCGCGCGCGTTCATATTGCAAACCTTCTCCGCTTTTCCGACTGACCCCCGCGATCGAGCGATGACACACGCACCGTATTGATCTTGGCCTGATATTTTTTTAGCTCTCGCCATTGTACTGTATAGGACGTGTATTCGTCACGAATTAAAGGATGCCGCTCGTGTGTCAACGTCTTATCGCGGATACTCGAAATGTGTCGCGAACTCGATATCGACGATCCAGCGCACATGTTTAAACAATACATTTTTTCAAATTTTACGTTTCGCTGCATTAATTCTTCTTTTTTTCCTTCGTGAGCTAATGTTTTCACATCGTATTCGCTCATGACGATTCGGGCGTTCGATCGAAACCTCAAAAAACCGATAATATTGTTTTTTTTCGGAGCAGCGCGTTACGTATACGAGCGAGTGGGTTTCGCCTCGAACCCGCGCTAATGCTTCGTAACGTGGAAAAAAAATCGTTTTGTTTCGCTTTTTTCTTCCCGCCTCCAAGGAGAGAACCTTGGACTCGCAAACATATAAGCGGGCTGCTCTCCGAGTTAAACACGAAAAAGGCCAGCTCAGTCTGTTTTTTAGGGGAAACGAATTTTTATGAAATAGTCATAAATTAACTTCTCCACGACTTCGTCTTCGCTATGTATATCCTTACAAAATGTACAAAGACGTGTATCGTGCGGGGAGGCTTTGGACGAAGAAAAAGAAATAACGAAGAAGGTGACACTTTGAGGCGAAATGTCGAAATCGCATCCCCGCGCGTCTTTATGCTAATTTTAATAAGCGAGACGCGCACACCGCAAAATCTGAATTTCGCTTTATTCCGCTCTTTCTCTGTTACATTGGAATAAAAAAAAAGATGGAATATTAGACGCTCCAGAAATGTGAAATGCGCGTGCTTCTAACGATCGGTTTCTTGAAAATTAAAAGAATTGATAATGATCGACCTAAGAATATATTTCAAAATCTTCGCGAACGAAGCTACGGAGCGTGTATACAAAGTATATATTATGAATCGTAAACAACGTGACGTCATCGAGCCAACAGCTGATGTTATTTAATAGAGTCAAAAAGAAAGAGAGAGAGAGAGAGAGAGAACGATACATATTTATAGCTATATGCAAACTTGTATATAGACGACACGAGTGGCTCATTTAAATATAGTACTCGATTTATCGTGATTTTGCGCTGCGTCGTTTTTCTAATTTCGCAGCCGAACCGATTGGAAAAACGTGTTCGGATTCAAAAAGCTCTGCACAGGTGTGAAACTATTTTCACAGTTATCGAGACGAACGAGTATTATATCCAGTGGAACGTTGCTCGCGCTAAATTGACTTCAACATCCCCAAGCGAAGCGTGAACGGGAAACAAAAGAGGCGGAAAACAAAACAAAATGAATAAAAAAAAACAGAGAGAATAATTCAATGATCGCGGCGGGATGAGGTATAAAAAAACCTCGTCATCTTCATCATCATAATGACTACGATGATTGTGGCCTCCTCCTGATATCGCCCCCACTGGATTTCTGCGAAAACTTTCCGATCCTCCCTCCTCTCCTTCCTCTCCTCGGCGTCGTGCCTATATAGGTATATCTGTTTCGCGCGCGGCGTATGCGATTACGCGAACGCAGCAACGGTGTATCATCATCAACCCTAGCCCCTCCACTCGCGCTCGTCGCAACGTAGTCTCTCTCTCTCTCTCTCTCTCTCGTCGTCTAACCTACAAACTCGTTGCGGCGCTTCTGCAGCGTGCAGATTATGAATACTTGCACATGCACTCACACGTATGCGTACAGACACACATACACAGATACTTACACAGTTCGAGGCGGAATATCAGTAATAACCTTAGCTTGGCATGGCTACACGAACGTCCCTCTTCTATCCTGCTGAGTGAACGCGATGGTCGTCGTCGTCGTCGTCTTTGCACTCCCTCGGTTTCGTATCACGGCCCCCTACCTCGGTGCTTCTTGGCTTTTTTTTTCTCGTGTATTTGGCCTCCTCCACACGAGCGGTGCTGAGCCTCGTGCGCTGCGCTGGGGCTCTCGGCGCTCGCGCCACTTATTCCTTTGCTTGTGTGCTTTCGAGCGTGTACATGTGCAAAGCTAGGACGCCTCACGCCTCGCGCCAGCCATGTCAGCTCTCTTGAGTGTGCTATAGCACGGCTACTAGGCATGTATCGTCGACTTGGACTATAGCTCTGACTCTTCCCCTTCCTCGGCTCCTTTTTGCACTCGCACACAGCCTCACTCACTCACTCTCACACGTATATATGTACAGACTGCAGCGGCAGACACGCGCTCGCTCGTGAGTTGTGCCTCGCTTGCTCGTCTGTACACATACATAAAGCACGAAAGAGGAGTTGGCTACGCGTATACGAGGGCGCTCTTATCAGGCACTCCCTCTTTTATTGTGTATAGCCTATGCGCCGCTGACTGAACTGCTGGCGAGCGAAGCCACTTTTTTTGTCCTTAACTCGGCTGTGCTTTTTCGTTTCGTGCGGTTGGCAGGACGAATCTCTTCGAAAAGCACATGAGCTTCGTGAGTTTCGAACGATGGACGCACTGTTTTCCCATAAAAAGTGCAACACTCGCACAAACATAAAGGGCCCTTTTCTCGATTCGGGGACTCCCCTACTTTCGTGAATACAATAATTCACACGGCCACACTACGTAAAACGACTTACAGTGGCTTTTGCCTCTGACGCGACTTACAGCTCGTTGCGATTTAACGGGGAAAAAATAGTTTCATCACACTGCACTCGAGGGCACAAACCGATCCGAGCAGCTTCACCCAAGCGACCGACTCTTATTACCTTGCGGGCGTGTCCCCGCGTGTCTCTTGCTTCTCTCTATTATTTACATAAAAATGTTTTGTCTTGTTTACGTACGCGTGTACGTGGAGTCGTTGTTGTTTAGATGGATAGTGCCGCGACACGGCTGACTCGCCGACTGCTTTTCGCTCGCGCCACACGTTCGCTGATCGGCAAACTTGGCTGCTGGTGCCGCCGTTGCAAAGAGGATAGCTAGCAGAGAGAGAGAGAGAGAGGGAAAACACGAGTCGGCTACTGCGCCGCGGCCCGCACTCGACGACGTCGTCTGTACGTAGCTCGCTCTCTTTCTCGCTCGCGTGCACTGCTGCACTCGCAGCTCGTGCATGTGCAGTTAAATAGAGACTGCATGCGCGCCGCGCTCAACTGAATATTTCGTAATTTTCGACTTGCTCTCTCGCTTTTGCCAACTTACAACTATATAAAATGCAGCTCCCCCTTGAGAGCCGCTGCAAGCTTTGAACTCTACTGCAGCAGCAGCAGCAGCAGCAACAGCAAGAGAGAAAGATTATAACGCGCGCATAGTCGGATCGCTGCGTGCAGTATTTTCAATCAAATATACATTTCCTCGTTCTTCTATACGTGCATCTCTGTGTATGTATCCGAGTATGCGCTGCGTGGGTGTATGCACGTGTGTGCGTGTGTGTGAGCGTGCATGCGCTGCGTGAGCGGAGATTTAGATGTTGGGCTTGATACTGCTTATACTACTGAAACGAATCGCTTTTCGCTCAGGTATTTTCAGGCTCTGATTATTTTCGCCCTGAAAAATAGTCCCGAGCTTTATTTTCGAACCACGGCCCATGCAACAGGTGGCATTGCTCTTGCCCTTTTTTATTTTTTCTTTCTCCTCTCTCTATCTTTCTCTTCGTCAGACATCATTGGCTTCTTACGTTGTTTCTTTTATTACGATTCGTTTTCCGGGTAATCGATCGCAAGTTCCGCACTGTATTGTTATTTTTTCCTATACATTTCTTCCTCCTTGATCATTTAGTCATTTCATCGAATCGATAATTAAGCGAGAAAAATAAAGGAAGTTAGACAAATACAAAAAGTCATCGGCAATGACCTTACAGGTTTTTTTTATTCGTAGGAGAAACGGCATCGAGACCCGCTAGAGACACATACTTCTTGGACAAACCTGTTTTCTCTCATACCGATTTGTACACTTACGAAATATTTTTTGCTCTCTCTCCCTCCCTTCTCTTTCTCTCTCTATCTCTCTTTTGACCCTCTTGGCTTCTGAACGCGTACCTGCACACAAACTCAATATTTGTCGAGTCTCGTAAACCACCCTGTATAAAAAGTGTATACTCAAACTCACTCGTTCGTCCGGATAAACATTACCGATTTTTCGTCGTAAAAATCATTTGCACTTCCAGTACAAAAATGACTCATGTTAATGTATGCGCTCGCACCCTCGAGCAGAAAATAACTTAAAAGAGGTTCGTAATAAAAAGTCATAAAATTGGGTCCCGATCCAAACACGCGTGTTATCCAATCATCGCAGCCTACAATGCATTATCAGTTCCAAGTGGCGTAATAAAAAAAATCATTGCGCCACATCCGCTCGTTCTTTCCCCCTCGAGACTTGGCAGCTCTCCGAATATACGCATACACGCGCGCGCTTCAAAAACGCAAATGTAAATTTCACGCGGCAAAAGCATGTACGCATAAACGATACGAATTTTATAAGAAACTTTTTTATATATGGTGTGTGAATTTTTAATGCACTCGAAAAAAATGATAATGTCCCGAAGCAAAGTGAATATACAGCGCGCGTTTATCGTTCTGAGATTGTCTTTAATTTCAATCAAGTCCAATACCCTCTCGCGAGATGTTTCAAGTCATATATCGGTGAGTCATTTTACCCAGAGAGGCCGAGCATGGTGTGTAGTACGGTGAGTACGCAAGAGTCTGCCAAGCACGTCGTGTATACGTACAACTTATATATATGTGCTGTGCGTTATTATATAGGTAGAGCTCGTTTTCTTCGTACTGGCAACCACGAGTGGCCGCTCCTTTCTCGCGCTCGAGCCAAGAGAGTGGCTGCAAAGCGAGGCAGACATGGCCTGGAGGTGAAAATAACTCGAGAGAGTTTTAACCCTTCACTTCAAGCGCTGCTTTGATTTTTCGCGCTCGGCGCACGTCTCGTTCGGTACACGTACGTACGTTAAAATCTTTTCCTCGGATCGCTTCGCTTCTCGCCGTGCGCATGTGGAAAAAAATCGAGATCCCTCAGCACGTACGTATATCCAGAAAAACCTACGTACGGGGAATTTTTGCATTTGTGTGTATAAGTATTCAAAAATCTCTGGTAATACGACTTGGCGAAATATTATGTATATAGAGAGGTTCAGGAATGTCCGAAAAACCGGTTGGCGGGAGTGAGCGAGCGAGCACGGTGGAAGCGTGTGTGTGCGTATGCGTGTGTGTGTGAGTGTGTACGTTGTGCGGGCAAAGAACGAGTCGCGCACGAGAGAGCTGACTTTTACCATCCCTTTGAAGCCGGTGAGGGATAACCCGGTGCGCGCCGAGCTATATATAGGGTATTAGCCATTCAAGGCCCATGGCTCGCCTCAAACTCGTTCCTTGTGCTTGCTCTCGGCTCCAAGAGTCGCAGCTCTTATAATAGCTTCTCTCTATAGACGGAGAAACGACGAAGACGACGACGACGACGAGTCAATGCGACGACCGAGTGAGATAGCATTGATGCCCGAGCGGCTATCGCGCATACATACTTACGTTCGGGGAATCGTGTGGGTGTCCGAAATATAAAAAGGAGAGACGCGCGACAAACCTGAAAGATTTGTCACATTAGCCATGTCTCGCACGAGCGTCCGTAGCTTTTATTTTTTATTTACTATTTTTTTATATCCTACGTCATTTTTCATCCTTGCCTCTTAATGCCTTTCGATCTGCCTGCTCTGCCTGATATTCGTATACATACACATGCCAATTGGAGCCTCAACGCTTTGGAAGCCGCTTAAAAGGGTAGTCGAATACGCGAAATCGAGTAATAGTCGCTATCCGCAATAAAATAAGCGCCCGAGCGAGCGAGCGGCAATCCCTTTTTACTTGCCCGCAGCTCCTTCCTCTCGAGCATTTCTCTGCGCGCCTTTTTCTTTCTCTCTCCCGCTCGGTGCTATATATAAGCCGGCAGCAGCTCACCAAGGGAGAGCTAAAGTCAGAGCCGAGAGTCGAGAGTAAGCAGAGTACTCCCCCGGTCTGCTCGTTCCTCTTTCCCTCTCTCTCTCTCTCTCTCTCTCTCTCTCTTATTTCTTTTCTGCACGTGTGCGAGGCAGCAGGAGCAAGTCACCGCCGTAGCAGCCCCGCTTTTTTATTAGCCTTTTTTCCACTCAGAAGCAGAGAGAAAGAAAGAAAGAGACCAGGGAGGCTTGAAAAATATTCCTTCGAGCTGCTGCTGCTGCTGCTGCTGCTGAGTGAAAGAGAGGACGAGTTGTGTTTCACACATACATACACACACATGCGCGCGAGCTAAGTCAGGCATTCGACGATTATGAGACTTGAGACTACTTTTGCACGAGTCGACTTTTTTTTCCCAATTCGAGGTGGAACTGCGCGTGTCGGAAAGGTGAGGTCAGCTAGTCAGGGTTGAGACGCTCGGTCGTTTTTTTTCTCTGCCACATAGTCTCGCTCGCTCGCTCGAAGAAGCATACATTTCGACTCTCGGAACGCGGCGCGACATTTTCAAAACCAAACCTAAACGATCGTTGCAAAAATCGCGTGGCTGTTGCAAAGTCGCGGTCCAGCTGCTTTTCGCTGGTGTAACCGATTTCTTCCCCCTGGGACTTTTGCTCTCAAGACACATTTCTTGGCATCGGTGGGAAAAAATTTTCCCATCGTCAGAAATCCACCCTTACACGAGGGCATTTCCATAATCTTCTACGAGGACGACGACTACTTGATTTCCAACGCACCATAAACCAATCACAAAAATAAATAACGATTCATCCACTCGCGCTATAGTACTCTTGGTTCTCATAGCGTCTTGCCAGCGCCGTGGAGCGGCCGTCTTGGCTTCGCTTTATCTTCTTAGCTCCCCTTACGTACGGACTCGAACTCACCCTGCGAAGGAGAAGCAAAAAAAAAAAAAAAGAGAAAGAAAAAAAGAAGAGAAAAGAAGACGAAGAAGTAGAAGGCGAAAAAGAAGAAGGAACTTGTTGAATGGTTCTCACGCTCGTGTGATACACGCGCGTACACGAGCTCGCTGCGTATATAATATAATGCGACTCGGGCGCGCACCCAACAACGCGTACCATCATAATCATCATCATGGCCAACTGCCCCCAACAATAATCACCTGCGCGCCTTCGTGTATGCGTATATACCAAGTTGGAGTTCTCCTCCACCTGCCCCAGTAAGCGAGCGTACAGGACCACGGCAACCCCTTTTTCGACGCGTCCCTTTTTGCTTCTTTTCAAGTCTGCTGCTGCTGCTGCTGCTCCCTCGCCGATCAACGTCTTGGACCTTTTTTTTCTTCTTCTTCTTCTTCTTTCCTTGGCTCGCAATTCTGCCTACCCATAGGGAATACATAGACTCGCTTCGAGATCCTAATATGGGCCCCGCTCGGCTTTTTTTCTTTTACGGGCTACACGCGCGCGAGGGGGACGCTATTTTTTTTCTTTGTCAGGGGCGAACTTTTCGTTTTCTACCCTCAAAATAGACGTGCTCATAGACGTTTTTCTCCGCCCGCAGGTGCGTGCGTGCCGCGGCCAAACTCGACCTCGGTATCGTTTGTCTCGATCTTTCGAGGCGATCAAGGCTATTTCTTGAAAGTTCGCAGCTACTAGGAAATAGGGTGAGTGGGACTAATTTTTGAATGGAAATATTTGTGTACCATAGATTCACAGGGTAGTCCACCATGCGTTACTAGTGCTGGAAATGATCGCGGATCGATCTCGAGATTTTTGATCCTCCACGGCTCCACGGAGGAATGGCCCTTCGAGCTCGATCGAATTAAATTTAGAGGCACAATTAAAAATTTATTAAAAATCCTCCTTCATCGGCGTGGCTAGTAACGATCGTAAACGTCCACGTCGTAAAGGTATATATTACGCGTGACACGTTATTTTTATAGACGCCGACAAGTTTCGAAGGTTTACGATTCTGCAAATGTAACCCCCTCGTAAATCAAAACTTGCAGCTACTGCATGCTGTATGTGTATAGGCAAATGCGAGGCAGCTCTCGTGTGCGGCTTTGTAGGCGAAATCGTAATTTCGAAGAAAAAAGGCTTTTTATTATTTCGCGAGTATAAGAGGGCAAAAAGTAATTTTGGCCAAGATCGTCGACAACAGAGAGTGCATTTGTCTCTTGCGGAATCCATCATTAATAACAGTGCGCGCGCGGGGCAAGATTGTGTATGCTATGTGCTATATAATACGCCGCAGCAGCAGCAGCAGTCGTGCCGAGTCGAGTCGCAACCACATTCCCCGAGGAAGAAAAAAAAAAGTAAAAAAAGAATCACCCTACAGCGATCTCTCTTTCTCTCTGTTGCGCGTGCACTGCTGCTCCCTCGCATGCATGAAACCCTAAAATTTTTATCGTCCAAGGTTCTTTGCCTCGCATTCAAGAGGCAGCAGTGGCGGCGGCGGCAAACGGCGATGCACCACATAAAGCGAAGGAACGGGTTGTTACGGACCGTGAAAGGGAGAGATTCTCGCTGCTGCTTGCAAAAAACAAAAAAGAAGAAGAAGAAGAAGAAGAAGAAGCAGTAACAGCAGCAGCGAGGCAGCCTCGAAAAGAAGCAGAAGTATCAGCAGCAGCAACAGAAGAGGAGGATGAGGAGGAGGAAGAAGAAGAAGAAGAAGAAGAAGGCCACGGGGTAGGAAAGAGAATCTCTGCTTGGTACATGTAAAAGGATGAAAGAGCAAGAGAGACGGAATGTACGCGCTCATAGCTGCGAGGGGAAAGAGAGCGACGAAAGTCCATTCGCTGAGAGAGATAGTGCCGTGGCCAACAGACAGAGTGAGCTAGAGAGAGAAAAAGATAAAGTGGAGGGTGAGGTAAGGATCTTGAAAGAAAGAGAGAGAGAGCAAGCAAGAGAGTAGAATTGCTTTGTGGAGGGCTGTGTGGTAGCTGCAGCAGTGCAAGTTGCCAGCGAGCGGCTATATAACTACTCCCTTGAGAGCTGCAGCGCAGCATCTTCAAGATATACGCTTTCTAGGTGCGAGCGTGCGACGTATAGATGAGCTCGCATAATATCGGACGCGAGCCGAGCCACCGAGCAAGGCCTGCTGAGTAAAGTCTGAAAGCGGAGATTCTTTTTCTCGTTCATCAAAGCCTGCACTATGTGTGCCTGCCTGCATACGATGGCCGTGAGGTGCTTTTTTTCTCTTTCTCTCTCGCTTCTGCTTCTTTTTCCCTCTTCTTTTTTTGTTTTTAAGGAAAAGAGGGAAGCCTGATGCTGCTACTGAGCTGCTACTGAACTGATATGCTGGCGCGTACGCGTCAATTGCCGCAAGTACCTGTACACTACATAGCTTCTCGCCAATCTCTGTATACAAGAGACTCGCCTCATGACTGTGGTAGCAGGTTTATAGAGAATGTAGTGTGATGGCATGATATTCTTTTTTGGCCACACCGGGTCATATGAAGGCACATAATGGTGACTGTGCACGATGCAGCTCCACAGCCTGAATGACACACACTTGCCATCGAATGGGCTCGCTTTATAATATTTTATACACCCGCCCGCGACGCGCATCTATGACGCTACAAGACAAGAGCTTGGCATATTCTGCAAGTTATGCTTTATAACGATGCGAGGGAAGAAGAGAGACTAATTATTGAGCCAAGGCGAAAGAGAAAAATAACAGAGAGAACGAAGAGAGAAAGAGAGACGAAAAATCCTTATTGCGGCAGAAAAACAAGCATCCCTAAATAATGACGCCGCTGCACGCAGTACTATACTGGCGAGCGAGCGCGTATATATAAAACCGCCGCAGCCACCGCCGCCATCCCCTCGAGTGCAGTCGAGGCTAGTGATTCAAAATAGGCCTCTGCCTCTCTCGTTTCTCGCCCGTCGCCGCCGCCGTCCATCCACCTTTTTCCATTACTCTTTCTCTCTTTTCTCTGCTTCTTCGTATATCGTCGTCTCGCTCAAGGAACACACGCGCTCGTATATATATAGCAGCAGCTCGCAGACGCGCGTACAAACACACACGAGCATACTTACTGCTCCACAGGCCAGGCCAAGCACTTGGACTTTTTCACGCGCACAAAAGTACGCATGCATCCACGATTTCACGAAAAAAAAAAGAGTGGTCGAGTGGATGGATGCCTTTAAGCTTTATATACGTCGAAGCTATAGAGCTCGTTTTCGTTTTTATGTGCACTACTGCACTGCTTCTGCTGCTGTCGCTTGGTACTGCAGCAACGTCGAGCTGCAACGTCGAGAGTACAAAGTACGGCGTTAAGAGCTTTGCCTTGGCTTTATATCATTGCTTTCATACGCTTAAGGCTCGCGCGAGCGCATATATTTGACGGAGCTTTGGAGAAAGGAGGAAAAAAGTTGCGAGAAGAAAAATGTTTCGAATTCAGGCGAAAATCCGAGGCGTGGAAAAGCTCGAGCTGAATCGACGAGCGCGCTCGTCGTCGAGCGAGAGGCAACAACCCTGTGCGAGCCGTGCTCGAGCGAAAGCAGCTGAGGCCGAAAGTCGACGAGTCGACTCGACGTGCGCTAAAAATACCATTCCGGATAGTTATCGCGTCGGCGGCTGCTGCTGCTGCTGCGGCATCACCCTCGCGAGCCAAAATCCACAGGCGGGTATTATTATAATAGCGGCTAAAAACAACTTCCACCTCCTTCTCCTGTTGGCCGGCGACGATTTTCCGTTCGCCCGCTGTATCTGCTGCTTCTGCTCTTGCTGCTGCTGATGCTGCTGCTGCGTGTATTATTTTCTGCCCGCGCACCAACGCGTACCTTATATATGCTATATAACAGCGTAGCCGAGTACGTAAGATTCTGCAGGCCTCATGGCGCAGCTTTTAATAGACGAATCGGCGATTTATCGATCTCTCGCCTCGGACTGGCCGCGCGTATACGGCTCGTATCGCTGCCTATAATATAATAACGATCGAACGATACGCAGAACCGATCGCGCAGCAGCTCGTTTTGTTTCTCCTTGGCGAGCTGCTGCCTCTTTTCTCTAATCGATATGGCGTTGTATAGGCGCACGCGGGGTTTCTCGCCGTTTCACGACTCGATCCTGCTTAGCGATCCTCTCATTCATAAAATGTTATTCATTCGAGCGAAGGAATCCGAGCGATCCGCATAATATAAACTTGTATCGAATTCAATAACACGCGGAGCTGTTATAGTCGAGGCAGACTCGCTCGGCAACATAACGACGTCGCTCGATCGGCGAGAGATGTTTAATCGATAAATTTCACTTCCTTCCGTGTACACGCGAGAGTAGCGAAGGCAAAAGCAGCGAAGAAAGGAGAGGGAGGGAGAAAGAGAGCGACTCGTGCTTGTAAATGTATGCTATGTGCTACTGCGAAGCGCAACGACGTGCGGCGTGCTCAGTCGAGCCGATAAATCGTCCGAGCCACCTTGACACGTTTCGCGGTGCAGCAGCAAAATATACACAGCCGCAACTCGACTCGACGCACACACTCGCACGCATACACGCAAGCGCGTATTGTAACGAGGCGCAACGAGATGGTCGCGGGCTGCTCGGCGTGCCTGACAAAACGTATTATAGGTATAGCGATCGCGGGAAAGCACGACTCGATCTCTTGGCGGGCCGTTGGCCGTAATTTTCGGCACAAAAATCGGCCTCATCGACTTTGGGGAGACAAAAGTACCGATATGCGCGCTGTGTAGGTATCGCGGCGCCGAGAGCTGCTGCCGCTCTCGAGGAATCGATAAAATTTCAAGCCATACTCGACTGGACGAGCGCGACTGAAATGCACCACTCGACGGCTCGACGAGCGAGCAAACATACGTACACAAACGCAGTCGGAGCACATACACGGACGGACGACGTAGCTGCTGCTGCCTTACGCAATGTCGCGCTCGTGCAGTGCCGCACGGAGGAAAAAAATAGCCTCTACCGCTGCCTGGATAGCTGCAGTTGGTCGTGTAAAAAACTCGCAACTGCTGCTGCTGCTGCGGGGCTCGTTGGCATTTGCGCATCGCAGCTCGCGCCCGAGTGAATCATCGCCGCGTGCCCGAGCCTCGTACATACATGCAGCGCATACATACGTAGCTTCATTTTCTTACGTAAAAACGTACGCGTATGATCGCGGAAATGCCGAAGATCAGCACGAGAGCCGCTGCGCCGATCTGTAATATAACTCTATCGACGGGCCTCAAAGCTCGACGCGAGCATCGAAGCGTTTGCGAACGATCTCTGCCTCGCCACTGCTATAGCCGGGCGGTGGACGCAGTTCTGCCTGTTGACTCGACTTATGTATGTGTGTGCTGCGCGTGTAACGCGGAGGAGCGATCGCCTATACCCACACGGACGCGCCACATCGAGCCGAGTACGCGCCTCGTCGTTGGCAATATGGCGCATCGCTCGGCTCGGCAAGCGAGCGCGCCGTTGCGTAACCGATTATTATATATCGGCTCGCGGACGCGCAACTTACATCGACTTACGTCTGTATTTGTGTGCGTGTGTGTGTTTATAGCGTACAGTGTACAGCGACTCGAGCCACGGACAGACGCGATGACGATGCTTAATTGCTTGGGTGTATTATATCGCGATTGCTTCTCGTCCCGAGTCAATATACATGCGCTCGTTCGACTTTAATTCTGCGCGACTACCAACAAAAAAGTCTACGTGCAGCGTAGCAGGGGCTGTTGTTATTGTTGCGCATGAGCAACGCAGGCGCACAACCCCTGCTACGCTAGACTCCCAATTCCAACGCTTGCACGAGGAAAATCGGACGAGAGTATTTTATGCCCCCTTTACATTTTTTATTTACTACTCCATCGTTGTGGATATTTCATTTGATCGTTATTAGTCCCGATTACTTATCTGTGAGCCACTGAAAATATCATTTATGGCTCAAGCATACGATATATCGTATCCCAAACTTAACTCCTCGTGTAAGCCGATGAAATGCAACGATGGCGATGGTACACACGTTGCCGAGTGGATCCTTTTGGGGCAGTAAAGTAAACGAAAAAAAAATCATCATCCGTCAGATCTCTCGTAGCAATCTCTGCCGCGTTCGGCCCTCTGATAGTGAATGTGCGCGCCGAGACTCCGGCCGAGCGAAGGGGAGACGTTGCAAAAAATCGACCGTTGCTCGCGCGGAGAAAGAGGGGGCGAAAAGGAGCTCCGCGAGCATCGTTGCGCGAGTGCGTGCGAGTGCGGAGCATGCCGACCGCCGCCGCGGTAAAAAATCCCTTTAGGGTGGATAACTCGCTTGGTTCTGGGTATAGAATTTCGCTCGGGACGAGCATGGCAGGCGATCGCGTACTGCCCGACGCGATTTAATTATAACGAAAATTGCGAAATAAATGGGAGCGCGCGAGGCCGATTTAAAGCCCATTAGGAGCCATGCTGGCCAGTGCAGTGCAGCCTATACGAGCGCGATGACAAATTTTCCACGCGGCCGCGTGTATAATTAGCAGGCACGAGTGGATTTGTTAAAAAAAGCCATTGACGAAAAAGAATTACAAGCAGCCGAAGAGGCTCAAAAGACGGCTATATTTGTCAGACTTTATGAGAAATATCCCTATTGAAGCGCCTGGAATTGCCTTGGCAATTATTTTTTTCCTCTCTCGTCGCTGCTGCTGTTGCTGCTGCGCCTATATATACGCATGTTGTGTATACCTATGTTGTAGCATCGGACCGCATTGCACAAATAAACGACGCGCACACGTTTTTTCTTCCGCTGAATGAGATAATGACGGATGACGCCACTAAGCCCGTTGTAGTATCATAATACGTGCGTATGCGTGTGTTTGTGTTTTGTGTGTGCAAGCATACAGGCAGATCTCGCACCGAGGGTAAGTATTACAGCAATGCTCGCGCCTATACATGGCTAGTATTATAGGCAGCACATTTTGAAAGGAGACTCGAGAGTTAAGTGTGTGTTGTATATACATTATATGCAGGCTGTACGTGGAGATTTGTAGGCAGGGCGTAGGAGGGTCTGTGCGCCATGTATGACGATTCGACTCTTCATCTCTGCTCTGGCATACATGTATGTATGCGTGAGTACGTGTGTGTGTGTATGCGTGCCCAGAGCCTGACACACGGCTCACTGCGACGACCTTGGCTTTCTCTTTCTAATCGTCCTATCCTGTATGTGTATAATATATTATATGGTCTTTTTCGCTCCTCGCTGCACAGGCTACTCACGCATTTGTTGAATCGCAGCTCTATACGTCGTCGTCGTCGAGCTAAAAGTCCTTCTACATCTACATTATGTTAAACTTGAGCACATTTCTGCCTTTTCTCTCTCTTTGGGCTATTTCGCGCATAACTTGGAATAATACGAATAGTCGTAAAAAATGAAAGACGGCTTTGTTTTTCAACGCCACGGCTGCTCCTTGTTGCTGGCAAAGTCCTCGAGTCCCCCCCTAAGAAGCACGCGCGCCTGATATTGGATACATCCGGAAAATCTGAGTCTCGATAAATCGTAATTAAAAATATTCCAAGAAGTCCCCCGAGGCCACAATGGCCCAGCCCTAATCAAATAACAAGTTTTAAATGTCGATGACACTTTTACACGCGCCCCCCGTGCCGACCTACCGTTAAGAAGTTCCATTTCCTTAAAGCTGTGCCTAGCAAACTTAATCTTACCCCTCGAACGTAATGCTTTGTGCGTGGCACACACTCGTTCCAGGAATAACTTCACCCTCCGATCGGAGCATAATAAGCCATATTCCGAAGAAGTGGAGATGAATAAAAAATAAAAAATGAAAACTCCCCATTAGCACGACTGTGCGGGCCGCGACGAGCGATACGTTTTAGATACACAATTAGACGCGAGCGGGATCTATTCGGCCCGAAGTTGTTTTTTACTCTCCGGCATTGGCGTACGTGTCCCACTTTTTCAACGCCATGTTCAATAATAAGGCGCGTTTATTTCATGCCCCGCGCGCTCGAGCCTTTTTTATTTTTAGCCTTTTTAAGGGCGCATGTGGTACGTGTGTGCTTGTAGCAAGGCGCAAGGAGATTTTTCATCTCCCACAACGTACACGTTGTAATGTGTTCGCGTTTATATAGCACGTGAAAAAAAAAGCAGAGGAATTTTTTTTTTGACGACGAGCTTGGCAAAAAATAACCCTTGATGCAGTCATGCACGGTCTAAAGAGGGTAATTCGATGTTTGGACGCCGGCAGCATAGAATCACAAGCTTCGTGCATCGAGCAGCAGTGGCAGTCTGCAACTTGCCTGGCTTCGTTTACATGCTCGGCTCGAGGCACACAAGCGCACAGACAATGCGAGGCACTGAAGAAATCCGAGGATAAAATTTCCTCTGCGTATCGTACATCGACGGCTAATACCTCTGTAGATACTGTTTAACGAGAAATCTTCATTTCTGGCTACTTATTTGTTTATATTTATTTTTTGCTCTTATCGTTATCATCTGTCGCGGGGAGCTATACGGCGCGCTCGACGCGTCGCTTTGACTGATTTCGTATCTGTGCGCGCGGCGCGGCACACACTCAGACCTCGTTATAATTTGATAATTAAGGAAGAAAAACACGAAGCATGGAAAACCAAGCGAAGCATCGATTGCGTCTTGTAAGCCTGATATGAAACGGGTGCATAACTGTAATCCAACAGCACTACGAGGAGGCTCTCTCTTTCTCTCACTCTTTTTCTCTCTCGCACAACCCAGTACATCATTACAGAAATCAGTGAGGTGCGAAAAAAGAATCCGATAATACGTAAAAAAAAAAGAAAAGAAGCCGAGCTCGAGTCACGGCGCCGGGATGAAAAATTAGGCGCTCGTAGTGCACTTATCAAGTGTAACAAGTGGCCTCGCTGTGTAGGAGCGCGACGCGACTGCTTCTCGTCGTCTGCGCACGGCAATCAACGTCATCGAGACAGGCGCTCGTGCGATTGTAATTAAAGGTGCGACGACGAACGAGCGAGCGAGCTCGAGTTGATTCGGGCAACGAGCGAGGCAAGCGGAGGACGAGAGCTCGACAACGACGAGCTGTTGACAAAGTAGCGCGAGATTTTTTCTATTTAAATTTGCCACTTGACGAGAAGCAGTCGACATTAGCACACAATCGGTCGAGGCTTCCTGTCGTACGCGTCGCGCTTATTTTTTTTTTTGGCTTTTTTTGCTTCTTTTTCTTCTTTTTTTCCGCTCGACTCGTTTTATTTATCCGAGGGGTTTTTCTCATATTTATGTTTCATGCATTATCTAACCCTGACGTAGCTGGCGAATGTCGATACGCGCATATCAATTCCAAGAAGTCATTCCGATGATAAAAATATTAATTAGGGATTTTCATTTGTTTAAAATAAACCGTGTCTCTGGCAACTCTCGCGAATGCGTGGAAATAAAAGGCGTTCGAAAAGTCTTTGTTTCCTCGGACGAGGTACATTACTCGAACTCGATAGGAAATTAGAATCGATTTGAAAATAGCTCTCGAGTATACGTAAAGGCAGCATGGAATACACACCCACAAAAGCGAATAGCGAGCCTAGCTGCGAAGGAACTAGAGGCTATTTTGCCTGCGCTGTAATATAGGTACCTACGACCGGCCCGTCGCTTCTTTATTTATTCATTGCTGGAATTGCGCCAACGCTCGGCTCCGTACGTCTATTCGATTGTTCCACCTGCGAGTGTATATGTGAGCGCGACGAGTAATGCGCCACCATTATACGCTATACATACTCGAGAGATGGACGAGACGGAAAGAGAGAAGTGGAGTGATACGCGGTGACTTTTGTGGTCATCGATCTACCTGAAATGGACGACTAATTTGCTTTTCCATCCTTATCGCAATTGCTTCCAAATAAAAGATACCAATCAAAATGTCAACAGTGAATTAGATATGCACAAAGGAAAATCTCAGCTGTAAGCATGAAAGCGTAGGAGAGTGAGCGAGAGAGAAATTAAAAATCATGTGGGCTCGATTAGAGCTGCGCCTCCCCTGGGGATGCAGTGTTATAGCAGCAGGCAAATCGGCTCCCGAGTCGTTTCTTTATTAATAGAGTGGCACGGTGCGCCACATCATCGCGGCGAAGCAGTCTCGGGACCGGGAGAGATAATGGCCGTGCGGGGGTAGGCCTGCGGCGTGGGAAAGCTCAGCGTCCTAATCTTGTTTAGAGAGAAGGGAGGATGATGGCATTACATTATACGTATAAAGAAGAAGCCAATGCCATATCCAGACGAGCCTCATGAAAACCGTTTAAATGTATTCAAGGAACATGTGCGGGTCTCGAATTCGTGCCTATACACCACGCGCAGCGCGAGAAGGGAGACTTTTTTCTCTGTGTTTATGTGGCCCATGCGTATACCATGTGCGGATATATGAATGTGCGACGCGAACAGATTACGTTTCACGAATTAGAAACGACCCGAGCGCCGACGAGATTTAACCGATTATATCGATACTTTATCCTCTCTGGACGATTTTTGAGCTATATTGAAATGTTCCTATCGATGCTTCTTTTCGCGATTAATGTCTTTGGCTCGTTATCTTCGCAGTCCGATATCTTGGCCGGTAATTAATATCATACCTTGGCAGGCAATGTCAATAACCGCGCGAACTAATGGCATTTTGAGAATACGGTTGGCTCCCTATCATTATACGTTTACGGGTAAAAATCGTTAAGCTAATAAGATATAATCCGGCGTACGAAATTTCTCGTGTTCTTTTATTTTCATCTCTATTATTTTTGTCGATTCTTCTCCTATAAGTATGGACACAAGTCGAGCCATTGTAATGCGTCTTTATCTTTGTGCCTCGTCACTGCTGCTGAACAAAAATACGTACAAACGTACGTATATGTATACTCAGGCGTACACGGAGCGTCGAGCGAATTAATGTATGCTATTGGTCTATCCGTTCGGCAGCTCAGCAGCGGAAACACAAGCTCAACTTTAGAAAATATCAAATCCAAGCTCTCTCTCTCTCTCTCTCGCAGGCCAGGCTAAAAAAATATATATCGCTCGTGCACGCGAGACGAGTAACCCTCTTTCCGTTCTCTCTTTCTCTCTCGTTTCGCTTATCTCCTCGGGACTGTATTTTTTTACTTTATTATTTGGCGCGACCGAGGCTCTGCGCGTATATACATTACGCCGGTCCCTTATCGCTCGGACGTGTGTGTAGGGTTGAATTTTGAGCATAAATTGTATCCTTTTTATAACAAACTCTTCTACTGTGCGAGACGACGACGTTTATCGCTCGTGCTATACACAAAGCCAGCTCCAATGCCGGTCATTCGTAGAATTTAAATGTCACGTCTCGAAGGGACATGACGCAGGACTTTGTTCGTCATAACACACGACGACGACGACGAGGCAAATTGATTTCGATTGGGCTTGATAGGATGATACGAGAGACTCTCTCGCAGCTCTCTGACTTTTTAGCACGAGGGACGACGGCTGCCCGTTCGACGAGTTCAAAAATTTATAACTTAAAGCAAAGGGCCTGCGCACGCATGGACGACGTCGCGTCGTTGCGTAAGTCTCGAAAAAAATGGCCGTGCGCATGCTAATTGGAACGACGGACGATACGATCGGGCCCGATAACGAGGCAACCCGTCGTCGAGCTCGAGAACCGAGTCGGTTCGAAAGAACGACTTTGTTGATTTTTGTGTACCGGGCATGCCGCGATTATTGCCTCGCTGCGCACGATTCCGACGACATGTTTACGAGCGCTCGATCGTTTGACCCTTGACCATTAAGCACGTAAAATATCATTCCGGTACGAGCCGAGAGACGATATATTTAGACATTTTCGATCAGAAATGGGAAACGATTTGGTCATAAGTAGTGCAGTCGAGGCAGCAGCAGCAGCAGCAAATGCACAACATGCTAATTGCAGGCGTTTTAAAAATTGCCCTGCAGCTCGACTCGAGACTGCAGTGACAGTGCTGCAATACAAGAGACCTTAGCGAGTTTAATGCTAAGTTATGCGCGCGCGGCTGCCACCGTACACCAAGAGCTGCGTTTACAAAATTAAAGGATGTGGCTTCTCTTTCTTCGTAATGCCCGTAATAACGCAGACTAATGGCAGTTCACGCGTGTGTGTATAGCATCGTAGGCTATATAACACATACACAAGATGAGCTGCTCACACGTACGTACGTGCTCAACGAGTCACCGTCACCGCCGTCGTCGCATAAAGCTCAATTACCTTGTTTGCTTTGCTGACTTTTTACCCTTCGTTCCAGCGCGCCTCGTAGGAAATTTAAAGCTAGTACCATTTTTCTCTATTTGAGCCCTCGCGCGAACCGATGCTAACGAGGGTGACGCGCTCCTGCCAGGGCTACATCGAAATGCTTAATATCAATTGTCGACATGCAAGAAAATCAAAACAAAGAATCTCTCTCTCTTTCTCTCTCCCTCGACGCCCGGAAACGCGTATAATACATGTACGATGTTCGCGAAAAAAAAAAAACAACAACGAGGCAGCAGCGAAGCCATTGCTTTTACCGTATCAGAAACGAGCAGGCGCTGCTGCTATATGGACAAGCGCAGAAATTAGCGCCTCGCCCCTTAAAAGGCCACTTCTCTCTTCTCGTCTCGCTCCGTACCTCTCTCGTTCTTTCTCGTCCTACACGTTTTCTCCCTCCCAGAGACCGCCGTATACGACTCGCGCAGTACTCATCCAAAGGCTTGAAACATCCGCTGAAAAAGCAGAGCGGAAGAGATGAGAGACTCGGACAGTTTTGCTATTATATAGACTTGGCTTTTTCTCTCTCTCTCTCTTGCTTACTTCTTCTTCTTCTTCTTCTCTCGTTCGTTGCAACATATGTATACGTAGCTCATGGCTCGCTCCTATTCCCGTTGCTTTTAGCGACGACGTCCGGCATGTAACACTCCTTCGAGGCATTTCTTGCTCGCTTCCGTAGCTAACTCGCCGCGCGACTACTGTTAGATGTAAAAATTATCACAATATAGAGAAGCTGGCTGTGCGATAAAAAGGAAAAAAGAGCGAAATCCTGCGATGTATGCTGATTTTGCAGCATTTGAATTTCAAATTTTTTTGCTTCCCTTAAGACAGCAAGAGAGAGAGAGAGAAAAAGGTACGCAGCATCGCATTCAACATGTATAAGTGCTCCAATTGAGCCGAATCTCGCTGTAAATTCGAGATAAATCAATCGAAGCAGGCCGCTCGCGCGCTCTCGTGTCTTCGAAGCGTCAAAATTCCGTAGCAGCGGCAGCGACACGAGCAGTTACACGCGAGATCTCTTTATCTCTCGACTCGATCGAACATCTATCTTTACGAGTCACGCCCACTCAAAAACTCTTCTCTCTCGCGTTCTCCCTCTCCTTACCTCCCTTTCTGTGTATCTCTCTCTGGACGCTCGCTCATCGCTCATCCTCGACTCCTTTTTTCACCTATATCCATTACGTACGCTCCATATTCGGCCCTGGGATCAAATCTCGGCCGCTTATTTGTACAGATATACGTGTTTGGCATTCTTACACTCTAAACGACCCCTGCGCTCGATAGCCATCTTCCTATTTTTTCTTTTCTCCCTTTGCTTCTTCAACTCTTTTGACTTTTGAGGCTTACTCGTAACTCGCGAGTCGTAAGTTAATTTCTCGATCTACTCTCGCTTGGGGTTTTCTCTCCTTTCGAACGTGACTAATACTGAGACTTAGCTTTATTAAAACATACGCATGTGCATCGCACATTTTATCCATAACTGATTTCTCTTGGGACATTGAGCTATTTCATTTGTCCAATCCGTTTTAAAGGCGGCATGTACGATAAATATTTGGGGTGACGATTACTGAAGATCAAGATCAACGTCTCGAAAAACAAACGTATCTATTTCCCGCTGTGTCACACCTCGGCTATACACATATGCTGCTCAGATAATTGAATGCTTCACCATTGGAGACAAAACTACATCTTGTACGTGAAACTTCGTATTTAACGATAATGGTATACTTGACCCCGCGGGGTATATTTCCATAGAGATAGTTTTGTCTATGATCGGCGCATTTTGACGAGGGGCAGGCATAAAATGACTGACTAGTTGATATACATCGCGCTCGCATAAATGATTATTTAAATTAGGCGCATAAATAGCCAAGGATAATTTAGTTGGAATATATGTGTTTAATTGTCAGAATGAGAACATGCGCTATACGTTAGAAACCGTGAGGATCCGCGAAGCTCTTTACAAAAGCGGAAGCCCTTGTGTTATTTTGTGGTCAAAGTGGTGCTGTATGTAAATAGGAGGAAACAAGACGATAAGTCGCTCGTGTCCCATCAGCGCGATTCTCTGCTGTTGTGAATTTCTAAAATAAGTGTCGCAACGCGAACGAGCTGCGTACACAGCTTATCGGCGCGCATCGGAAACCAAACGATTGGCCGACTGCGGCGACACGAGCTGATAAGGGGGCAGAAACCGCGACGATTCACGATCATGCGCTGCCATGGGCGCAACAGCGAGGCAAGCTCAGAGGTCCTACCAGCTCGAGTTGAGGAATTTGGCCACAGCAGCAGCAGCAAAAGCAGATAGGAAATCTCAAGGCCCTTCGGAATTAATCGCTCGGGATGCGACCGTTATACACCCATTAACGAAAGATAATATATATCCTTTACGGAATAGTCACTTTGGTATTTTCATAGCCTTACACAGACACACGACTAAATCTAGCAGTGCCTAGATGATATGTATACATGGGAATTTTGGCCTTGCGTGACTTTTGTATTATATACATCGTACATGTGTATGTGTGTGTGTGTGTGTGTGTGTGTGTGTGTGTGTGTGTGTGTAGGGGGAGAAGCTGGAATCCGCCTTATAGATCTCGTTCTCGCTCTCTCCCTCTCTAACTCTTGGCGTAAATATACATAGCATGCGGGAGTTCGTCATCGAGTCGCCGTTAAGGGCTTAAGAGAGTGCTTGAATCGCGTGGGACTCGCAACAGCTCGTGATTTTTTTCCGTCGTAGTTTATATACGCCAGGCTAAATTCGAGGCCATCGAAAGTCTTGGCCGAAGCTCCGCGCGTGTTAAATAGATGTGCTGCTGCTGCTGCTGCTCTTTCGGGATGAGATTTTTTTTTATAGCTCGCACCTCGAGGGGGGAAGGAGTTGCCGCAAATATTTGTTTTACGAAATTTCTCGGCTCGCTCGAAGCGATGCACGAAATCGGCACGTGTTACGTACTTTCTCTATATATTATTATACGAGTCGCTGCTGCTGCTGCCGCTACACGTCGAGCCCATGGGATGTGCATAATATAGTCGCGGCTCGGCAGCTATTGTCAGCTGCAGCGATAAAATTGCCAATGATTTATTTTCAATTTTTTTGCTCTTTCTTGCCCATGTAAGCTTTTCGGTCGGCTTTTGCACGAAAGCTCGGAAAAGTCGTGAGCGCATAAATCGTGCCCACCTGTCATCGACGCGAAAACGTTTTAATTAAGCCGCTGCCGCTATTATTTACTGCACCTATATCTCTCGTCGTCGTCGTATATGTAGGACCAATTATTACACGTGAGTGCGCAGAGTGTATGCGCGGACGTGGAAAAAAACAAAAGGTTCGATGAAAGTACAGTATAGAAACTAGTTGGGATGAAGGAACAGAGAGAGAGAGAGAGAGAGAGAATTGCACAGCGCTTAGTTACATGCAAGAATGTGAGTACATGCGAGAGTGCAATAGGTTACGAGTCGTCATTAGGGTTGAAATATCTATAAGAGTACAGTTACACGATGCGTGTGTACATACGTGTAGATTGAGTCGTACAATCGATGGATGAGCGAAGATCGAAGAGAAAAAAAGAATATACGAGAGAGGGAGAGATGATGTTTTTCCCGCAAACACGCGTACAGTCGCTTGCATAATAGCCAGAGAGAGAGAGAGAGAGAGAGAGAAAAATACCTTTATATTTTCTATGTATCCTATTCGCATATACGTAGGCTTCGGAACAGAAGAGTCAAAAGAATATATACGTCGAGAGAGGGAAAGAGAGAGAGCGGTGGGCAATATGACGTGTGAATGACGTTATCGGCTTCGCGACATCAACAGAGAGAGATCGAAACTTATACGCCCTTTGAGCGCATAATAGCTCTGGTTCTTGTGTGTGTGCGTGCGAGTGTGCATGGCTCCTCTCTCGCCGCAGCTCTCCACACACCAGCAATATTATACATTACTCACGTGCGCGCGTACATTTTTCAACATCCATTTGCCATTAACAATAGCCCCATAGAATAGGAGCGCGCCACAAGACCAATCACAATGGAGAACTCGGGGTCGCAGCTCTCACTTGCTTCTTTCTCTCTCATATAGCTCGTGTAGCTCATACAGCTCCGAGAGTAGCATAGAGCACTAATCGTATCTTCTCTCTCTCTCTCTGCCGGTATTATGGGCCGTGTTTGTGTATACATGCCTACCTATATAGCGTAATATGAATGGGTGAGAGAAGCAGCGAGCCGAGCAACTGGGTCACCGATAATTACCGCGGAAAGCCTAACCCTTTAAACTTGCGCTCGCTTTACTCGTTCATAGTGTCGATGGCCTTTTCGACGCTGTTCCACTACAAATTATATCTATGCGCTATTATAGCTGCGTTTCATCTCCTTCGTCTCGACCATTTCTCTCTCCTTTATTCTTCTTATTCCTTCTGCGCGCTCGTCTTATCAGTGAGCGCAGCTAGAGAAAAATAGCAGCGGTGTGGGCCGCAGCAGCAACAGGTCTTTCTCTGTCTCGCGAGCAGTCGATGGGAAACTCGGATTCGTTAGAATTACATGCGACTCTATTTAACATTTTTTAATGGAATAATTATGTATAGACGAGGCACGCACGCACGCGCATGCAGCCACTACGAGCCCACGAGAGCGGTCATTCGAATTATTATTCAAATGAAAAACGTGGATTTTTCAACCACAGACTGGCTCGAAATTGTTTTTCATCAAAGCTTCCTTTGTCTGGCTGCTTTTACTGCTTTTACTGCACACGTTCCTATATATAGTCGCCGTCGCCGTCGTCGTCGCGCCCATCAATCCTTGCCTGAAAAATCCACCGCAAAAATCCTGCCCAGCGCGTTCAAGCGGCAGCTCCTCTCTCTCTCTCTCTCTCTCTCTTTAACAATCGCCTGCGCGTAATACGCCTGGTGCATTCTAAAAAGCAGCAGCAGCACTTGTCAACCCCTCGTTTCACTTTGCGTTGGGCTTTGAAAACCGGTGAATCACTGGGCAAAAAGAAGTCACGACAAAAATACTTACACACAGGCCTCGTGTGGTCAGGCATAAAAGAGTAATATTCCTCGCTCTTTTATCCCCGAGCTCGAAGCGCTGCTTTCCCGGAATGTCCTGCGCTAAAGGACTCGACTACGCCCGCGCGCGTATGCCTCGCACGTAATTCTCAAACTGCACACACGCATCCACGTACACGTACGTACACACGTACACACACACCGACACGAGTCGAGAGCACTAAATAAATTTTCATACCTGCACGTGTTTCCGAAGCCCCGCGACATCTCATTGTTTAAATGCTCCCGTGAATGCCCCTTTTTTCCTTCTTCTTCTTCTTCTTCTTCATCTCCTTTTTTTCCATTCCTTTTCCTTCAATCGAAAGGAAGAGAGAAAAAATGTTTTGTACTCTCTTGTAACTGTAAAAATCGCGCGCACCGATTCGTTAAATGTACTTTGGAAATTAATCAGTATTTATTCTCGAGGCGGTGCGCGCACCCGATCGTTGTATGTAAGCGCACTCGAGGCATCGGAACGGTAAGCAAAAACGGACGAGAAAAATTAATAAAGTGTTTTTTAAATTTACGCTCATTGCTACTTTTATCTGCGCTGCAAATATTGTATAAAACAGTGCGCTTTACACGTGCGAGCCAGGCGCCATTTTGACTTTACGGCCCAAATAAAAATCAATGAAACGCATCTTTTGTAATTAATTCGGCGTCAATTAAAATCCTACCTCCTATAAAATAAGAGAAATTAAGTACCCGCCTGGAAAAAGAGCCGACCCCCACGCATACACGTAACGAGTGGATTTCAACTTTCCCACTCGTGCCCGAGCAGCAGCGCTAAAATAAAAAAAGAAATTTCTCACGAAACTCAATCCCGTCTGTCAATGCAGAATTACACAATTAACATCTATTTTTTATGCATACCTGCCACAAGCGGGGCGGCTTTGTACATATTAGGACTGTGCTGGACCCCCGAGCGTCCGTACGTGTCTCTCTGAGTTTATATGTGTGCTGTCTGTGTCTCTCCTTTAACGGTAAACATAATACAGGCACGTTAAGTACGAAGCACCTGATCTGTACCTTTCACACGGACTCATTAGTCCCCTTCGAAAAATCGATCGGGTATCCTCTTGTAACATATTTTATTATAGATGAATCAAAGCTGCCTGGGGAAAGCAGCTGAGTCAAAATAACACTTGCCGTCGGTTCGACAAAAAAAAAGGCTGCGCGAGTTTATATAAAGAGGGCTTGGAAGTGAGAGAAAAAACAATTCACTGCCTCGTAAAAACGCCCCCTTCGCCATGTACGCCTCTCTTCGTCGTAGCTATTAAATAAAGTTACGCGTTTTATAATATAGTAAAAAAAATGCCAGATTCCGTGAATGGTACGAATGAATTCATATGTTATGTGAGGGCTAAAAAGCTAAAAGGCTTTACCTGAAAAAGTGTCTTTTTCGCCCTTTTTTGAGTGCTTATAGTCAACATTTTCGAGCCACGGGGCAATTTTATTTTTTTTCGGCATGAATTCGTAAAGTTGAAACACGAAACTCGAACATTTTTGTTGTAATTTAGGGGCTGTAAAGAGCAGTCCGCTCTCGCAGGATTGTGGCAAGTTGGCAAATAAATGAAGCAGCGGGATTTGTCGAGGGCCCTTTTCTCAATCAACGGGTAGTATTTGATTATTAAATACTCGAGGAATGGCGAAATTTGGCTTCTCGCCCAAGGATAACCAGACCAAGGTGTCTGTGTTATGTATGAAAAAATTCGAATGAGAAAAACCGAGCGTTCAGTGTGGCGCGTGATTGCCCGATGATGTCAGCCGTAGATGGAAGCGATCGCGAGTCAAGTCCATCGGACGAGGATCGTTTGCTCAGGCCACGCGCGTCAATCATCGAAAAAATAGAATCGCCATTCTATGACGAGGTCGCTTCTCGAGGAGCTTAGCTAGCATGCACTAAGGAGGCACTTTTGTATCCGCTAGGTGCAGGTTGGCTCTCGAGCACAGAGAGCCGCTCTGTGGAGAGGAGGAAAAAAAGTCAATGCGGAGCCGAGACAAGACGCGCTGTATATAAAACCGTAAGCGCGACGAGTGAGCGAGCTGCTGCCGAGTGTATATAACGGCAGCCCCGGCGCATAAGCGAATAAAGAGGGTGGAAAGAGGTTTTTCGCGCTTTATCTCGCTCGCACTCGCTCGAGTGTGCAGCCCGACGAGAGAGAGAGAGACGCAGACCGGCGCATCTACTCCACAGAGTAGCAGCAACGGCAGCAGCGCCTCGAGTAAGAACCAAGGACATTGCTCCCGCAGACCTCGATCGCGACTCGCTCTTCGTCTTTCGCTTACACTACTTAGCTGCGGCGGCACGAGTTCTGTGCCCGCCTCGTGATTCTCAGCTCTCTTTCTCTCTCTCACGAGCATGAGCGACTGATGGCTCGGATCTGCTACTGGCTTACTCGATTCGCATGGCTTTTTACGCCGAGCCGAGTTCGCCCGCAGAGCCCAAGAATGCCTTGGATATATTTTTTCTAGCTCGGCGATCTGCGCGCGACGTCGCGCCCGGGGAGGTGTCGAGTGCCGTTTCGCCATCCGCGCGGCTCGCGTGTTTTTGTTTCTTGCCCCCGCGTCGGCATCGCGCCTTATTGATTGCGCGATATACCTACCTTTTTATCCCCCGTGCACCGACTTTGTCTACTATAGCTGCTATACTATGGCTCATTAATTTATTCATGCATCATGCATGGACGGACGTGCCGAGATGAAAAAAAAAAAAATGATGCACGACGATCCTCGAGCTGATTGCTACGAAAAAATGCCCCCGCCTGCTATACGTGTCATAATGGATATTGTGTACGGCACGCATCGTTAATGAACTCTCGCAGCTCTCGCATTGATGATGTTGCCGACTGGTCTATTTCAGTCCTTATGGCCTATACTAACTTCACCGTCATCCATTTATTCTATCGGCTCTATGTAGGCTCTACTTCCATTTCGAAGCTCGAGGCAATAAACTTCACTATACGGAACTGGCGCACTTTCGTTTCCGCTTTTCTCCAATGTATAACTTCAAAAAAAATACCAAACTTCCCTTTTACGATCTCGAGCTCTTGATGATCTTCCTTCGGCGCCGCTGGGCTAAAAATAAATCACAGCCATTCGTGTGCCGGGCGTTACATTTTTTCATTACGTCTATAAATAATGAGGCACACGCGAGTTGCCAAAAATAAAGGCCTCGACTCGGCGCTCGCGTCTTTTCCAGCAGCTCAGGTATCCGCGCCCGATGCGACAACAGGTGGTTTTTCTCCACGATCGCGTGTAGCTACGTGTCTCGCCGCGATATACATATATATGCGGCTTTAGATAGTAAAAATACCTAACGCTCATCTTCTGAATTGGAGCTGCACAATAAGATCTCGGGGCGATTTTTCATATCGCACTTGGATCATTAAAACATTTTTATTGAACTTTTAAAAATGTAGGTAAATGTATGCAAATGATTCCAAGTGGGCTAACTTTCTAATTTAATGAAAATGATGGAAAGAAAAGATAAAGATTTCTTACACCCCTCAAATAATATCTGTTATGATACTTTTATATCAACCACTTTCTTATCTCGGAATAGCATCTCGGAGGCTAAGTAACGTAGATAGCCTATGTAAATTTGGGCTTCGAAACAAACGATAAATTCGTTTAGAAAATAGCTCGATGCGCCACGTTCTCGTGGCGAGCGCATCTCATTGTAAGGCAATTGTACAGCTTATATAGATCTCTTGCGCTAGGTCATGGATTATCTTACAGTAAAATATTCTGAATTCACTTCGGAGAGGTTTATATTTACCCGAAAGTGGTTAGTTACAAGTTGTAGCAATGAAATGAAATTAAGTACCCATAGGTAATTGGTATCATGTTTACACAGTGAGATAGTTCAGACTCGATCATCGTCATCAGATATGAGAAGCGAACAAGTGAAAGTCGAGACACGAAAAGCATAGCGTAATAGATGTTCACCGAACTGCGGGGATGATATTTACATATTTTCACGAATCGTACGGTTGTCGAATTTTCATTTATGTATTCGGTAATGTTTTACAGCGAACAAAGTTTTTATAATTAAAACAGAAGCTCTCGTCGCTCTCTCGGCTCGTTCAGGCGAATGCACGCGAAAAAAGCGTCATCGTAGCGAGCGCACATAAGCCTGTAGGTAGGTAGGTAGGTAGGTAGGTAGCTATAGGCATACAGAAAGAGAGGCGTGCAGTAGTCGGCCTAATCCTAAAGTCTCGTCTCCTCGAACACTTACACGTACTCTCTCTCTCACTCTGGCGTACATGTGCGAGGCGAGCCACGCACACACAAAGTCGGAGGCGTACAGGTATAGAGAGCTAGAGTCTGGCTGGTGAAAAGCCTCCCTGTGTCGAGAGAGCTTTTTTTCGCGTGCGCTTCGTTGACGTCGGCCGACGCGCGCCGAGGGTGAGATAGACTGCGCGTCGTGTGTCGACGTCGAAACGAGACATCCCTCCTCGAGGGGTCGTTGATCCCCCCTCGCCAAGGACAACGACCCTGCTCTCTGCCACTACCTAGCTGCTGCTATACACCTACTGTATCCACTCTGTGTGCACGTGCGATTCTCTCTCTATGTGCGTGTGTGGCTGGCTGCGACTATGCATGTACTTGCCAGCTCTACTTGCTTACCTTTGCGCGATGTATGTACTGTTGCTGCGTTGACGCGCTCTTTACTCCCGACCTCGCCACTGCAGTATAATATCGTACGTGTGTATGTGTGCCTCGCTACCTACGCTCGTGCTTTGTATCTCCGTGCTTGCTTTGCAAAAAAATTGTTTTCAGCGCTCTCGCCTTTTTCCCTCGACTTCGGTTACTTAGGCTGTCGGAAAATTCGAGCAACATTTTCGTTTATAATAACTTGACCCATGAGTAAACTTTTCGTCTTTGGGTCGTTGCGTGCTCTTAACTTGTCGATTTTTTTCAAGTGCAAATGATCGATCACCTTCAGTTGCGAGGAAACGATAAATAATTGTACCCAATCGAAATTGATTTAGTCACGCATCCTACTGCGGGGGATTAAAAATACGCCCCAAGAGATATCTTTCGAAAATAATTTTCAATCTTATCTTGGAGCTAAATAACTCAACAGACTCTCAATTGAAGTCCGTTTACTCTATTTTATCCTTTAAATAACATAGATCCTTTACTAACGACATATATTCAGTCATCATTTATGAGTTCTATGCAAGATCTCGAGGAAATCGTTACTCTAGTACCAGGAATATTTTAATTACTTAGGCTTTTGATCGTTTGAGTGAAATTTCATTGCACCACTCGGCTCTACATTATTTTCTTCGAGAAAATTCTACCAGGGGTGTTGTACAATAGAGAAAAATCAAAGTCATTTTTTTCCCTTGAATACATATATGTCATTATACACTCACTTGTCATGACTCGACAGTGTAATAGGAGCAAGTCAAACATATTTGCTGCATCGCACGACTTTCGAGTGCGTGAACGATAATCTCCGGATTTGACGCAACTTGGCACGCTGCTCAAATATTTAATCATCAATGTTACATGATGTTAGCATTGACATATCGCCCGAGCAAAATAATATTCCAGCGAAAGTGTTGGCGAATTAATCGGGGCTCCCTGTTTTGTATAAATGCGCATTCTTAAACTATTTCAGCTAAACTTCAAATTGCGATGCATTAACCGGTAATGGTAATACTAATCCCTATATTTCTCCAAGTCTTACTATAGGATTCATAAATAATAAATAATTTCTCGTTCCAGCTTGAACCACTGCCTATGTATTTTCTTATTAGTAATGCATGCTCGATCGATTGTGTCTGGTCGCTTTGTTCTTCCGTTACTTGCTGGTACTAGTGCTGTAAGTAGTCATTTTTTTTTCTCTCTCTTTCCCTCTCTCCGATAACTATGACTATAAAAACTATAAATTAGAAAAGTATCTGCATCTTGGAATTAATCGATTGTCATTTTTTGTAATTTATAATATGTCAAGTTAAACCCACGCAGGAATATACACCTATACAAGCTGGTCGTTCGGCAAAAAACAAGTTCTATTTGGCATATTAAAAATTCCTGACGACGGTCGAGTCGTCGATTTCACCCGCATGATCTCAAAGTAAAAGGATTCGCATAAAAGAGCGAAGAGGCCGAGAGACAGAGAAAGAGAGCCCAAGGCCGCAGCTCGTTTGGCTTTTTCGACAAAAGGGGATGAGTCAACTCGAGCTGTGCGAGCATGTCCGAGAGAGACACATGGAGAGAATTGGTTGCGTCTCGAGCTAAAATGTTATCTTCTTTGGCGTTCAAAAATGCTCTCGACGATACCTAAAAAAACAGGAGAGAAAAAAAACGAGAATAAATAAAAAGAGCAACAGCGAGAGAGAAAAATATCAGCCACGACAGGACCTGTCGCGGGTAATGGAAGTGAATCAGCTATATGGGACGTTATGAATGGGCTCACGGTGTAAACAATTTTTCGCGCGTCACGTGTACCGGAAATATTAGCAACTAGGCAGGACCTGTTTTTTTTTATGAATGAACTTATTTGTCTCCTTTGGAAGAAACTAACATTTAAAAAACAATAAGCAGTCGCTATTCGAAAAGTCTGGATCGGTGCAATGACGCAATGCCTGCTAACCAGAAGAAATCCCCTGCGAGCGCCTGCCTGTACGCGAGATATTAATTTACCCACGTGATACGTATGATATGCGTGTTTCCATGTCCCGATCGGCAAAGTTTCCTCATAAAACGTCAGGAATAAGCTGGCGGCAGCGGTGGATAGCCGAGCAGGCGCGTATCCAATGACGCGCGAATCAATTGCGCAGGATCGGAGCGAGCCAAAAGCAATTTACAGTCGCATACAACGCAGGCGGCGATGCAGCAGCAGCAACGATATCGACCCCGCATGTTACAATGGATTATTAGCATGATTTCTCGGCCTATGGGATGTATAAATAATCGCAGCACAATCGATCTAATTCGATTCCCAATATGTTTATGATGGAGGTCGATTATGCGCCAAGTCGCAATTCAATAGGAAAATGCGAAAGTTACAATTAAGGAAGGCTGCGGAAAATCACATCCTTGATTTGCGCTGCGCTTGCCGCCAAGCCGAGTGCACCCAAGACAAAAGGTGCGAGTGGGTGCAGTCGAGGCTCGTGGGTGGTGCTGCTGCGGCTGCAGTGACTACACACACACAGCACACATACGCACACGTGAACGAAAGAGCGAGCGAGAAGAAACGATGAATGAACGAGCCAACGAGATCTACAGTTTCTGCTTCTATATGCGCGTACTGTAGCGCATGTATACAGATACACGCCTGTTGCCCATGGATGCATTTCCTATATACGCTGCGCAAGTCGCCTCGGGATTCGAATAAAGTGATTTGTTCCTCGGGATGCGCGCGCCTATACATGTAAGTCATTTGTCGCGCGCGTAATCCGATACTTCAGCTGTCTATTATATCGATGCCAGATACTCGTGAGCTATAACGTTCCGAGTCTCCGAGTCATGTATTATTTTTCGATATTTACCAGGATTCGTTCTCCTTGCGCGAGAGCATTTACTGTTTTTCGCAAGGTCAATGTTACCATGGAGATTTAATGAATTTGTAAAAAGTCGCTAATGAGCCAATGAGCTTATTGCGGCAGAAAAAGAGTACATTAAGAAAGCCGAAACGTTTTAATGTATTCAGTTTATTCAATTCAGGCATAAAATTGTTCGATTAATCGCTCCGAGGATTCTACGTCGTCATCTTCTGTATGTCATTAAATCATATTATAATACGTATACATACACAGGCAGTGACTTTACGAGAGAAAAAAATACAGAAAAGAGAGAGAGAGAAAAAAACAACAAAAGTGGCTGAAACCTCAAGTTGGGTAAATTTTTTCCTGATGAATTCCACACGTTCGTAGCGTAGCGAGATTCGAGCGTGTGTATGCATTATATAGCTCAAGTAACAAGGAGGCAAGCCCCAACACCCACGTACGAACTACGTATGTATACGTATACGTGCGACGCCGAGCTCAGGCTTATGTCCATATATGTTGCAGCCCGAGCAGCACTTCAAGTGCAGTGGCTACAGTGCATAAACCTATTTCGTAAGTCATATTGCAGGGATTTCAAACTCTCTCTCTCCCTCCCTCCCTCCCTCTCTTTCTTTCTGTGCACATGCACGTACGAGCATGTGTGCGTATAAGTATCAGACGCGAGGTTTACACACGAGCTCATCAACGGAGAAAAAAAAATAAAAATACACATAAAGAGGCGTTTTTCAAGTTTTTCAGTGGCAGAGCATTTCGGAAGGTAAAAGCGCACTGCTTTTTACTTACTTACGGGATAAAATAAAAATAATTGTAATTTTAATTTGTGGTAATTAATAATAGTCCCAGGTATTTTGCAATAACGCTCGCATAGGTGGAGAAAAAAAAGGTGAGGTAAGGCAAGACGTGCTCCACTCTCGAGGTCTTATTTATTATTCTACGCTAATAGCAAAAAGCCACACAGCATCCTCAAAAATATATTTTCAAGCCCCCTTTGAGTGGTCGAGCAAAGCGTATACACTTGTGCGCGCGTGTATAATCCTAAAATTAAAGCATAGTCATTTCTCATAGCTGTCTCGTCGTCGTCGCTTGGCAGTGGTCGTCTTGGTCTTCGTCCCTAAAAACCTCGACATGGACAAACATGACTTTCGAAATCTCGACATTGCCACCGCATATCCACCGGCCGTGCCATGCCGTACGTATGTACAAGTGTGCGCGCAGCTCCGTGCGTGTGCAGCATAAATTCAGCCGTCAGCGAATAGGCTCTATTGATGGAGAGAGTCCAATGTTACGTCAGGCGCTGCTGCACGCACTATGCTGCGCTCGCCAGCCACAAGCGAGGGAAAGAAGAAGAAGAAGAAGAAGACGGCGACGACGACGAAACGAGCTAAACTCCGCTGCTGACCTACTAAAACGAAACCCGTCCTTTTCTCTCTCTCTTTCTCTCTCGCGAGTATGCGTAAACGAATGCGCGCACATACGTACGCAGAGACGACGGGAACGGGAACTCGCCTCCTTTTAGACGTTGTACAGCGGTGGCAGCAGCGCAGCCTCGTTGAGCCCCTTTTGATATGCGGCGCGTGTGGTATACACACTCGCGTCTCGCACACGTACGAGCGTATATACGCACACACAATGGCAGCAGCGATAAGTTGGGTATGCGAGCGCGTGACCCCTCCGTATCGCCAGGATGAATGCTTATGCATACATGCGCTCTGCATGTACACGAGGCATTGCAGCACAGGCCGCTACAGTTGCGAATATTTCGTCAACGCGACTCACCGAACTTGAATTTCTTCCGAAAAAAAGCAAATGTTATTGCTACGATTGAAATGATCGATGCCCTCGAGGGGGCGCTCAAGCGAAATAATGGTTTCGAATGTATAAATCGACGCGCTCCGAGTTTCTCTCGTTAATGAATAAAAATTATTCTCTGACCAGCCCCTTTCAACGTAATCTAGAGGTCCACGTATTATAGTTTCTCTCTGCAAGAAACCGAGTAGTTTTAGCGTGGGGCTCGATTCAAGCGAGAAAAGAAAAAATAGACGCGCATCGCAGCTATCCTTCATTATCAATCAAATTTATCTCGACTCGAGAGCTGTAAGCACATAGCACAGAGAACAACAGACGCACACAGACACAAGAAGACGGGCGATTATTTTACTGGTCGCGCATTGAAAGACGATGCGCTCCATCAACGCTCGTAATAATGTGTGAGAAGCTGCGGGAGAATATTTATGTATGAATGAGAGCCCCTTACGGTCTGTTATAGTGTTTGGCCGCCGCTTTCTAAGCCGTTGCTGCTGCAGTCACATTTGTGCCATCTTTCATCGACTCTGAGCTATGTGGCAGACACAACTCCGAAGATCGTCCACGCGTTCACGCGAGTTCGCGGCCTTTTTCTTTCCCTCGGTGAGCTGGACTACATAATGCCGAGATAATAGAGCTGCGTATCGGCAACCAAAATATCTCAAAGCTCGTTTATCGATGTTGATTATGTAAGCCGGAAATCGTCGTGTGTTTGCTTGCTGCGTACAGCCGATCGAATTCTTAGCTGTAACGTGTGCGCGCTTGAAACAAAAGGCAAGAAAAAGAACGAGATTGAAATAGCGAGAGGGAGAGAAAGACGGAGAAAAAGAGAGTCGAGCGAGAGAGTGAAAAGGGGACTCATAGCGTATAGCGCAGTTCTACCCTGACTCTGCACGCGCGTTTAAACTCTTTGTTCGCTTCTCGAGGCTGCTGCTGCTGCTGCTGCCGCCGCTGCGAGTGTTGCCCCTCTGACGACGGGAAATGAGCAAGCGCTCGTAACTTAAGGTGAGGGACCCCAAAGGAGGGCCCTGCGACTCCTGCACCTATTGTTGTTGAGCAGTGGCGGCGGCGACGCCAGCCAACAACAGAGAGAGAGAAAGAGGAGAAACAGGTAGAGTATATCTATATGCAGCAGTGCACTCCAGCTCACGCACTTTTTGCGGTTCGCTCGAGGGATACCGTTTCCATCGATATTTTTTCTTTCGGCTCTCGCTCGTGGTCGTCGTCGTAGTTTTTTTTTTTTCAGTAAGCCAAAGGGGCTGATTCGGTAGGTATGGAGCTTTGTGTTTTTAGAATCGAGAGGGGAGGACACGGGAATATACGTCGTATGCACAAAGAAGAAGCCAGGGGAAAATCTCTGCCACGTGTAATTGAATTTCTGATACGGGGATGCTGGCTCGGTTGCCGCCGTCGCCGCGACTACGAGGGGAGCTTATTTATAGCCGCTCTCTTTCTTCGTGGGCGTACTACGCGATCAGCGTACGGACCGGTAGGCTCAGCCGAGGCATGGAAATGCTCTGTGTGTGTGTGTGTGTACGCGTTGTTTTTTTCTTTTCGCCGTTTTCGGACTCTTTGTGCGTGCGGGCGCGCGATTTTGACAGGTTCACCGATCGAGAGAATCGAACACGAGGCGCACGATGGCTTCCGAGCGGGAGGTGAAAAATCTCGCGTACGGTCGTAAAAACTCTCTGCGAATATTTCGGGAAAAGGAGCTGATACCGAGAAGGAGGAGCGCGGCCGTGTGTGCGGCGCAACGGACCCGCTCCTAGTGCTGTTATAGACAAAAAGTAGCAATAGCGGAACGAGTCTGTGCGAAGGGGCAAGTGCAGCCGCAGCATCGGCTCTCGAATTGCCATTCGCCAGTGGGAGAAATAAGAGCTGCACTGCGTATACACGATGCACACGGACTCGAGTCGTCGAATCTTAATTGGAATCGTAGATGAGAAGGCGCGCAGGGCGCTCGGCGCAATAGCTCGTGATGCTCGCAGTCGCGACTCGCGGCTCGACTCGTGTACAAGCGGCTCCCTCTCGCAGTGGCTGCAACAAATGCCCGAGACCTCATTCAATTTACAATCGGTGACTTTTCTCTCTCTCTCTCTGCTTGCCTCGCTCCGCGTCCCTCTCGCTGAGCGCACACAGCATAGCACTCCGTCTTCAACCCGGAGCGGCGCGCTCGAGAGCCAGTGCTGCGAACCCTCCATTTTCTCGTCTGGCTGCGGTTGACCTCGATTCGCCCGGCTAACAACACCAGGATACCTAGCAGAGCTTATATAGCTCGAGCCGCCTGTTTTCCTCGCAGTTTTGTACAGTTGTGTATCGTATACCTTATAGGTCTGAACTTCCGCGAAGCTATGAAGCGAGCCTAGAGATAGAAAGAGACGTACGAGCGAGAGATGGGCTGGCAAATCACGGGACAGATATATATTTACCGATATGAAGTCCGTAGCTTGGCGTCGGGAGGTTTGCCCGAGCTCTCGAGACTCTAGCTCGTGAGGTGTTGCGATATTCGGCCTCGCCGATCCTTTTTTTGCGGTCGCGCGCTTGCGTGTCGCTATCGGGATGATGATGCGCTGCTTAACGGAATTGTTCGCGTGCTCTAGCCGGACGGCTAGTTAAATTCGACCTTTTCATTTTCTCTCTATCTCTCTCTTTCGACTTGCGATCATGCTGTGCGTCCGCTCGTTACTCGACGTTCGTTCCGAATTTGAGCGATGAAATATTTTGAAATTCAAATGCTTCGATCGTCTAAAAATAAAAAAAAAAAGAATAAACACAATCGGGAAGGAAAAAACGAGCATTGTTGAGTTCTCGTTCCATCCCCTCTGCGATTCAATGAATGGATAGCTTTATCCTCTCTCTGTCTTTTTTTGGTCGCGTCGAGCAATTGAAATACAACGGGAACGTCGTTAAATAAAAAAAAACATCGCCCCCTCCTGGCGTATTTATATATGAGCACATACAACATCCTCGGGTCATACATATACGCTCGTTGTGCCTATATGGTATATACAGGCAGACACAGTTGACGCATTCAAATCGGCGGAAACGTTCCTCTTTCAAAAGTCAAAGCAACGCAGAGCGCCCGTACATATGTACGATACGATATAGATAGGATAGGACATGTTATACACACGCGCGCCGCGCAGCCAACACATTATATGGTAAGCAAGGCTAATTACAAAGTCAAAATTTTGCTCTTATTCCGACGACGACGCGAGGTTAACGTTAATACATTGCGAGCGTCAAATCTCATTATACATCGAGCGAAACCCCCGATCGCAATATAAAAACCAAGTTAAAGCAACAAATGAGTAGAGCTCGCTTTCATGGGGTCAGATATATCAGATTAAATAATAATTACCTCGTCTCTCTTTCTCGCTCTCGGGCCTTTTTATTTTGCAGACGGGTCGCCGTCGTCGTCTTTGCGCATGCACAAAGCCAATTTGAATATTCGATTAGTGGCTCCGGGGCAATCTCTATGAATATTCACTCGTCATTCAATTGTCCTATTGATTTGTTTGTCTGCGCGTGGAGCACAACAGACAGTAACGCACACGTCAACGACTCGGCTAGCCCCGGGGCGATTCGAAGCGCCGATCGGAAGCGTAAAGAGCGTATCCACCGTCAATTACGCGGACTGCGGCCTGTACACGAATGGCTTTTGGAGCGTGAAAAACTATAGCTGCAACCGCACGCATAAGAGCATACATCGATCAAGGGCCCGGCAACCCTTTCGACCCGTTTCGAAGCCCGAACGAGCATCTCAATTCGGGAATTAGGCGCCGAGCAGCGAGTGCAGGCCAAGCCCTTTTACGCTCGGCACGTATACGTGGCGGGCCGCGATCGTCGCTGCACAGCCGAGCGAATTCACGGCTTGCGTGTGTTTACATACGTACACAGGTTCATTCATATAATACGAGTTTATTCGTGCTGCATCGAGGGGTAAGTTGGCGCAAAGTAAGCGCGAGCAGCAACAGGTTGTTTTTACATGCGCAAATACGTGTGCGGCTGCCGGCGCTGTAAGCGCCCATGCTCTCTTTCTCTCTTTCTCTCGCTAAAGCTGTTTCTCTACGGAAGGACGCTTCCCCTTTTTTCCTGCACCGACTCGTGCTAGCTTATATACATAGAGCATGCACGTGCGCGCACTTTTACATCCTTCCCTCTTCCGGTTTTCAGTGCGGCGCGAGTCAAGGGTTGATCCGTGCCTACACATCGGCTAATAGCCGTCCCTTTTGTCGGTACATCGTCGTACTTGCGTGTGCAGCGCGCCCCAACTCACGCTCACAAACACACCCATAAGCTTCCTTTTTTGCATTACGAGGTCGAGAGTTAATTTAGGAGTTAATGCGATCGTTGGCGAGGTCGAGCATCCCGTGAATACACGACGATGGTATAAAGGGTACGGCCACGAGGAGGGGTTGGCCGAGCTTCCTCCGCAAATTCTACCCACTTAAAGTTTCAAGAAAAAGCCGTTGCTTATCTATACACCAGAGGCCTCGGTTGCGTCTCCTTCAACGACTTTAACGTTCAAAGGCAACGTACCAGAGCAGCTTCACCCTCGATCGCGTCCCAGGCCGCTGCTAGATCAAAAGATTTCGTTACTTTCCTTCGAATTATCAGCTGTAACGACAAAAACATTCCCACGCTAAAGTTTACCCAAAGCTTCGCGTGAACGTTTCAAATTTTTAAATTCGCTTGTCAACAGATTCAAGCTTTTCATCGGGCACGCAATTAGTAACGGCTCTGGCCATCCATCTTCGACAAAAGGACTCAAAACTTCAATCCTTTTACGCCACCAAATACCATTGAAGTCGGTTGAAAAACGAGAAAAGATATTGCAGCTACGAAGAAAAATTTTTTAATATTGTTTTTAGCGAATACGTTTTTATGAGCTTACTTGCAACAACCTGTGCAGCATTATATACCTGAAGAAAAATAGAAAGAGAGGAAGAGAGAGGAAAGAAAAGAGCGAGAGGGAAAAAGAGAAGGAGGCGATATTTTCTTTTTCATTGTGTCGTCGTCGTCACCGGTCTTATCGACGTTGGCACATGTTTTCAAGAATAGATGCAGTCACATCAAGTGCATTGGCTGTCGGCTTGCGCTGCACAGAGTTCGCCATAATAGACTAGAATCGTGCCTCGTACGCCTCTTATCGCTTTTTCGTCACACACACTTACATGCACGTAGAGCAGGTCGAAGTCTTGCCACGACCGCCACCGCAAGTGCAGCCACCGGTGCACGTGCATTTTTACGCTCGGCTTGAATTTTCACCTGTACGCAAAATCATCATCAAGATCGAGCGAGAGGCAATTAATCGCAAGCTGGACGGATTATTTATCTAATCACGGTGTGTCGAGCACCTGACATCGGCTGGCGAGGGAAAAGTTTTACGTCGTCACTGTTTAGGTGTTTTAGAGTTGTGCAAACAGAAGAATTACCGAATGACACACTTGCTCCTTATAAGCAAAGTACGAGAAATCTTATTACCCCAACTGATTATTGTAATCGAGTAGAATTTCTCAATAACGTCTCTGAAATTGCTCCTTTGAAAAAATTAGAAATTCAGGGACGTGTAATAAAACTTGGATTGAAGTTTTTAGTCTGTCGCATTATTACTCCCCTCATAACTGATCTTCTTTATAAAAATGAAAGTGGCAATAAGAATTATAAACCTCAATTTCATCAAAATCGAGAATATATTACCACCCCGCGTCTTTTTGGTAAAAGAAAAGGTTAAGTGTTTATTTGGACAATTAAAAAAGATCGCCTTTAAGATTTCGCCAAAAGAACATAAAAATTGGGGAATGTTATTGTGGAAATGAAATACCGAGAACGGGGGAACAACGTAATGGAAAAGAAGTTCTAGAGAAAAACCTTCGTCCTCGATTTCTCTTTTCTTAGACAAAGCAGCAGGTTTGCTTTATAAATTCATTTATGTAGTATTGCTTTCACTCTTCTCAATGGCTCATGTGTTCATACGCATTTCTACCTTCGAAGGTTTGTAATGATGTCGTTGGACCACTTGAAAAGTTATCCTTCTTCTAAAATAATTTGTATTCAAAATATCAAGGCGGAGAATATTACGATGTTTGAGGATTATCTAAGAGGCTTCGTAACAGATTTCTAATTTCACATCAATTACATGGATGGCACGAATTTGTGCTATCAAACGAAGTCCCGATTCGAAACATACGCTTAAAAATGTAAATAATGCATCGATCGATCTTTCGCGTGAAAAATGCAAGTGATCTATGAGTCAGCGTAACGCTCGAGCTTAAGAGCGTCGAGTTGTTTTGCATGAAACGATGAAACATTAAAAGGCTGCGTCGCGATTGAAGCGTGAATATTTACGCTTTGGCGCGCATAAACTGAATCAGTGGCAGGCCAAGGCTCTATTTTGGAGCTGGACTCGCTCACGAGGATAAGTAAGCCGAATTAATGTAGTAAATTTTGCAGCTCCGATGCACCGAATAAAGAAAGCGGCGACGGCCAAGCGAGCTGTGTACGGTTCATTATAAATTTTCAAGCTCAAACACCTGCGAGTCTTTTTCACAGACGATCGCTCGTATGCAGCACGTATAGACGCAGACGCATATAGCTAGAGGTGCACGTATAGTTGGGTAGACTTGGCAAAGAAGTCTCCCTCTAATGGCAACAACCTCTAAAAAGCTCTCCCTGCCGTTCAAAGTCAAGAAGCTTATTATACTCGGGCGCAGTGTTCGCACACGTACGTGTACCCTCGTCGTTCTCTCTTTTCTCTCTCTCTTTCTCTTTCGGTGTCACGAAAAAAATCCGCGCAAGCACTAAAAAAGAGAGAGACGGAGAGAGAGAGCTAGCTAGCTGCCGAGCTCAGGCGTAACCTGTATGGGCGCGATCATATACATGCGCCGTGTATCACGTGTGTGTGTATGTGTGTATGCATGTATACTCGAGCGCGACACTGGCGGATGACGATGTCGCGAGCCTTGACGCGCTCTTCGTACAGAGCCAGCAGCTCTATACTCGTCTATTCTATATAACACACACACACAGGGAGGTCGACGAACTTTCACGCGCGCGCAAAACACTGCGAGAGTGTGTGTGTGTGCCTCGTAGCGTATATAGCCGAGAGTAAAGCGACTCTCTTTTTCTCTCTCTTTCTCTCTAGCGCGCGAGTATATAGTGGCGGCGGCGGCAGTGGAGTATTGTACTGTGATGTGCATAGCGTAGGCCTTTCTGGGTGAAAGGGAGAGGCGCCCTCCCCCCCTCTTTATTTCCCCCGCTTCTGTGTGTGTATGTGTGCGCGAGTTGGAGGTTTTTAGGCTCGGCTAGAGGCGAGCGAGCGATCGTCACCCTGAACACACAGCTTTTTGTGTACCCCGGCTCGTTTTTCGAGTCTGTGTGTCGCGGCTGCTGCTGCTGCTGCTGCTACTGCTGGGAGTCGACACGAGGCAGGCGCATATACACCGGATGCGACCTCTTTGAAATCTCGGCGCACATTACGTATGAATTGTATAGGGTGAGCAGTGAGCACAGGTAGAATAAAGCAAGCGAGCTGTGAGCTGGAGTGAGTGAGAGAGAGAGAGAGAAGAGCGAGACAGCAGCTACCTACCTGCACTCACTGCATACGCAATTGTTTTTTATTATCCGCGCGACGTCGTGCGCAGCTCGGAAAAAGGGGCTCCTGTGCGCGCACCAGCTCGCAGCTCGCATTATGTATAGCGGTACATATTTATCAATGCCTCGGCAATGGGTTTAGTAGTCGTAGCAGTGGTGGTAGTAGTAGTAGTAGTAGTAGTAGTAGTAGAAGTGGTAGTGCCAACACAAGGCAGTGCTAGTAGTCGTGCTGTATCGAGGTCATCGGCCCGCTTTTCACGCAACACGTGAGCTCGGCCGACGACGAGTAGCTCCTATGTATTTTACTATATATATACAATATATAATAGGTACGAGCAGGAGCACAGCCAGTCTCTCTGTATATACATGTACGCGTATGTGTGTGGCTGTGTGTATATAGCCCGAGAGAGCGCCCCACAGAGCAAATTCACCTGTAATACACTGCTACTCCTGCGGCTACTTTGTACAATAGACGAGGCGGAGCGGAGAGATGTAGGCAGCCGCGCGGCTTCCTACCGCTGCATCCCGTACCTGCAGTACCTGCCTCGATGGCAGAGCAGTAGGCAGCGAGAAAGAGAAAGATGGATCACGCAGAGATTCTTCATTTTTCCCGTCAGCTCCAGAAGTAGCGTGATTACCGAGGCGTTATTTATTACGTACCCTTTGCTCGCTCCTCGTATCGGATCGGCGCCACCGATCTCTCCTTTCTCCCTCTCTCTCTTCCTCTCGTCCACTTGCGTATTACACGAACCGGTTTTCGTCCCGTGTTTTTCTAAAATCCGCGCCGATTTTCGATTGACCCAGATATTTACGACCCTAGGTACATAATCTAGCTCTCGGGCTCGAGTCGAGGCTGCCGAGCTCTCTCTCTCTCTCTAGCTCTCACAATATACATAGCTACGTGTACTTGAGCGCAGTGCACGCGTGTGTGCCACAACGTTCGCACGTACCTATACGTTGCGCCTGGTGAAAGGGTTGTTCGTTAAAAGTACTGCCAGATCTTCGCAAGATCTGATTTCTTAGAGAGAGAGAGAGAGAGAGAGAAAGAGGTGGGATAGTCGTGTCCTCTTCGCACGGCTCTCTGTGCGAGCCGCAAGGAATCTCGGCGCACGTATACACACGCTTACACAGTCTGCTTTAACAGCGAGACGTCGAGAAGAGAAAGCCGAGCCAAGGGGTCAAAGAGTCCATCTTTTTACCTCTTTCGGCCACTCGAAAACGACGTTAACGAGAAGCGCGCCGAGCTGCGCGCCCGAGCGCCTGCATTCATATAACTATACACGAGCCGTACGTTGCCAAAGGTGTGGTGCATACTATGCATATTATCCAGTTCATAAATGTATGTGCGTGCACGTGTGCTCGGGCTCGCCTCGTTTGCACTCGACAATGTGCGAGTTGTCCTCCGCGCAAGTGTGCTCCACCAGTCCATCCTCCATTCCTTTTCGACGCGAGCATAATCATATTCGCGACTCGTCGTTTCGTCGAGTCTCCTGCACCAAATGTACAACGATACAGTTACGTGGTGGCTCCTAGTCAAGTTAGTGGAGCAAGGAATTTTTCGAAATCAAAATATTTTTTTTTCACAAATTAATTCTCTGAACGAGTCGTAATCACTGCATAAGCCAATAAGGTCGCGACGAAATTTTTGATGAAAAAAATACGATTCGGAGAAAGTTTATGTATTACATATAGTATCCATAGAGAGAAAGAGAAAGAGAGAGAGAGAGAGAGAGATGAGTCCTGCGGGGGGAGGTTTGTATCACTCGATCCTACGCTAGTACCTCGGACGCGCGTACCGTTAAAAATGGCTTCCGGCCATCTCTCTCGAACTGTACGTCACGTTATACACAGCAAATTATCATTATTTTTATTTATGTATATCGCCTCGATTTATACGGGTATATACTTTCTTTTTCTTCTTTTTTTTTCGTTTCGTAATGGGGTACTAAAAACTCACGTAGTCCAGGCAAAAAGGATGTCTCGCCCGTGTGTATACATAGTGAATAGCTCGCGCTCGATCGCGCACACGTAGACAATTACAGAGAGCCGCGCGCGCACACGAGTTCTATATGAATGGGATGAGTTTAGGGTAACGGTGGATTAGCCGCACACTAGACGTCGTCGTCGACTCTTTTTTTTCTTGCTGCTGGCTGTACTCTAGGCGTCTCGCGTCTGCGAGCTCGACTCGAGGTCCTGTTACTTCCATATTATTCACTCGTGACGCGGGGCGAGACGCGAGGTGACAGGTTGAACTCGAAAAACGCCTCCCAGAAATTGTGGCCAGTTCTCGTTGACCTCTCTTCGTTTTTACGATTCGAAAGCTAATCCTATTATGTCAGGGGAAAATCGGAGTAAATCGCTGCTCGAGCGATTCAATCGGAGAGTGGTCGCGGCTCCTCTTTTGAGGGTTCGACGCTCTGCTTTATGGATATATTGTAATTGCACACGTCGCAGATGTCTTTGCTGCGGCTCGACGGCAGCGTGCAGGCACACCCTCTTTTGCATTACATGCACATAGAGACAGGCGCACACGTACGGCTCTCGAGAGTCGTGCTATATCATTCTCTCCTTCGCGCAGTCTGCGCGTGCAATGCAAAAAGGGCAAAATGCGTATGTATGGTAGAGGCTGCAGTAGACAAGAGTCTCGAGTCCTTTGCAGCTCGAGTTGCTGCGACCGATGCAGCTTGAATGTATGATGAATATACAGGGTGCGGAGCAGAGAGAAGGAGCGAATTTGCAGGCAGAAGGAGGACTCGCTCGTGGCGATGACTAATGCCGCGCGGACACTCACGCGTGTGTACCTACAAGTCCCTGCTCGGTGGCGATGTACCAAACTATGCGATTTCTTTGCCGCAAACGGGGAGAGAGCTTCGACTTCGGGATGAGGTAGTTCGAGGGCCAACAACTACACGGCTGCGAGAAAATATGGTCGTGCGGCCTCCAGATCGCTTACCCTCGAGCAGCTCTATAATTGGATCAATTTGCAAGAGTTCGGTCGAGCGAGCGACAGTTGGGAAATCCTATTTTTCGTTGAGCGAACTGCCTGAACAGCAAGAACACGGATCGCGATCGCGAGGTGGAGTCGAGCACGTGCCCATTCGCAGGGTTGGAGAGCGAGCCTCGAGTCCCATTGATCGTAGGCGCGCGACGAGGAGCCTTTCACGCTGTCGCACCACTCGTGTATAAATTTATATGCGTCTTTGTGGAGGATCGTCGGCTCGTCTCATGGCGACGTGCACTTACACACACACGTATGTATGCCGCACACTGCAGGCGTCGCATCGTAAAGCCGCCTCTATATATGTATGTGTATATGTATGTGCGCGACTCGTCAGAGAAAGGAAGAAAATGTATATAACTCGCAACTCGGGACGTATATATAAAGTCAGGGCGCACCGAGAGCAAAAGACTCGCTACGGTATACGCTCGCGTAGGTACGTACACGCGGGCACATGCAGCATTGCGCACACGTACACGCGAGAAGAGTCAAAGTATACGTATACGCGTATAGAGCATGGTATATAGCGCGAGTAGCTCGAGAGAGAAGGGAAAGCGGGCGAGCGCGGGGTCGATGCCAAGTGGGCTGCGTGAGCTCTTTTGCTCTCTGCTGCTGCTTCTATATACGCGCTCTACTATACGTACGCTCTACGTGCATACATGTACTGTATAATGCCTCGCTCTATGTGCATACATGTACTGGTACATGTGTGTCTGTGTGTGCGTGTGTGTGAGTGAGTGTAAAGAGAGAACGGCGCGACGCGTCGCGCCTTCATACCCCCGCGAGCGTTCGTCGACCCCGTGAAGTGCAAGCATGGCTATTATATACACTCGCATACACATCCACCAGATGTATATGACGCGTACGCCACATGTATTCAAGAATTAATTCCTATTTGCCGCGACAATCGCACGTATCATCTTTTTTTCTCGAATAACCACTGTCCGACTCAAATACACTCGAGCTTTACAGCAACTTGATAGCTTTTCCAGACCATCCAAATAAAGTTTACTATAATCGACTGTTTGCTCTAATGAACGGACCACGACGTCCGGTAATTATCCATATCAGTGCCAGTAATTTTATCTAATTTACCCGTAATAGTTTTAACTATTTTGCAGCGTAAAACTTATTGACGATTATGAAAGGTGAATTGTTATCTAAACAAGTGTGCTACTAAACTTGATTAACAATAGATGACAACGACACTCGCAATGTATCATTTACTTCAATATTTCATAATACCTTTATGGCGTGTCTAATGATTGCACTTGAAAAATTGATTTATCTCGTAAAAAAAGAAAAGGAAGTTGCCAACTAGAATTTTAACATGAAAATCAAGCTTCGTGTAAGTCGCACCTACTTAAATCATAAGTGTTAATATAGTAAGCTCTTAGTCACTAAATAAAGTAATATTGATTCGAAGATAAAGTATCATTATTTCCCGATCAAAGACCTTGTAATTGGACTCGGAAATGGAATACTCGTCAGTGATACCTAACCGGTGACTTGAAACTATTGTGCATGTTCCGTCATCAGTCCTCTCTCTCTCTCTCTCTCTCCCTCTCTCTGTTTAATCTTTCTTTGTAAACTAGCTCCTAGGTCAATTTAAACTACTTAAGCAATACTCTATTGGTCTCGTGTACGATACGACTTGTTCAAAGTGTTTAAGAACAAGGCGATCGTTATCGCGCCCAAGCAAACCGAATTGGTGTTCCTCAATATTGGCTTTATCAGTCCGAGGTGCATGACCTGCAATTTACGATAATATGTGTCTTAAAAAGTTATCATTGATCAAATTTTATTCAAATCCAACAGCTTCTTGATAAACATTGTATGAACAATCTTTCTGGTGAAGAACTATACAATGCCTCAATGTCAAGTTTCAATTTTCGGCGTTATTTGGAACTCCAGTTCTGTTGTGAGTCTCAAATATTTGCAAGTATTTTTATGACAAGTGATTTCTATAGATGATTATAAAGTTTTTCAGTTTTGATTCATAACCCACGAAAGATGGTAAAAAAGAAATTGAATCAATCAGTAGATTATCAATCGCAAAGTATAACAGAGATATCAATTAGAGAGAATATTCCAACAAGTTGTGATTGAAAATGTTATGGGGAATGATCAAAAAAAAAAATATAAATATTGGCTCTCATGGACACAGAAATGAAAGAATCCACAACTAGAAATTTTTGTAGAAAACAACCGATTTCCACAAAAATAAAAATTAAATAACGTTGACATGGAGTTTGGAGTGCCACTAATTATTATTACAATCCACGCGTCACTGAACCAACTATTTTTAAAAAATTCTAAAAAATCTTAATTGAATCGATTTAATCATCCTTTGGATAGACGATTTTATGGGCTATATTTAGAGCTACATACTTTCGAAGCTAATTTTTTTAAAAAAACTTGCTTTTACTTATACAATGAATTCGATTTTTCCTTTGGCAGATTTACGAATAAAGGTACTCGCCATCTAACGGTGGAGGTTGAAATTAACTATCATTGGATTTTCATACATTTTTTAAGCAAGTAATGTAAAATTGTAAAAAGATGATTTGTATTTTCGTAAACTTTCCACTGACTTTTTCGTACGATTTCATTTGAAAATACTTTGAATAAAATTCAACGTCGGTAACTTTAATTTTAATGTTTAATCTTACATTAAATCTTCATTAAATAATAAGATCTTTTTAACAGCGTAGATTAAACAGTCAATTGAAAAATACTGTTAGAAGAACTAGAAAGACTAGGATGATACATTTTTTCTGATTGGAACATCAGCTGTGATTTGTTTTGAGCTCAAACATCGGTGTAACGCGTGACATCATTGATGGCAAGTGTAGAAATGAAGATTCCTGAAGCACGTCGAGTTGGAGCGCTGAAACCGAAATGTTTGGGGAAGCGACAGGTAGCGACAGGTGCGCAACACCCACTAGTAATGGCTCATTCAAGATTATATTATACGGAACGATGAAAGCCGATGCTCGACCGCAGTAGTGGCTACTCCACACACTCTCTCTCTCTCTCTTTAATTACGGAAGTCGTCGTTTTAAGCTCGAATGAATTTTGCTTTTTTTTAAGCGCGCACCACGCACGGGGGTCACCTTAATCGACTTATCTAATTTGACCGTGTATTAAGCTCGACAGAAATGCGATGGAAATAAAGATATCACGCGCAAAGTCTGATTTAATAACGTGCGAAATTGACAGCGCGCGAAGAGATGAAATTATGTAGTTGCGACAGCGCAACGAGTCATATTTTCTGCTTTAAACAAAGCGTGAAATTCTTGAGGCCGAAGGAAGAGAAAAATGTAATAAGGATTTTTCATTTTGACCTCGGGCTTCTGAACTCATTTAAAAAAGAGCGAAAACGGCAGAATAAAGAAAGAGAATTTGTTATTTCATACATAAACGTGCGTCGGTAAAAAGTACTGCTGCTGCGTACAAAGCTAAACAACACAAGATTTTGTGTGCATGCGAGTTATAAAAGTTTAGCTGTCTGGTACGTAGCCAGTAGCGATAGTGGACAAAATTTTAATGTCCAAGTGAAATTTAGATGAAAAAAAAAATGGGTTGCACCTTATAGGTTCCACAGCTATACATGGAAGTTGTGCAGAGTTAAAAGTCAGGAACAAAAAATTAAATGCAAATCAGTGCACCCCTGGCGTAACAACGGCGTATAATAGGCGCTCAAATGCGTGTGCGCGCATCGACGTGTAGCATAGAAAAGTGCAGCGCGTGTCTGTGAGTGTGCCTTGTGCGTATGTGTGCAGCAGCGGCTCGATACGTGCGCAGGAAACGTAGGGGTTTATAACACGACTATACTAGCTACGATGTGTATAATAATAAATGTAGCAGGCATATAGCCCCCCGGATGTCGTGACTTCCGACGATATAGCACTCCTTTGCGCGAGCGCGAGCCCTTGCGCGCCTACTGCATTTCCTGCGATTTATACACACACACACACACACACACACATACTTCGCTATCTCTCGCTCGAGCTGTATTTAATGCTGTATATACTTTCTTCCCCTTTTCTGATCACGACTTTTTATCGGCCGATGTTGCTTTTTTATCCTTTCCAAGTTTTTTATTTAAAGGGACTGTTTTAGCTCGTGTCACCAGTTTTGAAGGTAAGAAGAGAGTCAATTGACGTGAAATTATGCTTCACTTTTCTGCTCCAATGATAAAAATCTAATTTATAGGCAAAGAGCACGAGCGAGAACCAAATCTGCTCGATTGTGAATAATTTTACGGCTTGAACGTATCGAGGGCTCCTTTCTCAGCAACGTTCAAATATCGTCCCTTTTTCACGAAGAATCGTTAAAATTAAAAGAGACAAGTTGAAGATGTAAATGTAGAGATAAAAAACTGGCTTGATGGTCAAAAGTCATGAAATACAAGAAACGCGGGTCATCGTGGCAAAGCGAGTTCGCCCTTTCGAATCTGGCAAGCAACTTTGCGCGTGGCCAATCGTTTAATGTATACACGTAGCCTAACGCATACACACAAACACACGCACAGACGTGTGTGTGTATATAACTCGAAGCATTGCGAGCTCGTTCTTCCCTCCTCCTCGTTCTCCTCCTCTCTTTGCAGTTCTCGCCGTTGAGCGGCCGTTCTCCTTTTGCGCCCGTACACATGCGTTTCTTTCCTGCACGCGCAGAGCTCGCCGCGAATGGCTGACTCGGCTGCCTCGACTGCCTCGAGAGGGTAAATTTGTGTGCGTGTGCGCGCTTACGTGCAGCAGTATACGCTCTCGCGCCCATGCACCGAGCTTTTCGCTTCTCTCCGCGCCTGCATGCCAGCGAGTAAATATATATCTCGAGAGAAGGAGAGAGAGAAGCGTAGGTGTGGATTGAGCTGCGGCACTGAAAGAAAATCAGGGTTGTCGACGTTTTATTCGACCTATGCCAGAGGAATCGACAAAGCATCGTATTTTTGCATTATTATTTGCGCGAAATTAGCTGCGTCAGATGGTTTTACCGTCAAGCTCCGAGCTCTTGTAAAATATGCACCTTCCACTCTCAGGCGCGAAATTAATTTTATTTGTTCGATTAAACAAACATTGAGAGGTTCGTTCGATTGAAAAAATCATCGTGATAAATCTTTGAATGTAAAACTATTGCATAACGATGTGACGGTGCTTTATCATCGGCAGATATTGTTTGATGCAAATGAAAATATTTTTTTTTATCAACTGATTACACCACAAAGCTAGAGTCCAGTGATCAGGTCGAGCAAGTAACTGAAAAGTAAACAATATGCCGAAACGTTAAAATTAACAATCAACTAGAGGCAATTAAAGTAGTGAGACTGTTATGGCTGCCGGTTAGCTTAAATCCATAGGCGAGCTTGCGCCGAAGGCGAACTTTCTACAAAAACTCGGATTAAAATTGACGCGACTCGCGCCAGATCTACACGAAAGAGGATTACGCGGATCGACGAAAAACCGCGACGGGGTATAAATTTGACAAAAATTCGAAAAACCCAGAGTGCGATTGCGATAAGCATCGTTACGAAAAGGTCAAGGAAATAAAATGTAAATACACCTACATTAAGTATCTTGCAATAAACAAGCCGCGCGAGAAGTAAAATATAAAATAAAAAAACAACACGTCGACTTGATTCGCGACGTATCGGAGCAGAGCATAAGGAGAGCTCAACTTTCCCTCTGAGTGTATTATAAACTTGCAAAATCATAGCGGCGGCGGTGGCGTCAGCATCACGACGATCGTCATCAACACAAGCGCGCGCACACACACACACATGTGCATTATTGTATGCGTCAGTGTGCATATGCGGCTCTGGCATTATACGCCACTGGCTGCACGAGACGATAAAGCGCGAAATTTTACGAGCGCTCGGAGCTGCAAGGGTGAAGCTCGCCTTGCACTCTCTGCCGCGCGTATATGCGAGTCGAAAACATTCCGTTTCTTGCCTCCTCTCTTTCTATTTTACGCGCTGCAGCTATATGCGCGCGAGAGGAGGCTTATCTCGGCTTATGTGTGCGGTGCATGTGTGCGCATGTGTGTGTGTGTGTGTGTGTGTGAGTACGGTCTCCTGCTGTTGACGATGAAGCCGACGATGATGGCTGGCTGCGCCACCCGAGCAACGACAACGCCGAACTAAAGCGCGCGCCGCACAGCCAGCTATATACGTTCAACTTACGTAACATGTATATAGACGCGACCAACTACACACATCCACACGTATAAATATATATAACGCACGAGGCATTGCCCCAGGGGCGGAACTAGAATTCCTACCGCCTCGCGCGTTTTCCGAGCCGCAAAGCGCGCCAAAGCTAATTCGACTCGTGCGTTTTGTGCGTCGACGAAAAGGACGGCTGTTATCGCGCTCGCATTGCAGCAGCAGCAGCAGCTCCGGAGACTCGGATTTTTTTCTTTTATCAATTCGTCCCCGGCGCTGCCGGTGGCTGCGGGGCCGCCAGAAAAATTCTCCTGTGCGCCTTTTCACCGCGAATTCTCTCCTTTGCAATCTGTAACGAGAGGTGTCGACGAACTTTAATGCGCAACTTTCACTAATGAAGACGCTTCTCGTATCAAGGCTCAATTTGAAAAATGAAAAGAGAATATCGGGTACGTATGTAAAAAAAGACGCGCCACGAGGGAGAAGGAAACGGGAGACATTCCAATTTTTGAAATGTCCCCGTCGGGTTACGATTGGAGGTAGCCACGTATACTTGGGCGCATAGACGCTCCTCGTGATATTCATATACAAACGAGGATTATAGATAATACTTCCATGCTGGCGTGTGCACGATACAAGTACAGGCGGAGCTGGTAAGGCAAACCAGGCATGTATACATGTATAGGCGTACACGCACACGCGTACATGTATACGCAGTGCCTCGTCGGGTAATGTACCCGTCGACCCCATTCTGTTCTCCGCGACTGGAATTTCCTTCTGCCTCTCGGTACGCGTGCTTGTGTATGTGCGCTCGTCGCAGCGAGTACTCACACATGCGTAAGCTGCCGAGCGATTACGCAAATCAGCACCACTTGCCGTATCATCTCGAGCGCTCGTTTTTATATCCTACGCCTATATGTGCGTGCGAGTGTGTCTTTTGTATGCGTGAGCCTACGAGTCGCGCGTCTTGTCCTTCTCCCTTTCCAACCGATTCTTTTCTCCGAAAGTGTAATATTTTCTCCGAGTCGCTGTCGCTGCCAATGCTGCACCGATCTCGATTGTTGTCCATTATTTTTTCTGACTAATCGATTTTTTTATCGCCTCGCGACGCCGAGCACAAGTAATTTTCAATTAGACTTTATACTGCCGGGGCGATAAGACGATTCCCGAATAAAATTGAATTATGCCGCAAAGTACATTGGCACACTTACTTTTCGCTCTCGCGCCGATTGTTTCTCTCTCTCTCTTTCCCTCGCTGAATGTGTCAGTGTACATTTAATTATGACACGCGTGTACGAAATGTTCGTGCATAAAAAAAATATTACCGATTGAATGATAAGGAGAGTGAACGACTTGGCGAATTATCTTGATCATTACGTTCGGAATGACGAAAATTGCCGAACTCGCTCGTTCGATCGACTTCGAAACGTTCGTACAATATGAATTTAATCGATCCGAGCTAACTGCTAAATCAACCCTGACACGTGATATGTATGTACGTGTGAGTGTGTGCGCGCGTGTGAGTATATATTTAAAATGTGTAGCTCGCATTTGCGCGTTATATAGATCGGCGCAGCCAAGTAATTTGCAAGCGGGAGTCGGGAGCGAGAGAGAGAAAGAGCCAAGCGCGATGGCCCGAAATAAACACGGTCCTCTCGGATCCTCTCCGGATGGCTGGCTGAGACTGGCAGCATCAGGGGCGTTCGAGCTCACGAAAATAGGCTCTCTTTGCTTTTTCGACTATATAACGCGCGGCGCTCTGCGCTCGACGTATACATTGAAATATATAGAACGGCAGCAAATGCAGACGATCGTCTATATATGAGAGTATATATATGCGAACGACTCCGTTCCGCAAAACGCCCCTTTCGTACCGTTACGCGGCGCGGCTCTCTCGACAAAGTCGAGTCTCGAGTGCGCCGGCAGCGGCACAGCGGCAGCAGCTTCGCTCGTTCTTGCAGCTGATACGGGCGCTCTCCTTTAACGGGCCACGCGAGCGCGAGGAGGGGCGCAGGCCCAGAGGGCCAAAGGCAAACGCCGTCTCCGACTTACGTATTATTACTTCAGCTACAACAATTGCCACTGACTTTTTACCAATATCTCATGGCCCCCTCGCCAGTGTGAACGGCAAACGATCCTTTAATTATTTTTTCAATCGTACTTATTCGCTTATCAACTATTTCAATCGTTTCATATAGAGCGCACTATTAATCGTTGCCACCTTAAATAATTATTTACAGCTAGCTCCGTGATGATTGAAAAATTTTACATCGTTGCTCCGAAATTGCCAAATCAATAACGATATTTCATTGGACTATGAAGCTTTTAACGTGAACTTCATTTTTCGCAACAATTTCAATCGCTCGACTTTTTGAATGCAGAGCGCCATCTCTCGAGATATATAGTCAACTTCTACCGATAAAACGATTTATTTATGAAAAATATAGTATTGTGATTATAATATTTCTAATAGTTAGTTACTACTTTTAAATTTGTGTACATCCAGAATATAATTATTGGTGGCCAAATGATAAACTATCTGTTTCCTATTTTATCGACCATTAATTCAACAGCGGGACTTTTTCAAATGAACATTCGCAAATTTCATCACAATGAAAAAATATTTAAAGAAAATTTAACTACGGGTTTCCTTACACTTTTATACAATAACTATCTATTATTAATCAAGATACGTCAATCAAGCATGAAATTTCAAAAATGAAATGAACAAAACAAAAATCGGTACTTCGTATCAATGCGCTCTTCATCTTAATACGAACAAAAAGTAAATTTTATCCCATACTCAAATTTGAATTGAGCCATTACAATGATTGAATTCTTACTAATGTCGATCGAAGCTTCATTTTGATTGTCATCAATGGATATTATTTGTATATCATTATAATTATTGTCATTAAATAGATGAAAAATAAGAATTTTGAATCGTTATTGGCGACTAAGGTAAAAAGTAATATAGAACAACCTCAATTTCAGGGGTACATCTTTTAGTTTCATATTTGAAAGTTAATAAATTAATTTGAAAGTACACATAAGTACGCTATAGAAAATTTAGCTTCCTATATATACACTCGGCAACAAAATTATCGCAACAAAAAAATTCATCGAAATTTTGTCGATTTTCAAATGCTTCTATCTTGGGCTAGATTTATCGTATCGACACGCTTTTTTTTTTAATTTCTTGGAAATTTTGTCCTCTTTAAATCCATATAAATTAAGATAAGATTTGAGTTAATGTTGAGTTACCAGTAGTATTTGAGCGTGACCCTAAAAATTACTGAAAAAAAATGACTGTTTGAACGTGTACCAGTACCACAGTGATTTTTTTATCGAAATCTAACATACACCATCGCAAAGTGCTCTTTTTAACGAGTAATTTAAAAAAAAAAAGACCTCTCTACGATTTTTTTAACGCCCTGTAGGTCGATTTGAAGGTACGGTTTATGTACGCAAAATGCCCAGAAAATCGTCTTGATTTCAGGTAAACGGGGGATTTTACGTACTTTAAATGGTATCTTCAAATCGACCTACAGGGCGTTAAAAAAATCGTAGAGAGGTCTTTTTTTTTTTAAATTACTCGTTAAAAAGAGCACTTTGCGATGGTGTATGTTAGATTTCGATAAAAAAATCACTGTGGTACTGGTACACGTTCAAACAGTCATTTTTTTTCAGTAATTTTTAGGGTCACGCTCAAATACTACTGGTAACTCAACATTAACTCAAATCTTATCTTAATTTATATGGATTTAAAGAGGACAAAATTTCCAAGAAATTAAAAAAAAAAGCGTGTCGATACGATAAATCTAGCCCAAGATAGAAGCATTTGAAAATCGACAAAATTTCGATGAATTTTTTTGTTGCGATAATTTTGTTGCCGAGTGTATTATATAGTCACTAAATATACTTGCGAGTATTGATGTGTCACCTAAAAGTGAGTTGGTACAATTGTACTTTAAAATTACATCCTAGAATTATGCACTGTTTATTAATAATGTGGTTTTTGTGATCTATTAAATATTATGTTTGAACAAATACTCGAACTGAACAAATGATAGTACCCGATTTCATATTCAACTTCAAAAGGTTTTATAATTTTTACATGTCAAATTTCTCACATGTCTTATTTTTATGTAAAAAATGAGACAGTGTAAAATGTTTGGTTTTACTTAATATCATCGCCAATCAGTGCAATTACTTATATCCATATTATTATATCCATTACTTGACAATTACTTATATCCATCTTAATTCATTAGTTAATGAATATTCTTGCGTCTCTAATTGGTAGAATAAATATCAAGTAATATGTTCTTTTTTTAGCGAGTAGCTTCTATGTGAATTGAAAGTATATCATACGCTTCCTTAATATTCGGTAAAGACATGAAAAGTAGATAAGCGTTTATCGAGAAAAATCCCCTACGATTTGATAAGAATTTGCGCAAGTAAGTACGTAAGTACACAACAAGATTTGATTCTGCACTGTGTACTCTTATACGCTGCGTTTTTATGTGCTTGAATGAACCTATATGTATAATTTTGTCAAAGCTATTCGCAGTCGATGCCCGTATTTGAACACGAAACTACACCTGTGTCATCTTTATCGAGGATTTGTACATAGTGTGTGTTTTTTTTTATATCAAAGATAAATAATTAACTTGACTTTTTAGGATATTCTCTTGAATTTATTTGAATTATTGTTAAACCGCTATCATACTGTATACTTCTCCTGTAACCTCAAAAAATATTTTATTTACTTTCTCTTTATTTAACATTCGTTGATTATTTATTTAGTAATTTTTTGCATAAAGCAAAATGTCGGAGATAACGTTAGTATCGAGTAATAAGTCCTTTGGAGGATGGCAGAAAATTTATTCACATGAGAGGTAATATTTTCATTTACGCATCAAAAATTTGTGATTATTAGTAAACCAAAAATAATATTAGTTTTCCTCTTTTTTCATTACAGTACAGAACTGCAATGTCGAATGAATTTTGGAGTTTACTTACCTCCACAAGCTGAAAATGGCCCTGTACCAGTAATTTATTGGCTTTCAGGGTTGACTTGTACAGAAGCAAACTTTATACAAAAAGCTGGAGCTCAAAAATATGCTGCTGAACATGGAATTATAATTGTAGCTCCTGATACTAGTCCCAGAGGAGTAAATATTCCTGGAGAAGATGATTCTTGGGATTTTGGATCAGGAGCAGGCTTTTACGTAGATGCTAATCAAGAACCTTGGAAAAAGCATTATAAAATGTTCAGTTACATTACTAGTGAATTGCCTTCTTTGATAAATAACAAATTTCCTACTATTAAAGATAAGCAATCAATAATGGGCCATAGGTAAATTTGCTTAGAACAAAACAAAATTTTTATTTAATTATAAGAAAATTTGGCACAAAGATATTACTTTGTTTTAGCATGGGCGGTCATGGAGCTTTGATATGTGCTTTGAAATGTCAAGGCCAATACAAGTCAGTATCTGCATTTGCTCCTATTTGTAATCCAGTAAGAAGTGTTTGGGGTCAAAAAGCTTTTGCTGGATATTTAGGTGGAAAAGAAGGTGAAGAAAACAACCATTGGAAAGTATGGGATGCTACAGAATTATCAAAAGTATATAATGGTCCACCACTTGATATTTTAATAGACCAGGTAAATAATTGGTAAAAATATAAATTGTTAATTTTAATAAATTCAATATACTACCATTTTTTCAGGGTAAAGATGACTCGTTTATGGTTGAATTGCAACCAGAAAGTCTTATAACAGCTGTTAAGGATGCAGAAGCATTGCATGTTGTTGTTAGAATGCAAGAGGGATATGATCACTCTTACTTTTTTATTGCATCATTCATTGAAGATCACATCAAACATCACGTTAAATATCTTAAAAGTTAATGAAAATAATTTGATACATTTGTAACAGCATTGGATTATAACTTGAGATTCATATTTACAATGTACAATGCCATGTTTCATTGAAAAATTTAGAATATAATTCAAATTATGAATGTTCAACTTTTGAACATAGCATAATTATGTACATTTATTATAAAAATTAAATTTGATATACAATATTTTAAGACAATTTTTACAATAAGTTATACTCTTGTAGTAGTAAATAATTTGATAAAAATAAATAATATTTTGCAAAAGTTTTTACAAAATCTATTAACAAGTTTTAATTATTTTGGTGGATTTCTAATTTCATGCCAATATTGTAAAAGTGGCCCACGTTTTCGCCAAACGTGCTCTAATCCCCAAAACTGCCAGATTCTGAAAGGAAAAATGAGTAATTTCATGTCAAATAATGCTACACTTATTTGAATGACTAACTAAATTTGTTTGTAAATTTAAATTCTGTTTATGAAAAATTTTATCTTTTCAAGTGATGTCAAATGTTGATTCAAGATATTTATGTCAATTATACTTACATTCCAAATAAGGCACCACCTAAATGAGCAGCATGATCAAAAAATTGCCATCCCATCACACATCCAGCAGTATCAAAAGCCATTATAGCTTTTATAGCCTATAAGTTATTAAAATGTATCAACTTTAGTTCAACAACTTTATCTTGACTTTTATTCAACAATTTTATCTTGACCAAACCAAATATACAATATACTTACAGATCCTGCACTGAATGTGAATTGTGGCAGCATAATAATACTGAGTTTAGTATCAGGAAATTGGGTACAAATGAAAGCCAAAATCCCCATGATTGCTCCTGACTAAGAATAAAATCAATAGTTAAAATTGTGTACCCTATGTATACAAATAATTAAAAATATAATATTTAACTTACTGCTCCTAAAGAAAAACCATGTCGATTCAAAAGAATTTTATAAGCATTGCTAACAAAACTAGACATTACTCCACTAGACAGATAAACTGCCAAGAATTGTTCTTTTCCTAAATACCCTACCGCAGCAGTACTAAAACTGTGAAGAACATACATGTTAGCAGCTAGATGCCAAAGATTGAAGTGTGAAAACATAGATAACACCATGGGGAGGCAAGTGACATCTAAAGTAATATTTTTAAATTAGCAATTTTGTGTGTTTGAGTTAAATTTAAAGATTAATTACATACTGGATACCGGATTAGTAGCAAAATATTTTAGCATTGTTGGGCGTATGCTTGGTATCTTCCATGCAACAAATACAAGCGCATTAGCATAACAAATAAACCAGAACATTCTTTGGCCTTCGGTTAAATTCATCCACCACTCTTTTGCATTCGACCTCCATCCAGTTACCTAAAAAAAACTCTTGTTATTATTTTAATTCAATTAATTATCATGACCATTATATATTACTACTAACCGATGATCTAAATCTGTAACCAAATGGATTGAGAGTTTTATAAGTACGATCTCTGATTCTTTCATACTCCCAAATAGTTGCTCCTACAAATGATGCTCCAGTAAACTGAAATTTTTTTGAACGTTAAAAAATGTTAAGCAAATCTTGAGAATAATTTTTTGAAAAATTAACCATTGATAATGGAAGAAATTTTCTTTCCATAATTTAATAGTATTTCAGCTAATTGTAAATTATGTTATTGATAACTATGAGTTAATAAATGTCAAATATATGTAATTTAACAATTGATTTCAAACTCACACCAGAGGCAAAAACGAAAGCTCTTAAAAGTTTATTTCCAGCAGACGGACCAGACCATAGCATTTCTGTAGACCCTGATCCAAGAAACGATTGAGTTTGGACCAGGTCATTGTTGTCACGAACTTTTCTAAAATTATGTTTAATGACATTCTGTAATTGCAATTTAGACTTCTGTAAAGAAGACGAAAAGACGCTGCAAAAAGAAGAAAAACATTGACATTGCGTTCATTATTTTGATGGATCATAAATATATATTTCATGCCGCATAACCTCGACATACCATTTATTAGAGGCAACTCCAAGCTGCAATAACATACGGGTCGCCATGGAGCTTGTAATTTGCTTTTTTCTTCTTTAATTCAATGAATAACTTAGAAATTTGTGTTATCTCAGTGGTCATCGTTTTTTATAATAAAATAAGTCTCGAAGAGGCAGTCAAATGTCCCGCATGGTTGATGCAATATTTCTCTAAATTGATGATATTGTTTGATTTGACTGTTGAACGGTATAGCAATACACTATACGCATGTCTGCTATGCATAAAAAAATTAGCGGGAAAAAGAAAAAGTCTGCAAAAGTGTCGTTTTGACCTTCAGAAATCATAAAAAATTCAGCAGAATACTTTCTTGTAATTAATTTATAATGATCATAATGAAATTGGCTAATGTCACACTTGATTAGAATTGCCCAAAAGTAATTAAGTTTAATTAAAGAAAGAGATAATGCTCGAGAGTTTCTTCGTTTTAATAAATTATTTTGTTATTGCAAATAGCCGTGCAATTAAACAATTGATTCATTATAAGCGAGTGAAAGTGAAAATTCCCAAATCAATATTTGCATGTGTCATCAATGAGGGCACATATTTGAATTGCAGCAGATTCGACTGTAAAATTTTTTATACAAATTGTATTGATATTTATTTGTCTTTCGATAAGGCTTTTTTGTATAAAAAGCCTCTCGCAAAAATGTTTAGTACAGTTTGAAATCATCAGACATATTGCGATACAATTAAAATCATTAAAATGAAAGCCATATTTTTCCTCGTTCTCGTTGCAACTATCAGCTGTGCATTTGGTAAGTAAAAAAATCGTTACGAGCAAATTTTTGCGACCGTTAGTTGTTTTCATAAAATAACAATTTATTCATTGAAACGTAGCTGAAGATGACGTTGAGAACAGAAACCGCCTGCACGGAGTTCGTCCAGTCCACGTACGTCCAGTTCACGTAGTCCATCCAGTTCGCCCAGTTCATGTTCAACCAGTGCGCCCGGTGCACGTGGTCCACCCAGTCCGCCCAGTTCATGTTGTCCAACCAGTTCGTCCAGTGCACGTTCGCCCAATTCACGTTGTGCACCCTCCACATGTTGTCCGTCCAGGATTAGTTCACGGTTGAAATCATTATGCAGCAGCATGCAAGATTTATATTTGACATTCACGTAAAACTTTTGATAAAATAAAAAATGATATATTCGAAAAAATGTACAACTTTATTTACGTATGGACTGTGCCTGCAAAGATAATCACACATAGCAGCGCGGTTTTTCCTCTTGAAAACCGGCGGCGAAATCATTCTCCCTCGTTCAATAATGCACATAAAAAACTCCTCTATAATATGTTTTATGTAAGATAATTTCTCCTCTGATTTTCCAGCCTGATAATTCTAGTGAGAAAATATTAAACTAGTTGACAAAAAAATAATCATTCGATTATAAGTAACAGTTGGTTAATTTATCTGAATGTTCACCATAAATGAATCTACCATAAAATGCTCACGTGGCAATAACCGCAAATCGATATTAGATATTTAATGACAGCAATAGTGGAAAATACAATATAGTAAACAAGATCAGGTTGATTAATAATTTTCGTTCAAAAATGAATAAAACGTAAAAGGACTTAATGAGTGCAAAAAATATATATAAATAGTTTCTCCATTAAACGGTGCCTACGATATTGCTACCTACACTGCTGCTTCGCGACATCTAAAACAAAAAGAGAAAACTAATAATTCTTATATGAAAGCGCAAGGAAGTAAGATAAAAATCTGTAGATATGTAAAACAAAATAAGTAAATCAAAATATTCATCCAGTATTCATTCAGTACACTTTGAAATTAGCCAAAAGACCGAGAAGAATGCGAAAAAAAACCGACACAAAACTGTATCAAAAGAAAAAGTAATGGGTGTAACTACGTTACACGGGGTTCCCAGGCGGTGACCCATCCAAGTACTAACCGCGCTCAACTTTGTTTATATTCGGTGATCGGACGAGAACCGTAGCTTTCAAAGCGATGTGGACGTAGACATTATATATACTGCTTCGGTTTGACAAGAAATAAAAAAACCAACTTTGAAATTAGCCAAAAGACCGAGAAAAATACAATTTAGCACGTTCTGCCATCGTACGCGTATCGAACGATCGTTACAATTCAAGAGTTTATGAGGATTTATAAGCGGAGAGTCGCCATTATCTAAACAGCGCAGCTGTTACAACATCGATAAAAAAAATCGACACAAGACTGTATCAAAAGAAAAAGTCACGCGGGGTTCCCAGGCTGTCATCTAAGTAAGTTTAGTAGTTTTGTGAGTCTCTTCTACTTCATTTTACATCTGATAACAGGGCACAACTCAGGCTTATAATTCCAAGCGCCTCGAATTGTAGCAAAATGATTTTGAACCCAAACTCGTGTTTTTCTTGGATGTTGATACTATTAACTCCAGGTTTACCTGTGGATTTATAGAATCTCGGACATCGAAAATCAATTATGAATGAATTGATTAATTGATTGCTCTGAATTATTTATTAATATGTTCGCGAGATTTAGCAAGTTAGGGAGAACCGACCAACTCTATTTTTCGTGTTTTCGAGAAAAACGTGTTTGAAGTTGCGTATGAATTCGTAGCTAGACGCGGATGACTAAAGCTCTGTATGTATGGTATTTTAACATACTATGAGGTATTTTTTTACCCATGTATCCCGGGGCGGACTGGGATTTGTTTTCCATTCGGGAGTCTTATAAGGCGCTGCCCAGTTAAATTCCTCAAGTCAGCCCTGGTCGTGAGAGGCCTACCGGGATTTCTCCCAAATTCCTTATGGTCAGTCCGTCATACTCCAAGCCCTCTGGGTAAAATATATGGGTCAAAATAATACTTTTTTACAAAACCGTGCGCACGCATATCACCGATCTTGACGCGCTTTTGGTATGTTATAGTACATGGTAAAAAGGTCCCAAAAAAAAATTTTTAGACCCCCTCCCCCCTCCTACCCCCCACTTCCGGTATAAACGTCCATTTTCGATCTATATTTTTTCTGAGGACATGAAGCAAGTAAAAAATCTGAAAAAATTCATAAAAATACTTTTCCACAATCCAAACAACCTTGAATTTTTTCAGATTTTTTGAGTGCTTCAGGCCTTCAGATAAAATCATTGAAAATTTCAAAAATCGAGATACGGCGGTATGAGCCGATGTAGTACTCGGAAATTTTTTCAGTTATTTTTCGCATTAAAAAACATAACCTCAATTTTTTTCAGATTTTTTCAGATTACCTAACGCACCTTTTGAAGCCAAAAACCGATTTTTTTGACGAAAATAATTTTTTTAGGACAGTACGGAGCCTCGAAAAATCTGAAAAAAATTTTTTCTTGTTTTTTTCATCAAAATACGTAATCTCAAATTTTTTCAGATTTTTTAATTGAAGGCGATAGCTTCTAGGGCCGAAAAATGCTATTTTTAACAAAAAATGGTTCCTAGAACCCGATGGTTCCGGTGAAAAAATTTGAAAATATTTTTTTTGAATTCCTTGTCAAATTTTAATAAATTTTGACCGTTTCAAAAGTTCGATTGAAGCTTCCTAGCTCATTTTAGAGCATCAAACGAGTTTTATCATTCCTTAATGTCTTCAGAAACGTCTTCAGATATTTTGCACTAATCTTTGTCCTGCTCTAAAATGAGCTAGGAAGCTTCAATCGAACTTTTGAAACGGTCAAAATTTATTAAAATTTGACAAGGAATTCAAAAAAAATATTTTCAAATTTTTTCACCGGAACCATCGGGTTCTAGGAACCATTTTTTGTTAAAAATAGCATTTTTCGGCCCTAGAAGCTATCGCCTTCAATTAAAAAATCTGAAAAAATTTGAGATTACGTATTTTGATGAAAAAAACAAGAAAAAATTTTTTTCAGATTTTTCGAGGCTCCGTACTGTCCTAAAAAAATTATTTTCGTCAAAAAAATCGGTTTTTGGCTTCAAAAGGTGCGTTAGGTAATCTGAAAAAATCTGAAAAAAATTGAGGTTATGTTTTTTAATGCGAAAAATAACTGAAAAAATTTCCGAGTACTACATCGGCTCATACCGCCGTATCTCGATTTTTGAAATTTTCAATGATTTTATCTGAAGGCCTGAAGCACTCAAAAAATCTGAAAAAATTCAAGGTTGTTTGGATTGTGGAAAAGTATTTTTATGAATTTTTTCAGATTTTTTACTTGCTTCATGTCCTCAGAAAAAATATAGATCGAAAATGGACGTTTATACCGGAAGTGGGGGGTAGGAGGGGGGAGGGGGTCTAAAAATTTTTTTTTGGGACCTTTTTACCATGTACTATAACATACCAAAAGCGCGTCAAGATCGGTGATATACGTGCGCACGGTTTTGTAAAAAAGTATTATTTTGACCCATATATATGTGAATGTACATGACTTCGAGAGTACTTTGTGAAAATTTCATAAAAAAATTTTCATTTTTGGGCCTTGGAAAGCAAATGTTACGGAAAAGTCATGAAAAATCTGGTGAGACACATAACTTTTTACAGAATCATTTGAATCGTAAAATGCAAAATTACCTCATTAGTTTATAAGTTTTATCAGGTACTGACGTAGAGTTTTTTTATTTATAGTGATTTTTCAAATTTTGACGTAATTTTGAAGTTGAAAAAAACGTTAAAATTGCGTCCTGGCATGAAAAATCGACCATTTTTTTCGGAAAATTTGTTATAAGCAAAAAAATTTTAGGAAAAATCGAAATATCTCGACGTCAATACCTGCTCAAAGGATTAATGAAGAACTGTGCAAAATTCATTCTCAAAATGAGAAAAATGTCATTTTGAGAAATCGCAGTTCAAAGATACAGCATTATATATTAGATACATAATAGTCATCGAACTAAAAGTTCAATATTATCGTCAATTTTGCTCTGATTGAGCTGAAATTTTAACAGAATACTCTTGAAAGTATAAACAATCAAATAAAACAATAAAAAAAAAGTCCAAATTTTTCAAGGCCAGGACCAAAACCCCCCTTAATGATTTATTATAAACAATAATTTTTATAAATAACTCTTTAATTTAAAAAGTAAAATACATAAAATTTAATTTTAAATTTAGCAATAAATAATTATATAATAAGCATTTCTTACAAAGTACTACTTTTATCAGCCAGTTCATCAATAACATTATCAACTTCTAGTTGCTCTAAAATATCACCCACAATAGCCATAAGCATGAATGTTTCCAATTTATCTTGATTCATACTATTTCTGAGTCTTGTTTTTATATTTTTCAAATGACTAAAGCTTCTCTCACAAGCAACTTGAGAAAATGATAATGTTAATATTTATCTGTATGCTACGCTAAGTTTCGGAAAAGCTCCTGTTAATAAATTATATTTTTTCAATAATCTATATGTACATAAGCAACGATTTTTACAGGATTCGTGTTTGGTTTTATTTTGATTTTCTTTTTTTAAATTGAAGAGCTGTTCTTCTTCGTCTTCTTCAGCCTCTCTCAATTCATTGCGCACTTCATACTCTTCTAATACAGATGATTGTATGACAGCCCAACTTTCAGCCAATTTTAAAAGTTCTTGTCTTAAACTCTCTGCGTTTATATTCGAATCACGACAAATAAAAGATGATTAATTTTAACGTAAGAGTTTCTAATGCTGGAGAATCCAAACCTTTTTTTGAAATTTCTTGAAAATTACGTGGATCTAACAAACTGATATCTGCATAAAATGTATTATTCAAAACATCAAATCGCTCAGTCATCGCAGAAATCGCATTGTCTTTTACATTCTCAAATATATGATCACGAGCTTTTTCTCCACTTACAATCTTTTTCGTTCTCACTCTTTCTTCTGTAAAGTTGCTGAGAATTATGGACTCTGCGTCTCGCTCTTCTAATTTTTCGTTGGCCCATTCAATGAATTGATCGGCTTGTTTTTTGAGTTTGGAAAATTCTTCGCGAATTTTCTCTACATTTTTTGTGGTTAATTCGACTAAACTAAAAGCTTTGAAAATATCCAAATTATTTTTTTGTAAGTAATTCGATAAGTGCGTTGTTTGATCGAATATGGTCCTTAAAACAAATGCAGTTAAAACCGATTCATATTTTAAAAAAGCTTCTGTATAAGCTTTGGTGCATGAGCGAGGATCTGGTTTAGTTTTCGAACTTGCTTTGATTGTTTCGAAAACTACTAAAAGCTCTACAAGCAACGATTTTTCTCGATTTCCAGTGGGACCAAATTTTTTTTTCAATGCTCCTTGTTTCGCCGATCACATTGAATCTTCTTCGATCTATAGTTGACAAAACTGACTCCCATACGTCCATCCTTACGTAAGACTCTTTAAAAAATATGACAGTTTTATTCAGCAGACCGTACAGAGAAGTGCAGTAATTTGAATTACTAGTTGTATTGGAAATAACTACATTTAGAACGTGAGCATAGCACCACATATGCGCAGATGAGGAAATCGTTTTTCAGTTGAAAATTCCAAAAATTTCCTAATATATTTTCGTTTTCCAGTCGCCATTTTTTGTACTTAAAATCATATTTCACTATTTGGAACCATCATAACTTTAAGAGAAGGACCCATGGACGCTTTATTTGTACCGAAAACGCCAGAACTTAAAAGATTTTCATGTGAAAATTTGACAAGAAGAAAAAATTTTTTTTCGAAATCACGTTCTTTTGGATAAAATTATCCATAACTTTTGACCTGTTTGTTATATCGAAAATCTGACACCGGATTCTGACAGTTCATTAAATTTTTTATCGAATATGCAAGTTCTGCAGACCCCATTTTCAGCAAAAGTATGTTATCCCCACTCAAACGACGTGCAATGCTGCACTTGTCCCCACCTCGCGGCATCGGCCAATCAGCGCGTGGTTCGCTGTGTATATAAGCGAGCCACTTTAGCCGACTAAACACAGTCGTCTCTCGGCAGCCAGCTAGAGCACATCGACTCTCGTCCTCGCGTTCGCGTCGACGAGCATTCGAGAGTTTTGACCTAGGGCTACTTCTCAATAGTGAACTTAGTCAAATTACAAATACTCGCTTCATCATTTTATTTCGTTTCCCCACTTTTTGACTTTTCTAACTTCCGACTCGACCGCCAGGTGGCGCAGCGCCACTGAAAAGTCGTGCCTGCAAGAGAAAAGGTCGAGTTCAGAGTACTAGTATAAGTGCCTCTCAGCCTTAATCTATCAGCTTTTGACTGTTCGACTTATTACAAGTGAGAACAGAAAAGTGGATCGACTTTTGTCCTGTCAACTTTACTAGAAATCTATCTGCGCGCTACGCGCGATGTATTCATTTTTATTTCTAATTTATGCTCTCCATCCGTTATGGATCCCACATAAAAGTCAAATTCTTGATTTTTATAGAATCTCATTGTATTTTTTATGAAGGCGTCCATTTCTAAAAAACAATTTTTAAAAAAAAATGATTTATTGGGTTTAAAAGAAAACTTACCAACTTTTGCTCCAATACGTGAATACGCATCAATGATGGAGCAGCTTACAGCTTGTGAAGATGATGATGATTTATTAAATGACCCACATACTTCTATACAGGAGTTTTCTTTTACGATTTATTCAATTTCCACATTGCCATGGTTGTATATTGGTTTTTGTACTTTTTGAGCTTTAACATTATCCACTTAAACAAACTGTAACAAATAAATTTCACAAATTATCATTAGTAAGAGTAGGAATAATTAAGTTGTTAATTAGTAGGGATGATTAGAATATAAGGAGTAATAAGTAAGTTTGTAGGAATAATTAAAATATAACGAGGTACGTAACCTATTTGTCATTGTTATAATAAATACAAAGTGACAGAGAATCAATATAAAAATTACGTACCGTGTCTATCTCTTTAATATCTTCAAGTAGGCTTGTTAAATTGTTCCATGCAGTAACCTGAATTTGACGTCCATTGTTGTTATTTATAACTATTTTTACATACTTATTTATTGCTGTCTTACGGTCAAAATTGTCAGAAACTCTAGAGACTATTCCCACAACATCACTGAAAAAAAAACAATTTTTTAAATAAAACTTCAAATTATGATACACGTTTGCAAATTATATCATGAAAAACAGTAAAAAAAAACCATTTATAACCTATTTATAAAAGAGGTCCATGAATAATTAAATTAAAAAATGAAAAAAAACTTGCACAGTGGCATCTTCTACTTGAATGTTATCTAGTTCCTCTGTCGAACTAAAATCACTTTCGCTGAAACTCATCGCACTTCGTTATGATAATGGACGACAGCACAGACAACTGACTTTCTTCTTCTTTCTTTCTTCCTGTCTTTCTTCTTTATCTATGTGACGGTCGACTCCCCGTGTCCACCGTCTACAAGGCGTTCTCAATGCCTGGCCGACTTTGTCGTTATCCGACGCGCCAGACGAGCGACTGCTCGTCGTCGGCCAGGGTCCGGCTAGCTCTATAGGGACGGGAAGAACGCGAAATACTACCTCTGGGTCGTGGGTACGACTCTCCTCCTCGAGGGGACGTCGACAGGTAGGGAGCGGGGACTCCGGCAACTGCAACACTGCACCAAGAAAACCACCTGTAAACGAGAAAGTTCGCGAGAGAGAGAGGAAAGGAAGACGACGGGTCTTGAAATAATAAAACAGTGGATTTCGTTAAACACAAAGATTCGATTTTATTGAAATACTCTAAATATTCATTCACGCATGCCGAAGCTCTCACACTCATTCACACCGGGTCGCGGACGCGAGCTGCGTTGCCGTTTGGAGGGTCGGCGCGAGCGCGGTAATACCAAAAACTACTCACGGTACTCCTCGCTCTCGAGGCTCGCGACCGCACGGGTAGACTCCGCATCGCCGGGGTCCTAAGAGTTGCTGTTGCTTTTCCTCGTGGTCGTCTGTTGGCCACAGACGCGAACAGGGACGGGCCGGAAGGTCGGACTTCGTCGCGTTGAAGTCGATTTGGTGCGCCGCACGTCTCGACAGCACACACGCTCGAGCACGTGGCCACCAACTTCTCGCTCTCACCAACACGCACCAAGATCAACCTGCACTCAACAACTCACTCACTACGCATTCCTCACACACGTTCGACTACAATTACTCCACACAAAACTACTCAACAATGAGAGAAACTCAAAAAGGCTTGCGTACGCTCCGCTCTACACTACTCAACGGTCGAAATACAAGTGTCGTCACTCTCTGACTGTTCCAACTCAACTGTCGCGTCGTCTCCACACGACGATCTTCACACCAAGTTCGCGACTTGTAATCGGGCACGGGCCGCTTGCGCGCAGTCACGTGGTACTGCCCTCGCGAGAGGCCACAGTGGTACCGGCTACAATGGTCGCGACTCATGCACACATTCACACAAAAACCTCACATCAGACGCGTTTATGACGCGTCGCTTGCGTGCTCCGACGTTCGCCTATAGCGCAACGTCACATCTATCAAACATCAAACACCATCATCATCATCATCTCATCAATCATCAATCAAATCAAACAAATGAAATGAACATTATTAACTACAGAGGGCATATGTATATAGATTATATTATAGCTTAGATGACACTAAAACTAAAATATTTCTTGTCCTTACATGAAGTTGGCTCTAAGAGGGTTCAATTCGATCTATAATCGCAATGGCTCTTATATTAATTAGATAAGTTGGAACAGAAAAGTGATCGGACTTTTGGCCACTCAACTCTAGCGAGTCAAGTGACAGCCAAGCATCCCGAGCCAACGACGAAGCCATCATCCATCAAATGATTACCTCCTTGGAGAAGACTGACTCTACTGAGGACTACTCATCAGCTGCAGACGGTCACAGCCGGTCAACATCGATCACAGCTGGTCATCACCGGTCACAGCCAGCCATCCTACATAGATTGACAGCCTGCATCCCAAACTAGTCCTTTTCAGGACTAAACGTAGAATTTTCAAAAACTTTGTCAAATAAGAGGCGAACAAATAACATCGACCCTCTTCAGGGTCACTCGTCAGGCATCAGTCTTGTGACTGTCAGGCTTATCTCAAATCTGACTAACGTTTACGATGTCGGCGAAACTCTGCAAAAACTCGCAGACTCGCTCAAACTCGTCCCCTCCACAAAATCGCCCCCCCCCCCACGTTAGGAGCCAAATTGTTGTTTAATGTCACGTTGTTGCTGGATGAATAGTCCTGAAGAGGACGGATGCCTAACTAGTGGTGGTCAGAGTGGTCAAGTTGTGACCGTCCGCTGACTCACGTTCTGGTGACGAAGGGTCTTAGAGAGACTACGTTCAAAACTTTTAAGTGGTCCCTAAAAGGACCGATGGTTTATTGTAGTCGCCTAGAAGCGTCTTTTCTACAACCTTCTCAGCTCCGCTTCCCTTCTAGCAGAGGGTCTCCTTGATGGCAAGTAACGAGAGTTACGGCCTGTATGACGCAGAATTGTTTCAGGACGCCCGACACGAGATGGTGACCCCTGCGTAGGAGAACGACCTCTCTCTTTTGCTTTTGGATTGTCGCCGTGATCGATTTTCCCTCTTGGGCCAAAACATTCGGAGGCGAAAAAAAGACTCGAGCTAGAGTCCAGCCACTTTTCTGTTTTGACTTTGGTAAAGTCAAACAGTCAAAAGTAGGATGACAAGAGTTCACTCACTTTTCTGTTTCAACTTGTAAAAATTGAACAGTCAAAAGTCAAGTAGACAAAAGTCCAATCACTTTTCTCTTCTCACGTGTAACAAGTCGAACAGTCAAAAGCTGATTGATTTAGGTCGAGAGGCACTTATACTGGTACTTTGAACTCCGAATGTTTCGGCCCAAGAAGGGAAATCGATCACGGCGACAATCCAAAAGCAAAAGAGAGAGGTCGTTCTCCTATGCAGGGGTCACCATCTCGTATCGGGCGTCCTGAAACAACTCTGCGTCATACAGGCTGTAACTCTCGTTACTCGCCATCTAGGAGACCCTACGCTCGAAGGGAAGCGGAGCTGAGAAGGTTGTAGAAAAGAAGCTTCTAGGCCACTAAAACAAACCATCGGTCCTTTTCAGGACCCCTTAAAAGTTTTGAACGTAGTCTCTCTAAGACCTTTCGTCACCAGAACGTGAGTCAGCGGACGGTCACAACTTGACCACTCTGACCACCACTAGTTAGGCATTCGTCCTCTTCAGGACTATTCATCCGGCAACAACGTGACATTGTACAACAAGTACAATGGTTCAAAATAGTATCAAAAATGCGTCCGTCCCGGACTTAATGGGTTAAGCTGAATGAAAATGAAACTGCTACGATGCTTCTCTGTGTTTTGAAGTAGCGTGTTGCTGCTCGAAGGCATCGATCAATTTTTTAATATTAAAAGTTTTTTGAATTTCCACTTATATTAACTTTATTCTTATCTATAATAATTACCATTTTATTTTAAAACGAGTGTCTCAAGTTATACTCTTCTTAATATTTGAAAAATTTGAAAACTTTTTGCTCAACAGCTTTGAAAAAATTTTAAATTATTTCCAAAAATTTAGTCACTAATTATGCATTGAAGATAGATGAACTATAAGATGCAGGCGCGTGTATTAGTACCATTTTTTCTTTAATATAGATCAACAACTACCTGCACAGATTTTTTCAAAATTTTCTGAAAATACTTTTTTTTAGTATTGTATTCAGAAAATCTCTAACAAAACATACACTTTTTCAATTGCCTTAAATTTAGTAAAAAATGTTAATAATGTTAATATCAACGATGAAAAATCACAAAATAAGTAAAAATACATATTAAAAATACTTTATTTTACAAATGTATGGTCGTTGCAACTCTCAAATAACCCATTTTGAGAACTCATCATTACTTAACTTATTTGTTAAAAATCGATTAAAATTTAGATAAATAATTTTACTTGTATTGTTAATTAATAAAAAATTAATCTTGTGGTTAAATAACAATGCATTTAGATCAACTGTATGAAATGAAACAAAATCATTCAAAATTTCTAACGAGAAGCTTCAGTTTAATTTTGTTGATTCAATGTTATCTATAAGATACCTGTTAATTGAAGGATATAATGGAGCGGAAAAGGAGAAAGATTTGACCATATTTATAACCTTTGTATAGGGGTTGGTTTGAGCGCACCTGGCCTGGGAAGCTGTAATCAATACGGCTGCGAAGAGTGCACACCTGGCGCCGCCGCGCCCTCCTCCCACCCTGCGGGGTTCTGTGCTATTTTTCGACCTGCGACCCCGACGCGTCGAAGGGGTCATCGTTCCCTGCGTTTATATGTCGTGTTTGATATTTTATAATAGATTCAATATCAGTACTCCAACTTATACGTGTTTTTTTTGTTTACTTAATAAAAATTGAATAAATTTTTCTGACGATTACTGAACTCGTTAGTATAGGCGCTTTTCATGCGTACAACTGGAAGTCGTTATTGAGAAATGTTCAATCCCAGCAGCAGTAGCAACCTTGATAGGTATAATTATTGAATTTAATTAGAGATTTTCTTTTTTTTATCTCATCTAACCGACAGTCGGTTGGTTAATCAAGTTTACCCAATCGAACTTTGCGTGTTGAAATTACATGATTGAAAACTCTGCAATTTACTCACTTCTTTTTTTGGCTAGCGACAAAAAATCTGACTACTATCCCTACATGAATTATTTTTCAATTTGTTCCGACACACTGCAGTGACTATTATGCACTCGAGTGCATACGAGCATGAGTGCTCTTTTTAAAATGAATTTGGATATGTAATCTCCTTTAAATCACATTACTCTGTTAAAAATATTTCTTTTAAAAAATGTTGTTCAATCAAAGTGTGTTTAAATTTTACGCTAGAAAGAAAACGAATTTTTAACAGTTTTATCTTTTTGTTTTCAAATCTTGCCCTAGATTATATGTATATGTGTATTCAGATCTTGAATTTGTAAAATGTTTGAAACTTCATTTAACTAAACTAAAATATCTTGCTAGTTTATTTTTCTTCGATAATTAATCGCATTTCATAACGCACTATTACATTAGTTTGCAAGCATTGAAAAATCAATAAACTATGTATACCTAACAATTCATCAACCGAAAATTGTAAATACTTTCCTCTTGTTTGGATACGGGCATTGGTCGATAATTGGCAGTGTCTCTTACCTCGCGAACAACTAATCATAGAATGCTCTAACAATTTACTTACTGGTTGAACGCACATCACACAAACAATTTTTCATTGTCACTTTCCCACTATTTTTTTTATCCAATTCAAATGTCCAACCAAAGTATATTAAAAGACAATTTCAAGTATTAATAGAAATGATCTACAAACATCTCGTTTGTGAACAAAAAATGTGTGTCTATACGAGACGCTTTAATATTGGACACCCTGGAGGAGTAGAGGAGGTCATATTGTTACGTCTCGGCTGAGTTTTAATTACTCTGTGAAACCAACGACATGCGCCACTGATGCTTCACCCCTCTCCGTCTCTCTTTACCTCTCTTTCCTTGTACCTTTAATGACACTCGCTTGCTCGCTTGAAAATCTGCTTTTGCTACACTGCTTGACTTGCTGCAGTATAGGGAAGGTTGTCGTGCCGATACATCCCGATATATATCAATGATACACGGCTAGCATACAAAATAAGAACGTGAGTCAAAATTTTTTGGATTCTAAGTCTTGCTCGATATATATTAAAAAATTTTCTGAATGAATTATATGCACAGTTTTATAAATAATCACCTAATTGCATTTTTTAATACTTTAAAATTAGATACTATCAAAAGTTTGGAAATGAAGTAGTATGGCCTACTTTATTTCTTTACGAATCTTCTTTTTACATATTTTGTCGTTGAATAAACTTTTTAACTAAACGCTTATCTTGATTTCACTTAACCATATTTTTTTGATCAAGTCTTCTTACAGATTTTTCTATAAGTTAAATTTAGATATTAGACAATTGAAGTATCATTTTTGTTTACAATGATTGTATATGCAAACATAATAAGTCTGCAGATAATTTTAACACTTGTCTGTTGCCCTGTATAGCTTTTACATATCGATTCAATCCAGTGCTCTGACATAGTTGCACTCTATATATACTTTGAAGTTAAATGAGCTTCATTTATTCTCTTATACTCATAACATTAAATTTTGCTTTTTAAAAAAAAGTTACAAAATCAATGCGAAAGAAAATTAATTTTCATACAGGCAAATTTCAAATAATTCACGAGACTTAACAAATTTGGGTAAAAACCTGATGCAGTGTCGATTTCTTCTACATTAAACGGATGTACAAAGTAAAAAGTATGCCAAAGTATACGAGTTTGATCAAAGCTTTCCACATAGAGCTTTTGCACAATCTCTCAAAACAAAAAGCTCTTATTTAAAAAAAAAGTATCCTATTACACTATGAAGCTTGAGTATTAAGGCATCAAAGAAAAGAAAAATTGGGAAAAGTCAATCGAGTGGTTCAATCTAATTTACAAATACGTATAAACATGCACAGACATATGATACTTTCGTGCGCACTCGTTAATTGACTAATTAAAATCTAGCAAAGCGAGTTTTCCTCGCTGTCCGCATATTTATTATGTACAAGTACATATCGGGGAGTTACTTTACACTCTCGGTAAAGTTATATACCGAAAAAATTGCTCTCGACCCCTTCCCAATCCGATTTTTTAATTTTTTTACTTTTCGTTTAGCACTTTTGAATACGTAAATATGCTCCGAGTTTTCTCTCTTTCTCCCTCTCTTGCGCGCGATACGTTAGAAGAACGCGTGAGCTACGAGCAAGCCCGGTTGACCTGCTTTTACCCCTGCTTTGCTGGGGGCATTCCGATAATGCGAAAAAAATATCTACTAGCATTTTTCTGGTAGTTCTTTTTTTTCGTCGACGAAATTATAATTATAATAAATCATTGTGCAGAGAAACAGTAATTACGTTAATGAAAGGTGCTTTGTGTCAATATATGCGCATTTACAACATATAGAGGCTGAAATCTCATTTCAATATAACGAAATTTTAATAAACGCTCGAGTGTAATCAATTTGACGAGCGCGTAACGAAATTGCGTGTCTCGTGCTTTTTTTTCAGCCCAAGCTACAAAATTACGATATTTATTACTAATGATTCAGCGAAAGATATGAAATATAGCCTTTGTCGGGGTGTTGCACACAAGATACGCGGAAACGCATATACATACAATTCGAGTATTTAGTCAGACGTATAGAGAGTGAGAAACGCGTATATCCGGTGCGCGAGCGAGCAAATAGTGAAAATATATACAGAGCCCGGCTGCAACGGCGCATGTAAAACAGCGTCCCTTCGAATGTTGTAACAAGCATCGTGCGTGCATCGTGTTGTCTGACAATAGCCGTGTTCGTACCACTTGTTATCAAGCGATGCACACAGCACCGGGCGGAGAGCTTATCCCCCGTCAGGGGGGACTCCACGCTCGACGGATGGTAGATACATGTTTCTTGTCTGTGCGTCGTCGTGCAGCAGCGATTATAAAGCGAATATTATGCTGCATTCGAGCAGCATTTTTCTTATTGAAATTGAATTTTGTGCACCGAGTCCTAACATCATAAATCAATTAAGCTGGCCTATTCGAGTCAAGCACTCGACAATAGCCTCCACTAGCCCCGAACGACAAATGACGCACGTTATAGGCCTTATAAATCAAAAGTGCAACAATCGCGAATTGTGTGACGTTCGCGTGTATGCACTCCTGCTACTACTCTACTCTCCCCTTTACCTACCAGTCAGATGAATAAATTATTCATTTTATGCTTCGCTTTACCCAAGCCCTTCAGCTATTTTAAGATCATGCTGCTCCTCATGAAGTTTCTGAATATTCATGGCAGTATTTTTGTTTTATTTTCGAAATCCATATAAATGCTCGAACAAATTAGAACTTATTTTGGAATGGAATTGAGAAAAAATCGCATTGAGCTAATCGTGTAGTAGAACGAAGTGTTATAATTTAAGCTTCACGTAGGACCAGAACAATTATACGCGCGTATTTCTTTGTTTGCACGCCTACAGATGCAAACAGCTATCAGGAATTAGACAAGTTCTGATCGAGCCTCGCTTTTTCATTAAGAGTATTAGAATTTTTTTACACTTGCATAAATGCCGCGTCTTTTTTCCTTAACCCGTTTCGGGCCAAACGGACGAAATTTTAGTTATTTTTTCATTCGCTGTAAAATCTGTGAAAAAATGATGTGAGAAATGTCAGAATAGTCATAACCGACGTAAAATTTTATGAACTTTTCGAATCCGGCGTCAGAATTGTCAAAAAAGTTGATGTGTAAAAGTTATGAACAATTAAACAATAAAAAACACGATTTTTTTGAAAAAAAATTTGATTTGATCCGAATTTTCGAGTCGAAACAGACTTGCTCTATAGGTCTAACACGTTTTTTTTGCGTCCATGGGGTGTAGACTTAAAAGTCCAATAGTTACGATATCGAAATTTAACATGGCAGACACGAAAATGGCACTTCGTATAAAAAAACCGTATATGAACGTAGTCAATTTTTTTATATGTCAACCAAGCGCCTAGGAAAAAAATTGTTATAGAGAAAATGTTGAATTTCGATATCGTAACTATTGGACTTTTAAGTCTACACCCCATGGACGCAAAAAAAACGTGTTAGACCTATAGAGCAAGTCTATTTCGACTCGAAAATTCGGATCAAATCAAATTTTTTTTCAAAAAAATCGTGTTTTTTATTGTTTAATTGTTCATAACTTTTACACATCAACTTTTTTGACAATTCTGACGCCGGATTCGAAAAGTTCATAAAATTTTACGTCGGTTATGACTATTCTGACATTTCTCACATAATTTTTTCACAGAGTTTACAGCGAGTGAAAAAATAACTAAAATTTCGTCCGTTTGGCCCGAAACGGGTTAAAAAAATTTTTTTTTGTTTTTATTGTACGAATGATTCGTAATGCAATATATGAAAAAAGTGCGCCAAAGCCTGATCAGAAAGTCATGTTTTACCGGCGCCCACCTGCTAACAAGTTTTGCGCGCCCATAGCTTAGTATTATATTTTCTTGCATACACTGAAAGTTTGTCTTTGATGCAGAGCATTACACTCTTGCATTTCACGCACTTTATGCGCTACATTATAGAGACGTAGCTGCAATATAATGACGACTGCTCTTACCTTTCAAACTACCATTTCACCACGCTAAGAAAGAGAATTTACCGTGATTTTTCAGCTGCGTTGGCTTTCACACCTGTGACACAGCATCTGATATAGGTGTATATCCATCTTCTTTTTACTCTGACCTGTTTCTCAATAATCACACACACACACACACACACACACACACACACACACACACACACTCTCTCTCTCTCTCTCTAAAGTTTGAATATCAGTAGACGTATGTTTGTCTTTATCTTTGGCGCTTTAAAAAATCCATGCAGGTATCGTTGGAGATACATTTGAAATTAATTCCTCGTGAATTAAACATTAACGAAATGGTTTAATTAAAAAATTTTCAAATGAAAATTATAAATAAATTGCCCCTTTCATACTTACCTTCAACTTATAAATTAAAATTTGAGTTAAAAACACGCGTATCAAATTATGAATGAAAAAAAAAACAAATTTATATAGTGAGATCCATCATTTATTTAGACCATTCTATTTGTCGATAGAATTTTACAAATACTTCTAAGCACGTTTCATACGATAATCATATATTTATATATATATTTATACTGTTTCATGTTATTATTTTACATTCCTTGACACCCCATAATTATCGGAGCGTACAATTATTTGTTTTGTTTTTTCTTTGTCCACCCACACACTTATGTAATTTTTCATTTATATATTATAAATATAATAACGTACCGAAAAAAATAGTTCAAGCTGTACAGAGAGTGATCACAAAATGTATTCGAACCGAAAGTACAAATATATATATGGGTCAAAATAATACTTTTTTACAAAACCGTGCGCACGTATGTCACCGATCTTGACGCGCTTTTGGTATGTTATAGTACATGGTAAAAAGGTCCCAAAAAAAAATTTTTAGGCCCCCTCCCCCCTCCTACCCCCCACTTCCGGTATAAACGTCCATTTTCGATCTATATTTTTTCTGAGGACATGAAGCAAGTAAAAAATCTGAAAAAATTCATAAAAATACTTTTCCACAATCCAAACAACCTTGAATTTTTTCAGATTTTTTGAGTGCTTCAGGCCTTCAGAAAAAATTATTGAAAATTTCAAAAATCGAGATACGGCGGTATGAGCCGATGTAGTACTCGGAAATTTTTTCAGTTATTTTTCGCATTAAAAAACATAACCTCAATTTTTTTCAGATTTTTTCAGATTACCTAACGCACCTTTTGAAGCCAAAAACCGATTTTTTTGACGAAAATAATTTTTTTAGGACAGTACGGAGCCTCGAAAAATCTGAAAAAAATTTTTTCTTGTTTTTTTCATCAAAATACGTAATCTCAAATTTTTTCAGATTTTTTAATTGAAGGCGATAGCTTCTAGGGCCGAAAAATGCTATTTTTAACAAAAAATGGTTCCTAGAACCCGATGGTTCCGGTGAAAAAATTTGAAAATATTTTTTTTGAATTCCTTGTCAAATTTTAATAAATTTTGACCGTTTCAAAAGTTCGATTGAAGCTTCCTAGCTCATTTTAGAGCATCAAACGAGTTTTATCATTCCTTAATGTCTTCAGAAACGTCTTCAGATATTTTGCACTAATCTTTGTCCTGCTCTAAAATGAGCTAGGAAGCTTCAATCGAACTTTTGAAACGGTCAAAATTTATTAAAATTTGACAAGGAATTCAAAAAAAATATTTTCAAATTTTTTCACCGGAACCATCGGGTTCTAGGAACCATTTTTTGTTAAAAATAGCATTTTTCGGCCCTAGAAGCTATCGCCTTCAATTAAAAAATCTGAAAAAATTTGAGATTACGTATTTTGATGAAAAAAACAAGAAAAAATTTTTTTCAGATTTTTCGAGGCTCCGTACTGTCCTAAAAAAATTATTTTCGTCAAAAAAATCGGTTTTTGGCTTCAAAAGGTGCGTTAGGTAATCTGAAAAAATCTGAAAAAAATTGAGGTTATGTTTTTTAATGCGAAAAATAACTGAAAAAATTTCCGAGTACTACATCGGCTCATACCGCCGTATCTCGATTTTTGAAATTTTCAATGATTTTATCTGAAGGCCTGAAGCACTCAAAAAATCTGAAAAAATTCAAGGTTGTTTGGATTGTGGAAAAGTATTTTTATGAATTTTTTCAGATTTTTTACTTGCTTCATGTCCTCAGAAAAAATATAGATCGAAAATGGACGTTTATACCGGAAGTGGGGGGTAGGAGGGGGGAGGGGGTCTAAAAATTTTTTTTTGGGACCTTTTTACCATGTACTATAACATACCAAAAGCGCGTCAAGATCGGTGACATACGTGCGCACGGTTTTGTAAAAAAGTATTATTTTGACCCATATATTATTTATCTTTTGCCAACAATAAATATCCTCATCATCAAATTCAAATATATCGAAAAAAAGTTTATTGAAACGTCACGAAGAATAGCTTATACACCATTTATTGAATTATAACACACATTCAAGCATCATATTCCTTAATGACGACATGATCTTACACGCACTGGGGCAATAATTCAACCTCTTGGATTTCTGCAATATTTCGGTTCTCCAATTAGCCTTGATCCTGGTAATAATAATCTAAAAGATATTTTAAACGATATTATGAGAACTGCTCGCGATGAGGAAGTTTATACAATTTGTTAAATCAATCAATTTTATTTTTCCATTTCTTTTTATTTATACACCACACTGATTTAGGCTGTTTTTTTGTTTTTATTTCATGTAGAGGTAAGGTGGATTTGACAATTAATGCTAGTACACGGGAATATCAATTTTTACTCTTCAATTTAATCGTCAGGGGTAATATATAGTATACATTAACGATTATACGATGGGCGTTAATAAACATTTTCATCAAATTTTGTTCGCTTGCTCACTTTACACGATACATTATAACTCTCATTTTTCTTTATATTTTTACGATGTACATGTTTTTACGAATTGTTTAAATTCTTGTCTTTTTACACGTCGCATCCTCGCATGTATACGCCCTCAAACTTCGATCAACTGCACACAACGATTTAATTTTTTTTTCTTTTTTTCCCCAGAGGAAGAGCGAAAAAAAATCTGTACCTCTGACTTTATTTTTTGTTTTTTTTTGGCGTAGCTATTCATAGCGAGTAAAACGCAATCTATGTTTACGCTTTTTTTTAAGGATAAAACATTCGGAAGATAGTGATATAGAGATTAGAACGTAGGTATCTTTCGATATAGAACATAAAAAACGTAAAAAAGGAGTCAGAGGTATCGATTTCCTATTGAGCACACGCACACTCGACCAAACATTCGCTCGCATTCGCATAATACACTTGGTCAAAATACGCCTTTATAAGAATTTATATATTTATATTATGTATCGATCGTTATATCTTTTTTCTTTCAAGAATGTGTCCACGTATTACTGTAAAAAAGAACCACTTTTGTTATAATATATTTTTATTCTTACATAGTTATAGTTATTTACGATGTTAATTACGTTACATTATGCATATAGTATTACTCGATATTGTCCATATATATATAATATAAATGTAATATAAGAAACAATTTTTGTTTGTCGCATTCAACTCCTTTACATTATTTATCGTTTCAAGTTACATTTTGTTTCATGTCTCGAACAACAATAGCAATCCTCGATCAATTCTTTATTTATTTTTATAAATACAATATTTACACAACTCGCGTTATCGTTTTCGAAAAGAAAAAGACAAGTCGTCATTATAAACACGATTAAATTCTGTTCGATGCAATCAGTAGCGAGCAATGAATCGTCCGGCTGGCATACATACATATAACTACGTAACAACCCTCTTCATTCTACGTGTGTATGTAGAAGATAAAAACGTGACGTGATTTTTTGCCGATTTAGCGCTTTGAGAGAAAGATTTACCTTTCGTCGCCGCTCGAATACATGTAATACTGAAAATGATGATTTTTGCAATGATTGACTCTTCGTGGGTCGCTATAAATTAAGCTCGTTACCCGGGATGACTCTTCTTGATTTTATTTGAAATCTCTATGCGTACACAAATCGCTCAGTTATCACTTGCCTTCTCTGTATACATAGGACCTCGTTCTGTCGTTCTCTCTTTCTCTCTCTTTCTCTTTCGCATTTTTATCAAAGAGCCGGAGGGCACCTTTTTTTTCTCACGCCTAGATATCTGTATATTATATATAGAACATGACCGATGCGGCGCGCAACACCTTCTTTTGACTATCTATGCGCATCGAACTTAACGATCTCGTCCTGCCATTAGTGAACAACGTTTCGTTCGTTCCCTCGTTCATTCTCTCTTTTCTGCTTCAGCACGAAGCGCGTTCGAGACGAGATTTTCCTCTTTTCCGCTTGTCTTTTGTGGCCTCTCTCGCTCGCTCTCTTTCTACATTGATTTCCACGGAAAAAACTAGGAATACTGCTCCTTTTTTTGTGCACTCGCCTCCTCTTTCTTTATCGTTGAGAAATGAATTTCAGCGTGATGTATGTGTGGGTAGGGCGAACTCTTTTTTTACTCGGATCTCTCTCTCTCTCTCATTTTTTTTTAACTTTACACGAGTGTTCCAGATTTGTTAGATTGGATTTTTTCGGCGATTCCTTGTAGTCTCGCGCGAATTTACAGAATCTGATTTCAAAGCATAAATTTTTAATTTTTAACACGTGAAAGAAATAAATGCTCAGAAAGAATAACAAATTTGATTATCAAATTTATCGATCTTCAATACCAATAAAGTGTTGGCGATTTTTTATCAGAATTGCCTCGCAACATTTTACTAGTTTTAGTTTGCTATGTTTATGATAAATAAAAGCACTACATATTTAGATAGCAAAACGAATGAGTACAAAGCTGGCACGGCAAAAAAAAAAATATTTCGATTGTCACGGAGTGTAAAATATGTCGTGTCCAGTGCGTGGAAAAAGAGATGAAGGTATCGACGCTAGTGAACGACTGAACGGTGGTAATTTTACGGTTTGTCGAAAATCCGATTTTTCTCGCGCGAGCCTCGCAATGGATATAGCTCCTGTTACCATGAAATATCACACGTACATTTGTCTAGATACATGCTGTTCCCTATTTAACAGTCTAAAACGATTTTTACAGTAATTCCCAGCGTAAGAATTCATATAAGCTATTTATGTGTAGGCAAAATTTATTACAATTTGTCAATTAGCTATTTTTTCAAGTATCACAAAACTATGACTTATCAGAGGTTTTTCAAAATAATATGCACATATAAGAGAGAATGCAGCAATCAAAATGTTGTTTAAATTAAGATAAAACGAAAATCGTACGTGAACTCGTAAAGTTATATGTATTTTAAATATTGGAAAACTAGTGAAACCGTAAAAATATTTACGTAGCTTGTAAATTTCTCGGAAAAAACACGATAAGTTTTCTGCGCTATCAAATGTAATTTAAATTTTGAAGTGTAATGCAGTACAGTAAAAATTCAATTTTGTTGCGAGTGAGGGAGAAAGAGAGATAGAGAAAGAGGGAGTAAATAAATTCGAAGAAGGAAAGGGAATTAAAACAATTTTCTATTGAAAATTACAAGTCCTTTTTATTAAGAATATTTAACGGAGCAGCGCGACAAGTAAAGTGAGAAAAAAGAGTTCAATCGATTACGCTCCAGAATGGTCCACAGTGCGGGAGCATTTCTTTCGCGTGAACGCGCCTGCATCATCATCGTGTTTCAGCATCTTATGGCAATTTGCTCGGGCGAAACGAAATTGCTAACTGCGAGCTCGCGCGCACGGGTGGCAGTGATTTTCCGCGAAATCGATTGTGATATTGCGTACTAGTGAGTTAGCTTCGATGATGCCTTTGCTATTGAATTTATTTCCTCGAGATTTTCCCTTGAAAGCCTCTCCTGTATATCGTCTGACGCATCTGCGCGTCGGGCAGAAAAGTGCGAGTAATGCAGTAAACGAAGATGATTTCCAACTTTATTAATCGAGCGTCATTGTGCGGCAGCATCAATCCGCGCGAAATATATTAAACGATAAATCTTGATTACTCGCCGATCGGGCAAATTATTACTTCTTGAAAGTACGTGTTTAATATACGATTCATAAATGGGCAGTAATCATCGTCATTGCGCAATCATCAAAATAAAAATCCCATACCAAATGGCACCGAAGTTGAAGTATACTCACTCCAATTACATGCATACACATATATTATTTAAGATTCGTTCACATTCACAAATACATTCACGTGCGCAGAATCGATTCGGTAATTATCATAGCATCTTAACAATTAATCGAACTTATTCACTGTACAGCATAATAATTAAGATAAACACAGTATACTTTAGTCTTGTGTGGTAATAAAATCACTTTCTCTCACATAACTTGCAAATCGCCCCGTACGTTGAGACGAAGGAGATGAGTATACGTCGTTTTTCTTTTTGTCGTCGTCCCGCGACGTCCCTCATAGTTTTTTGCTTTGCAAAGTGAGTGAGAGCTTGGATTAATATAGTAACAAACATAGACCCAACAACAGTAAAGAGTACAGTCTTGGTTGATGTGCTTGACCTCCGTGCTGCATTGCCGCGGGATACTCTCCTGAAACAAAGGGTCCACACTTAAATTCTCCTTAACAAAAGAGGGTGTGATTGATTATCTCATTAAGATGTAACATAAATTCATCTTTTGAATCTAAAAAATTAAAAAAAATTCTATATACATATTCCTAATAAATGTCTATAACTTTGAAAAATTTTAAGGAAACGTTTAAAAAGTAATTATTTTTAAATCGACATTTTTACTTGAGTAACTTATTGATGATTTTTTTTAAAATAATCCTTCAAGCAACCTAGAGATATAATAAACTTATTTTAGTTTGTCAATTTACGACGATTCTATTCTTGATAAAAAAAAAGTATTTAAAAAATGCTCAAAGCATCTTAGCGTGAATGATTAAAATACCTTTTTGCATGATATTTTGTAAACGATTGTAACTTTGCCAACGTGATAATTGCAATCCTTACTACGATAGGAAAAATGCAGAGTAAAAGAAAAGCAAAAAACAAGGAACAATCTCTTTTATTATTATTTTTTTTTTGTTAAACACACTTAAAGCTGCGAGAACATTTTCCGTTTAAACACGCGACTTTTTTGCAGACAGCAAAAAAAGTTTGGAACTTGCGAGGCTTAGCGTTCGCACACGCGTTAGTTTCATTATCGCTTAAAAGTGCATCGAGGCAAATGTAACTTTTAATTGGAAACGAAACGAACGCGCGCACACACGCACACACATTGTGGCAAATAAAAAAGGTATGGTTTCATAAATGAGTATGTAGGTCAACCGAAAATACACTCACACACGCACATGTGTGTGTATTTAGGAAAAGAATAAAATCTGCTGCTCACTTGTGTAAATTATAGAGAGGAAGAGAGAGAAAGAGAGAGAAAGAAAAGGACCGCATGTAGCAAAGCTCGCTGTGGATGCGCTGGCTATGTGATACGCGTGCGGAACCGTAGGCATTATTCCAATGATATGTACAGAGAGCGAATAGAGCGCATTGCTCTCTCTCTTTCAACGAGGAGAAAAAGAACGAAAAGCTTCTCGACTAAATGCAATTTAAGCACTACGGGGCATAAGATCTGACCAAACATTTTAACGAATGTCCAGTATGCCAAAAACAAAATGAATTCTCTCCTATCTATCCCTGCCAAACGTGCCTAACTGTTGCACCCTTTTTAAAAAGCACAATGTGTCTGTGTATCTGCTCTATATGTACACACTCGAAATCGAACGGTTGTTTATCTCGATTCTCAGCGTCCCTTTTTGGCGCGCAATAAAACAAACAGCAAAAAAAAACAAAAAAAGGCATCTGAAGTATAGAGCAAACCAATACGAGTACGTATTTTCGCACACACATAGTGGAACGGAGCTCACTCACCGTTGAGTACATGTACAGTAATGGACTTGGTCTGTGCGTTGCTTGGATTGCATGTGTATTTGCCCGAGTCGCTCGGTTTGGCCTGTTGCACGAGCAGAAAGCTCGTGGTGCTATCGCCTTTCTCCGTTACAACCGATACGCCACCCCTGGACGAGTCGTAACTGATTATCTGCGAACAAAATCGGTACAGTTTTTAAGAATCATGCTAATTTTCAGCTTCCACTGAATATAATTTAAAATTTTTTATCTGTTTAATAACAATAAAATTAAAGATAAAGGAAATATAATAATTCAATGTGAAGGTAAAATAAAATGTATGAAATTTGGTAAATTAAACCTAGAAAAACATGTTAGTTTCAATCGAAGTTTCATAATTTTTATTCCTTCTAATACAGAACTGTTGGTTTTTGTTTTGAATTTCAGTTTAAATATTTGATAAAAATATTTATTTTCCACAGCTTAAAGAAGCGTATAAAATTGATAAAAGTTATGTTTTTCGTCAACAGTAAAAATTATTTATCATTATTTTATTTACAATCATGTATGGGTTTCAATTTTATTTTTAACTTATAATGACACTTCCATTCATATGATACTTTTTCGACATTTCAATTAAAGCCAGGCATTATTTATGCTGTCTTTTGTTGCAAATGTCAACATCGATTTAAAAAATTTTGAGCCGAAAATTTTTTTGCTACACGCATTCACTGACATTTTTCTTCGGGCGGTTAGAAAAAGAAAAAGTCGCGTTACTTTGTTCGTTGCTGCATGTGTGTGCACTTCCACTCGAGCGAGGACAAAAAAAGGGACAACGACTCGAGAGCACGACAGGTGCACTAACCTCTCGGAAAATGGAGGTCTTTCGAATGCATAAATTTATAATCAGCAGCGCATTAATTTTTTGTTTCCAGATTTTGCATTATTCAAGGTTCAAAGTCTTCGGGTAACGAGGAAAAAGTAGACGAAAAGCTGATTTCTAATTTAATTGCCCAGTGTTACAGTCACCTTGGCTACTAGCGCAAGTGCGACTGAAAAAAAGTCTATTATAATTCTTTATTCCCCCCCCCCCCCTAGTTCTACAAAGCAGAACATCGTTTTACACAATCTGCCTGAGCACTCGTGCTCATGCGCACTGTAATGGCTTGTACCATTGCCACCGTTTTGAGATTAATTAACGTGAGTAGTATAATACATCGTTAGACTTGAAAGAGGGGAGAAGCGTTACAATTAAAGGTTTTGAAATTTTAATCGCCCTGTTTACTTTTGCTTTTGTCGCATTTTTTGTTTCAGTTTCGGCCTTCAATATAAATGATTGTAATATATCGTTTAATCACCGTCATCAAAGTGCCACAATCGTGTAATTATGTTAAATTTAAAATAAAAAAACGCTTTCCGTCATCCACAAAGTCAATTTCAAAGACGTGCATCGTAGCCGAGAGTCGAAAGTAATAAAAGTAAGAGACAGTATAGCGGAGTAGCTTTATACGATCCTCCTCGTAACGAAGGATAAAGTAAAGAACGATTTAACGTCGCGCTCAAAATTAGAACTGATTTTTCCATTCGTCGCCGTGTATATGTATCCACGCGGCTATGCTCGAGAGTCTTGATAGACTTTTCCACGGAAATGCACTCTCCATAATGTAAAGAGACCCTCGTGCACGAAAGGAAAAATTTGCTTGGGTTTCGTTCTATCTAGCTCTTACTCAGCGCGGCAAAACCACCCTAGATCTCTTGATTTTCTCCCTCTCCCCCTCTCGTTTTCCCTCGTTGTCTCTTTCTTTTAGAATGCTGTTCGGTCTTTTGTTAGAGAGGCTATTCTATTTACATATCTATCCAAAGTCTGCTACAGGATTCATGTTTCGTTTTCGTTTCTCTTCTCTGTCCATTTTTCTGTCGCTATCGTATACAATTCACAGACGATAGTGCCAGCGAGGCTAGCCGAGGCTACTGTACTAGATATAAGCTTGACTCGGTATTGTTATCCACTCACACACATAGATGCACCAGTTAGTTTGTTTTATTTTTATACTTTGAACCTTTGCACTTCGGCTTATCTTTCCCTTTTTCTCTTCCTTTGCCCAGCACGACTTTTTTATATGTTTTTTAATTTTTTATTAAAAGAAAATCCTGTGATTTGGTAGAACAATTTTTATCACAAACAAATAACGAAATTTTTGAAAACAGGAATCAACATGCACAATACAAAGCTTATTTTTTCCCTGGTAGAAATTTTGAACATGAATAATGGTTTGACCAAAGAATGAAATTAAATTACTATTACCATTAATTGACATGTTTTGGACGGGTTTTTGTTTCCAATAATGTTACAAAAAGTAGTAGGACATGAATGTCAAAAAAAAAATATGTTCGTATACCTCAAATCAGCCCATATTGTAATATGTTCATCGATACACCAAAATACAACTTCTGATAAAGTTTGGTAACTGAGTCTCCATTACAGATCATTATGTAGCTTTTGAAAGTCCAAAAAACATGGTTTTTTCCTCATTTTTCATGTTTTTTGGCTCTTCGCAAGCTACCAAATTATCTGTAATGGAGACTCAGTTACCAAACTATATCAGAAGTTGTATTTTGGTGTATCGATGAACATATTACAATATGGGCTGATTTGAGGTATACGAACATATTTTTTTTTTGACATTCATGTCCTATTATACCATTTTTTCTATTTCAAGGGGTTTTGAGGTTATTAATGTCTCATCTGAGTACAGATTTGAATTCTACATCAAATTTTACATGAAAAAACATGGTTTAAAAATTTTTTTTTATGTCCCCCCAAAAAAGCAGAGTAAGAAGCAGAATATCTTCATTCCATGAAAATCCAACTTTGAGCCCCTGTAGATCCATAAGGGATGGACCTAGGGGGCTGTGCCCTTCAGGATTTTCGTTTTTCATTGTGTTCTTGAAGAGTAAATGGTTACTTTCAACTTCATTTTTTGGGCCTGCAACACCTGTTGTGGAATAGCCCATATATATGGTATATTTTATATTTATGATAAAGATCGGTCAAAAAATTGTATTAGAATCCCGTGGTCCTTCCTTAAAAAAAGCATGTGAGGTCGTTTTATTCGTCACCTCTTCATGATTGGTTGGAATCTCGCGTCGGTCATTCATAAAATTTTTTTAGTGGGAAAACTTAAATGTGGCGTTTGCTAAAATGTTTATATTTGTAAGTCATCAGTTACTTCAATTTAATATTTGTCATTTTCACTTGATTAATTGGCACGCGCGAGCGCGCCTCATATCCCCAGTAAAGTTAAGAAGATTAAAAATTTCTTTAGAATGTCAGTAAATTCATTTCCAATTTTGGGGTAGAATTAAAATTTTTTACAGTAAACATAATTTTAACCGATATTACAATCTTTTTCACACAAAAATTTCATATTAAAAATGCTCTTATTGTAGTATTTATCATGGGTTTTCCTGCCCATAGACCTTGTTCGCGATTCCCAAGTTGCACTTGTTATATTTTTATGCAAAAAAGTCAAGTTTCATTCCTTAATTTGATTTTTCTGCATTGTCTTAAATACAACATGAATCTCTGAAAGGAGTAACGCACATACTCATTCAGGAAGTCTCTTCAAATGCAATTATGCGTAGATAAAAGTATGATGTGTAGAGAGCGTTACGCGTTTTTACGAGCTTTCATATTAACCATTATTATCTTTAAAGGACCAAAAAACTTGTGCTTGCGAGCTTTGAGACAAAAAAGCTCGACGCGCACAAATTACGCTCCAAAGCTGCTGCTACACGCGACCTCTCGACGAGAATTCAAGCATATAGTTGCCTCGTTTCTTCTTCTTCTTATTCTTCTTGTCGCTACGCTTCGGCCAATTTGTCGGAGTGCAACGAGTAGTTGAGGGGGTATAGTTAGACAGTCGGACGACCGCTTGGCCGACTTCCAGTTTATATTCTCTTTTCTTACGTTAGTAAAATTGTTTCGATAAAAAAACCGCTTCATCACGTCACTTGTTCCCGCGCCTTATTTCAACTCTCTCTTTGAATATTGCATAGATAATAACACTTGATTCTGTGTCAAAGATACTGGATTTTTTTTAATCCTGTCCATGACATTGGCTATAAATCTCTCTAACGAATTGCGCGTAATTCCTTCTCTTAGCAAGTGAGACTTGACATTTAGTCCACTCTGAAAATGATGCACCATTATGATAATGTGTAGCTGGCCACGTACACTCGCGAAAGTTCAGAGGACTTTTCGCTTTATGAGTTTCATAATATTATAACCACTTCATTTTGCCGCGCAGTTGTTGAATTTGTTCAGTTGTTCGAGAAGATAATCATTTTAGAGAGTGTAACAATAATAATCAAATTTTTTGATTTTTTTTAGGAATTAATTAAAATGATCAAGTGAAACGGTAACTTTCAATACGGGACAAAAGTTTTAGCACGTTTTTAGAAATGAAAAAAAATTGATTTTTTATTTGCTTGCGAAAATTAATTTTGCTTTTATCTTCTTCCTCCTCACAATTTTCATCGCACTGTATACCCAAGCAAGCATTAATAATGACGAGTGAGAAAAGTGAGAGGGGAAAAAATGTTGTCCTTCTCGACTATTTGGCATCGCGCTGATATAAATCGAGCTTATACATATAATATGTTGTGGGTAATGTGGTCTGAAATTCTCACTAGCTTTCCGTTGCATAAATCACACTTTCCATGTCGTGCTCATGTCGTTGTGTATGACCTAAGAGTGGGTGCACAGCATATAATATACACGTGCGGGAAGCCTAGATTGACCGAGGGGGTCAGCTCACCGACGACTTTGTTCAATCTTATCGCCAGCCGACATCTCTACCCATAGAAAGTTTTTCTTTTATTTTCTGCGCGCGTTTATATATATATAGGAAAGCAGCGCTGTTATTCTTGTTTGTCTCCTGCGCGACCGACTGAATTTATATATTTATATAAGTTTTTTTGCCGAATTGTGTATTTTACGACTACCGATGTATGCTCGCTCATTGAGTTTGTTCCGAGCAAATATCGAAATTGTGTACAGCTTTTTGGAAGACAATATTATACACGTGCGAAGCTGCTTTAAATTCTTAATAACGATATTTTGCTATTAAAACCGCGCAAGCCAAGAAACATGTATCCCCAGTCGCGCGTTCTACTTGCGCATCTTTAATGTAAGGTAATGAAAGGTCGACAAGTGTTATTACCAATTTCGCCAACGTGCCCTTAGTCTCGGGCTGCTTACAAGCTACGCCGCGGGACATATTATTATCAAAATATATTAGCTTTACTAGTACAGAAACAGCTACGTGAGCAGGCTACCGCTGTGGGTAAAGGCTTAACTGTTTATTTCAAAATTAACGCCCATATACGTGGAAGAATAGCTCATACTTAGCTTACTCGCGATCGATGTGCTCAACGTCAAAATTTTCGTTCGAGGCTCAATAAGTTAATCCACATTTATCCAAATACAAGGGAGCATTTATAAAGCGTTAAATGCATTACTCCATAAACACAACAAAGTCGGGATACGGCGGTGAGCCCTACTACGCTGCATTTATGTTTTTTGCTGTTGCTGTATTAAACGCCTCGCAGTGCACGTGCCCTAGACTAGCATCTGCCGATGACCGCTTAATATTTCCGCCATAACAGGGACGACGAGCCACGCACGTACACTACCGGGGGTTGGATAAAATCGCCCCAGAGAATCAGAAATCGCGCGTTGACACGAAGGTCTTAGGATTTTCTTTTTTTTTCTTTCTACCTCACCGTTCGTTCAGCAAAGATGTATGGATTTACTCGCTGAACATGAAGTCCGGTGCCACGACTTTTTCACGAGTCACTGCGGCTTTTACAAGAGGTTAAAAAAGTTAGCCAACGCGATTTTTTCGATTGCTCAAACGTGATTTTTGAAAAAAGCCAGATCGTCAAAGTCCATAAAAGGTGCAAAATTCCATACACGTAATGCGCCATCGGCCAAGCGAGCAAAAGCCCGCTGCAGCAGGATGCAGTAGTGTACCCTCGGATTCATGCTTTTCGTCGGCGAGCAAGAGTTTGCTTCTCGTGTTTATATGCATATACACGCCGAGCTCGAGGCGTTATCAGTGGCCATAAAGTAAACTGAAGCTGCCCCCGCAGGCTCACTCGTTCCTCGCGCACCACATACATATACAGTACACGTGTACATGTACACGCGTTGCATTAGGCTGATTGTACGTACGGAGCTGCCTCGCGCGCGCACCGTCGCCGCGACGTTTTATCTGGATTATTACACTCTATACCGAGAGTTTCTTGCTGGGGAATTTTATTTTATTGGACTCCTTTTTTTTGCCTTACCACTGCTGCCACCGCCACTGCCACAAAACCAGCACTACTGCTTTGATTAACCATGCTGATATAACGTGCTTTTGAAAAGTTTCTAAGTTTTTGCATCCATAAATCGTGTACTTACGGCGTCGTTATGATTCCAGAATATGTAAGCCGGTGGCTCCGGGCTCTGTTGCACGATGCACGTCAAATTGATCGTGCTGCCCCGATCGATGTAGAGATCCGGCCCGCCCAATATTTCCGTCACCGGCTCTGCAAAATACAACATTTTCATTCATTTTTATTATATATAAATTATTATTATAAATTTATAAGACTACGCTCCATTTCTCAAAAGTGTGATTATTTGGTAAAAAAAAATCGTCGATAAAAGAGACATTTGTAGAAATCCAGTCGAACAATCTCAGACGTACTACACGTAAATTTATGCAACGTGCAAGTTTACGTGAGCATACATAAAAAAATTCACGAAAGACTGACCAAGAATAACCTGAAGTTCTGCTTCTATTCTATCATCATAACAGCCAGCCAAATCTTTTCTTTTTCTTCGTTCTCAAAAAATATGTAAAAAAGAGTTGGTCGCGCGTTGAACGATTTTATACAAGCCTCGAAGCGAAAGAGCATTTACTTTCCTGTGTGTCACGAAGTAAGTGTGTGTGGCCGCGGGGGTGCCGAAGGGGGTGTGGTGTGTCTGTTCGCAGTTTGCACCGTTATATGTTTGAGAAAAAATCTCGAGCGTGTCGGCCTCGTCGGACGGGAATATCGACTGTAAGAAGAAAAAGTGCCGGAGCACATAAGAGAGTATCGTCAATGCGTCACTCTTGCTCGTCTTTGTTCGGTCGGACGTCGCTGCCTTTTTATTTTTCGAAATTTTTCAAGATATCCCATCCATCCGCTCGGATACAATCGGACATTTATTTTCATGGGTCAACACTGGAAAGCCGCTGGAAAGTTCGCTCAAAGCCGGTTCGAATGCAGGCGAGAGGTAGAAGCTGCTGAGAGAGAGAGAGAGAGAGTGAGCGAGAGAGGGCAACTCGGAGAAAGGATAATTTGCGTTGATACGCACACACACAAGTGTATTCTAGAAGTTATCGTGCATCGTGCCTTGAGCTCGCGCGGCGGAGGGTGAAATATATGTACGTATATAAGTTATATTTGATTTGCGAGTTGTGTGTTGATGCGCCCGCACACGGGGAAGCGTAGCGTGGGATCGTAGATCGGAGCGTGCACGCGCGGAGTGCTTGCTACAAGCCATCGGGTCTTTGTTGTGAATGCGGTTTGACGCTGCCTGCTTATACATATATACGCAGTATACGCGCGATGAAATGCTTGAGCAAATGTTACGTCTGATGTGATTTTATATGAGAGCTGTACCGAGTGTGTGGGTAAATATGAACTTGCCTACGCCACTCTCTCGCTCGCTCGCTCTTTAGCAGTGTGGTTAAACGACTCGAAAAGGGTTGAGGACGATGCACTGGAGATTCCTAGATTATGTTTGCACGCGTGTGGAGAAGAGCAAAATCCGCATGTTTCAGGCCTTGCCTGCAATCCGATTGACGTTTTATCTACATACATACTGAGGGATTCAATTGTAAGAAAAAATTTTACGAATAGAAATGCCATGCTCGACAATTATAATTCGTAAATATACTTCATATCTTGTAACTATAACAAACACGTATGACGCAAAATAAGATGGGTTCACAATGCGACGCACAGCTGTATTTGTTTGTTACATCGTTTTCTCACTCGCTTCCAATGTCGATGATAGTGGGTGAATTTTATTGAGAATGCCTAGTTTTTTCATCATTCATAGCTTTATTAAATATTTTATTCAAAGCGTGAATTATTAAATACAAGTTGGCGTTCCAACATTTATGGTTTGTATATATGCAGTTGGTTCGTTACACTCGTTTGCAAAGTAAGCTCACACTCAGGAGCTATATACATGCGAACAGATTCAACTTTCGTAGGCAACTTGTGTAGGCAATATACGTACGTTATAATATCTGTATACATATATGTGAGGGTGCGAGAGCTAGGAGAGATCAAGTAAAGGAAGCTATCCGCCACTATCTCAATGCGGTCCATTACAAGTATGTATCTCTGTATATATACGTGTAATATTCCAATGTGGTTTACAGTTACGAATTTTCCAAATTTGATACCCCCGACGAACTTCTCTAGTTGAATATTACACAGCACTATGTATGTATATGTTTACGCACGAACAACTACTGCAATTACGCATGCAACGTATTGGAAAACTATTTTGCATTAAATATACGGGCTCTTCTGTATTTACCTAATAGAGAAATACTTTTATTATAGTATTGGCCAATGCTCGTACATATGAGAATAAAACTCAAGAAGCTCGAGTAGCTGTAATATTATCTTAATTCATTAGCGCATTCGGACTTGTTTTAGAAGCATTTGAATTATTCATCTTCCAATTATTAGAGAAAGTGAAAACAGACCTGTGTAATGCCGAAACTGGCATTATCTGTTGGGCCGCCCTGACGAACCATCGTCGACTTGCCGAGTGTATAGTTAGTTATAAGAATCGTTATTAATAATTGTATTTTGAATATGATTTCATGTGAGCGCCAAGTGTGAAAGAATAGAACGTAAACACGCGTATACGTTGAGATACTAGAGCGTACATATGAACAGTAGAAAGGAGTCGAAGATTTGCCTTGAGAGCGAACTGAGCTCGAGTGTGAGAGTTGAGCGCGACATCCTGGGGATGTCTAGGTCGGATTGACGAGTACCGCGCGGCTAGTAACATCCTACGTCGCCGGAGTAAAGAGTGCCAGTGCCGGTACGAGTCGATCCGAGTGCGCGAGAGAGAACCAGCGAATCCAACGGCCGAGCAGACCACAAGGACAACCAAGGGTGGATCTGGACCAGGAGAAGATCTCGACATCGTGTGGTGAGTCGGGCGGCCCAGATCTTAGTCGTTGTATTTGTGAGTCGTACGCGCCGACGCGCCCACTAGGGCTACGATCGTCGCGTCTGCCGTCGACCGGGTATTCGGGTACTCTCTGAGGCCGTGTATAATGTTTATTTAATAAGAATAAACCTGGTAGTTGTTATTGTTATATGGAGTGTTTGATTCTTGATGGATGTGTGAGTGTAAAGAGCTTTCCTTTCCCGTATTGCATGCATCTTACAGGTAGACCCCGGACGTGCAGAACGGATCCACAGAGCCAAGGGACACACGTAACCGACGAGGTGCGTCGGGGTAAGATCAGAGGTTACACCTGTTCATCCAAAGTACCTAAGTACTAATTGGGTAGTATAACATGCCTCGTCCTAATAAGATAGGCACCGTTGGTAATTATAAACACATGCCAAATATCGGATCGCATTGCATTACTACGCTAATACCAAATGCATTGTTCAAAATGATAAGTTCAAGATGTTTTAAATCATGTAATCCTACCGCCTATTAACAAAAAACGGCCGTTAAAAACTGATCATTGCCATATGAAATGAAATTTATGGTAGAAATTTTGTCCTATCATCTTAGCTTTTTTCAACGCCAACTATGTGTTTAGTTTTCTTATTTCTCCCATAGAATTTCTAAATCCCATTCATTATACCTGTTTCACTATATATGCATTGAATCAATATTACCTAACACTCTAGCAAGCTATTTGCCACAAAGATTATATCAAATCGATCTTTTACGCGGGTATTTTTTTTTGTTGAAAGCTTGCTTAAAAGCACTGAGCGTTTTCATAAAAGAACTAAAGAATAAAATAAAAGAAAAAAATTGCGACAGAGCTCTACATTCGATCTTCCAATGGGCAGTGCGTTGGTGTGGGGATGTGTATATGTTTCAGCGTTCGCGCGGCTTTCCCTCCCACCGGAAAATTGTAAAAAAAATTTTTTTTATTGTTATTTTCAACTAACGCACGGGCACACAACAATACTCTGAGGCTATATACGCATATCGCATCGATATTTCATCGAATGCCTACTAATATTTTCACTCCGTTGGAAACGAGCTGCGCAGCCGTTGACCAGTAGGGAAAAATCCATGCAGCGAGCCAAAAACTCTGGCTCTCTCATGGGTATACATACTGCACAGCTGCATGAGAGATATATTTTTCTATACTGTAGGTATATGCAGCAAAGTAAAATATATCACGCTGAGAGGGAGGACAAGGACGAGGGCGCCTGTACGTGATAGTGATTATTTTGCCTTGCCCGTTATTTGCCTTTTATTTATTAATTTCCAGCTCGAGCCCATAGTCACCAGAAGCTTATTACAAACATCCGGCGTAATGAATCCCATTCATGAATGTATGTGTATATGCCATTATTAATAATCTTTCATAACTGCTTCATCGTAAAACAAACATGTAACTCGACCGATAGTAAATAATGTCCGCATATCCAGCTCATTATAGAAAAAGTAAAGGTTGCCCCGAGCTGGAGTAAAAAGCTAACTAATTTTTAAAATGATGTTTGAATATTTAAATGGGTAGATGAACTTAATACAGAAAAAATTGATTCGCTTGCTCACCAAGTTCAACATTACGGAGAGCAAAGTATTTTTGGTCGTGCATTTATAAAGTATCCATTGACTGCGGGCGATTTTGCATTTGAAAAAAGGAAATAACTAGTAATATTTGACTTATAATTGCCTAGCGTTATTTGACGTATGGTACATTTAAAAAATACATATAACATTATTAGCAAATGGTCGTTATTAATAAAAAATGATCTTATCCTATTAATCAAATTCATTGAACAAATATCGGTTTATTGATTTACTCCCATAAACACAATCAATCATATTTTAATTATTTTACAGAATTTAATAATACTTTAAAAAATAATTAAATATAAAATTCTCGATCATAATGACAAGACAGCAAATCAATTTGGATATTAAGTACATGGTTCAATCAAATCAGAACTTTTTAAAGACGTTTTGATTTTTGTTAGGTTCGCGATTAATGAATATTGCTTTATTTTTGTACTAGTACTTAATTTTATTGATTAGTAAGAAAAAACGCGAAGGTGATTACTGAAGCAAATAAACGAAATGAAAATTTTAACTGCAATAGCATTTTCCTTTTTCTTTTATGTTTTTATTTATTTATTTTTTAATGAAATCTAAAGCATTTCTGATTGTTGTTTAGTTAGCAGCACACGAAGTAATATAAAAATTACTTTAATATTAAAAATTGTAGATACATATAAATTTATTTCAAACGAAAGTTAATTGTAAAAATCATTTTTCCGATGCTGAAGAAACTGAATTATAAAATTAAAAAAAATCTAACCAGTTTTATGAATATAAAAGCTGCGCATGAAAATATTTTTCTGAAACGGGCGTCTTCCATTCCCTCTTCTCGTTCTAATGACTCGTTATCAGTCAAGACCACAGTGCATCGCTGCTTGCTCTGTTTTTTCTCTTTTTCTCACTTTTTCTCTCTTCTTTAACTCGAGTCTCTGACTCGAATTATCATCGTCGTCACTTATACCGGCGCCGTTGCGCGAATCAAGCGAGAAAAAGAGCACACACATCCGACACGCAGCGAGAACACTCGGACGTCATCTCGTTCTTTGCCGACAGGTTTATTATTCATGAAAAGGTATGATTATTCGCAAAAGTTTTGCTTCCGTCAAGCAGCTTTATGGCTATGCATCGTGATTCGGCATTGTGGATTTGTATACAAAACACAGCGAGCAGCTTTTGAAGTGAGGAATAATCCTTTTAATTAATTAGCCACGTCTTTTCTGCATAATTTTAATACTATAATTCGCCATCTTATCATGGTTGAGTTTCATAAAGTCGAGGAAATAGAAAAAGTTTCTCCCGAGAGTTATTTATAAAAATTCAGAAATTTATAAATTTATCAAAAAATCTCATTTTTAAATCTTAGATGAAGATAAAAATTATCTGGAAAATGCAATTGCAGGCCAATCTTTAACCAGTATCGTGCCAATGTTCTATTCATTTTTGTTAGGGAAATCCGTATCTCAGTCAGAAATTTTAATTTTCAAACAAGTTTTCTGAAACTGCTACTGAAAAATTCCCTGAAAGGATCTATGGAAACCTTCATTTTGCTGTTCTTAATTTTAACATTCAGTGAAGTTTTAAAAAATTCGTTTGGAAATTAGAATTTCTGACTGAGGTGCGGATTTCCTTAATACTCGTCAGTAAGAGAAAAATTTTTAAGAGTAAAAATTATTTAATATAAACAAAAAGTACGTCTATCAAACACTTTATAAAAAAGTAAATTTTTAAAAATAGTATTTTGTACAAACAAACTAACTCATGTAAACATTAAAACTGAATAAGTCACAATTATAAGTAACTTAAAACATTTTCAGGTCAAAAAATGTACAGAAAAGAATTTTCATGTCTCCATTCAAATATTTGAAGACAAACATTGTTTTGAAGAATGTAAACCTTGTCTATTTAAAAATGTTGCCATGTTTGATTTGAAGGAAACGCAAAACGAGCAAAACAATCAAAAATTATGAGATTATAGACAAAAATGTATGGCATGTTTTCAATAATGTATTGATACATATTGTATTAATTTCATGATTATTTTAAATACTGGCATGGTAATACTGGCTAAATATTTGTAAACCAGTACTGAATTGTTATTATCATTCAGTATTGGTAATTTCTCAATTCCAGTACTGATAGCGTGAGTACTATTCCAATGCTCGTTCATGATCAGATTCTTACTAAGTTTGTTGTTTGACAAAGAAACATGCACAAACACGTATAACCCGTGCGAAGCGCGCGAATGAGAGTGAAAGAGTTCACAAAATTAGATATATAAGCGTTTTAGAGGCATAATCGGCTAGCACTGCTCGCCCGAGTTGCAAACCGTAATAGAAGGGAGTGAGCAGACTCTTGACAATGTAGAGCGCCGGCCAATCACAGCGCGCAAAGCAACTGGGGGCTCTTGAGGCTAAAAATGTACAATTATCGTGCACACTCACTCGAGTTTTTATGAGATAACTCCCCATACCCAACGCGTCATAAGAAGTTTCACCTCAAAAATTCATCATTTCAAAATTAACATGTCTGCAGTGATAAATTTTTTTTTGAAAAACGTCAACTATAAATATGATTGCCTGTAGAAGAAACAGATTTACACACTGAATAATAAAAATAGTTGCAGTGACTCTAAAAACGCAGTGGCGCAGCTAAACGCACGTTGTAATTGACTAGATATTACCTTTTATTTTTTAACAGTAGGAAGGATTTATGACTCGAAATGTAGTAGCCATCTCGCGAATCAGCACAACCACAACTATTACATTTTGAAGACTGCGAGCGCTCTTGTCCACACAGTAGACCTTTCCACTTTCTCGGTTTAGCTACCGCGCCGATTCTCTTTAATGTACGTTCAAGCACATTATATATGATATCAATAAAATCTCAAGCGCGTGCAGCAATTTCCATATTGCAGTAGGTTAAATGAAAAGAAATGTACTGGCTCCGGTGGTGGCGCAGTCTAGCTTTGAAGTCGGACGGCAGATAAACAGCACGAGTACTCTATTTTCCATTTCATTTCTATAAATTACCACTTGATCTATATAACGAGCAAAAGATGTGCGGCAGCGCTGGCAACGGCGTGAAAACTCGGTCGTCGTCCGGAACGGTCCGCAAGCATAAAGCAACGTTAATAGGAACTTTCGATCCTCGCGTCTTCCATCGTACGGCTCTCTGATAAGCACAACGAAAGTTCGGCCTGTTCATTTATTTTATCTTCTAAAGAAAAAGCAAATCAGAAGCTACGCTCGCATCTTTTCATTCGTTATTTATCAAGAAGCGCGCAATAGCGAGACTAAGTCACGTCGTTGCCAGCACAAGCTAGAGTTGCATGCAGTACAGCGCACGGCAGTATATGCGCGCGATATTATTATTGAAGTAAGAGAAGTTTGCCTAGCAGATGCTCGCCCAGGAGGAGTTGGCTTTTTATTACTCCCCCCACGGGCTTACGGGGTTTATTGTGTTTATCGTGCAGTAGTAAGTGCGAGCGCAGCTTTAAACTAATACGACGAGCGGCCAACTTGACGAAATTCTAGTGGAACGATGCGATTCGTTATGTTCAGCTTTGGCTGTGCCGAGCGCTCATTTCAATCCCTTTGAACTTTACGTACATGCGATACACGATCGATGGCAGCTGTGTATATCGAGAACTATTGTTATGGCTTCTCGCGGTCAGCATCTACTCGAGAAAAAATACAGCAGACCGCGCCGTCGCGTGTACAAACGTATAGTAATACGAGATGCCACTCACTCACGCACGTACACGCGCACATAATGAGCTTTGGCTCGCGTAACGTGACAGCCGCCCAACAGATTAGTTTACGACGTTTGTGCGTCGCGTGTAAGAGGAGGTTTTGGCAAATATTTCGAAAATTCCGACACAAGTACCGCATCAAAGAGACCAAAAACGTTTTTTCGCCTCGACTGCTGCTATGTTATATGTATATACGCTAATTAAATGTATTAAATTCAAAGCTTGTGACTTGAACGAAATTGTAAAAGACATTAGTGCCGAATATATTGCCGTTGCTTACGAGTAAAAACACAGTGAAAAACGCTACGAAAAAAAACATACTGATAAAATGCCCCGAAAAAAAAACACAGCTCATTGAATGCTGTGAAAAAAAACACACCTCATCGGAGCGCCACGAAAAAAAACACACCTCATTGAATGCCATGAAAAAAAACACAGTACATTGGATGCCGTGAAAAAAAACACAGCAAATTGGATGCCGCGAAAAAAAAACACACCTCATTGGATGCCGCGAAAAAAAACACAGCAGAAAAAAAACGAAACAAGTTTCAATGCGGTGTTTTTTTTTTCGCGGCATCCAATGAGCTGTGTTTTTTTTCGCGGCATCCAATGTGTTGTGTTTTTTTTCATGGCATTCAATGAGGTGTGTTTTTTTTCGCAGCGCTCCGATGAGGTGTGTTTTTTTTCGCAGCGCTCCGATGAGGTGTGTTTTTTTTCGCAGCGCTCCGATGAGGTGTGTTTTTTTCGCAGCGCTCCGAAGAGGTGTGTTTTTTTTCATGGTATCCAAAGAGGTGAGTTGTTTTTCACGGTGCTTCGATGATGTGTGTTTTTACTCGTAAGCAACGGCGATATTGTCTTAAGGAAATGCGACGAATCCAACCCTTTTTCTCGCGGTTGCTGTGTTCGAGTAATAAAGTTCATAAAAATTGTAGCCTCAATGTGCGCAAGCGAAATGGAGTCATACGTATGTGAGCGTAGATTATATGCGACACGTGTGTGTAGCTGCAACGCGAATATTGCATTCTCTCTCGCTCTTCCTTTCTTTATCTCTGTCTCTCTCCTCTCTGGAGTTTCTTTGATATAACGAGCTTCGCATGTTATTTTCTTGCGGCTTCTGTGTGTCTTGGGACACGTACGCTTGTGCACCTGTCCTTTACATTTAATAATAACTGCCATGTATATTTCTTGAGGCTTTACGCGCGAGCTGCGAGTGCACGCGAGAGACAAATTTCAACAATTATAGGCAAAATTGTGTAATCTCATTGTGCACGTAAAGCCAACCTTTTATTCTTTAGCTTCTTTTATGTTTTTCGAGCATTTTAAATAGATGTTTTTCTACTTTGCGCATATATACCTTCACGAAAAGTAGTTTTCACGTTGCGCGTTTGATTGAAAATATCGAGTTGGTGGAAAAACACGCTCTTGAAAATTTACAAGCATAGCCGATGCTCTCCAACACAAAACATTTGTAATACACTTTTGTAAAGATGGAAAACTGTTTTTCGATAAAAAAAAAGGTTAAAGGTATACATTTTTTACTATCGCCCTGCGTGCACAAATGTCAGTTTATCGCGACGCTTTTTTCGTCGAAGCTGTAAAATAAATACTCGGCGCGTTATTTTTCCCTTCTTTTTTTCCATCTATACACGCGTACAAGCAACAATGTGCACGAGGAAAAATTTTTTACATTCGCTCAACGGTGAATATTCTACTTTGGTAAGAACTTTTATTATCCAAAAAAGACGAGTTCGAGTCAATCGTTGAAAAAATTATTACGTTTGGTGGATAGGGCGTTTTGGAACGTTCGAGCTGCATGCGTCGAGCGACGGCTTGCGATCGCTGTCCGATCGAAAGATATCAGTAGCAGAGAGAGAGAGAGAGAGAGAGAGAGAACCGCGAAGCCACGTACAGATATATCGTACGGACGCGCATGTAGAACGGATGACTGCTAGGTGGTATTTGTCAATATTTGTCAGGGAAAAACATCGCGTGCGTCACAGCACGCTCAAGCGCATCTCGATTCTCGACCGGCCAGATAGTGTCAATATTTTGCCAGGGCCTCTTTTAACTCTCTCGCGATTGCACGTACTCGTTACGATATTGATGGCGCACGCATTAACGATAATGACTTCATATGTGTATCGCTTTATAATTTTTGCGATTCCAAGAATAAGAGGCTGATGATCTGTCGTGGAGATGATGAGCTTAAGTTGAGCTGCGCGGCGTAGTTGGCTAAGCATTAATAAAGTCTGCGTTAATCATTGATAATGTTCTCGCGAGCGAGAGAAATGCAATTACACGTCGCTGTTGCTCTCTATATATAATATATGCGGCCGAAGTAGTGCGTAGCAGTTGCACACGAGCTGCTGCTGCTGCTGCTGCTGTTGCTGCTGCACTGGTAATAGTACTAGTGTGGTGTATAGCATCCTGTAGCCGAGATTTAACGTCGATTTATTAGATCGCCTATATAGCGCATTGTTGCACTGTTGTTGTTGCTACTGCTGCCCTTGTATACACGCAGAAGTGAGAGAGACCGAAATGCTTTACCGACGAATTCAGCCATGAGAGAATTGAGCAGGTCATCGAATCTACGCGTATATATTCTCCCAGCCCAAGTTGTACATGCACGCCGAGTTTATCGCTCCGTACAGTCGGGCCCTGTTTAAGATTTACTCGCTACCAAATGCGTACGCAAGATTAGCTTTTCATCAAAATATTACCAATTACTAATGATAGCCTGCCTCGAATGCCATGATTGAGACATGCAAAGGATAATTAGTACCACTGTCACTGTTAGTAGCAAACAAGGAATACTGACTTCTATTTTGGTTCTTTTAAAAAATGTATTAAAAATGTAAGGCGAGCACCGTTTGATACCGTTTCAAAAATAAAACAAATACAAAATTCCAATCTCATTATGCATAATACAATATATTTTTAGGTCGTAAAAGCAAATTCAAGAGGCTTAAGTGTCTGTGAAAGAGCAAAAAAAAAAAACGTACGCCTTTTAAGTTTTCTCGAAAGATGGAAGAACGAGGGAATACTCAAGTTCCCACGACCACTTTCTTTCAGTCGCGTCAGTGGGGAAAACATTAGACCTGCAGCGTCGCTCGATAGATGAGAAGTAGGGGAATAAAACTCTTCCTCTTAAGACTTTCTTGCGTGCAAGACGTAACGAGATCAGGGCTTTGCAGGCAGAGGCACCTTATTCTATACATATAGCAGCAGCAGCACATACATGCTCTAGCCTGCCCTGCCAATGGACCTAACTCTCGCGATGGATGGACGTTGCGGGCTGCTCGGCTCTTCCCTTACGGCGAAAGAGATTATCGATCGATAAATCAATCTTCTTTTGTCTCGCGCTCGGGAGAGAAAATATACTACTTAAAAGAGCTAATAATGCGATTGACGTTTACGTTATGGGAAAAATCTCTCTCGAGCCCGAGATATATCATTTTTTTGTGCTTTACAGTCATCTATGAGTTATTACACATCGTCGCAGGTCACACGCGGTCTCGCGCTATCGTACCAATGTCAGCTCCAACTCGATATGCTACTTTAATCACTAAGCGCAGTGTCTGCTGCTGTGGTGTATTATGGATGTGCCGCACTTGGAAATAGAGACTAATCGCAAGGCAATAAGCATTGATTATCCGAGCTTTGTTTCTCCAGCTACGGCGTGTTTCGTCATTAATGAAGTTAATAATAGTAACTATACTCGATGCGAAGGCTGTTACGCTATACGCATCAAGCCCAACTAATAAATTACGCCCAGAGTCAACTGTAATCTTATCGATGACATTGATCACTGTCTTGCGTTCGGCTAGTTATTGTTGTTACACGATTTATTTCACAATGACTAAAACAACATTCAAATATATAATCATGGTCTAACAAGCATTAGCTCGTAATATTGGCAGATTTAACGAAAAATTGTATAACTTTGTAAAATTATTTTTATTAATATTTCTCATTATCGGGTAGCAGCTGGGGAGTGCAGGCGAGCATGTGCATGTACATTTTCCTTGAAGGAAAGGATAAGCAGCTGCGCTATGTAAGGGAAAAGGCTCGAGGATATTCGCGCGACCGAATAGCGCCTAGCTCGCTGATGAATTTATGCTGCTCATGCCAAGAAAATGCCTGCTATTGCACGAGGAGAAAGACAGACGAGGGAAAAGCAGTTTGCGCGTTAAATACGCCTTCAATTGTTTATGCAACCGGTAGTAAAGGGGCTTCTAAATCAGATTTATGTATGAAAAAGTCGTTGCTGATGATGTCTGCGTTGTTATACGAAGCTCGTGTAGCAACTTTTTTTCTCATGGAAAATCGAATCAAAGTCGCAACGGGCGAGAGCTTTACACCGAATGTACGCGATAAATTTTCGCTTGTTTTGGCCTTGTATTGATTTTTATGAGAACGGCGAAAGAGACATCGGCGCATGTGAAAAAAAAACTGACGTTAAATATAGACACACACATACACACGAGAATTTGGATAATACGGAACTGAGTTGCACGTAAAACAATGCCCTATACAATAGCGTGCCCCGGCGTCGTGTTCAAACAAACAAGTCGACAAAAACGACGATAAAACGAAATAACAACGTCGAGCGATCGGACCGAAAAATGCGCGTTGCAATAGAGGCAAAAGGGCAAAAATGTAAAACATTCGATGGTAAGTGAATATTTGAGTTAAAGCGAAAAAAGTCTCGCACTTTACCGCAAACTTTATTCGATCATCGGTCTATCGCCAAGTACTCGGAAAAATTGTTAAATGAGAAAAGACTATTTTTTTCCAATTTTTGACTAGACGATTCGGCACGGACTAATCTTTAATACGTATACGTATAATCTATCTGCGTATAAATTATGCAGGCACAACATTCACCTCCATTTCATTAAAATTTGCCGATATTCCAAACTTGAGTTAATACCTTCGCTTGCCCTACTTCCAAAATTGTATGATAAATCGATACCAGCAGTTTTTGATGCATTCAATTCATGACAGTTTGTTGTAACTTTGATTTTCAAAAAAAAAACATTTGCAAACAAAAACACTCTGTGTGTCGATTCGAAAATTCTAATTAAAAAGTTCGATTAATTCTCCAGAGAAAGAGGCGGTGCAGAAATTTTCAGGGAGAAGTACGATAGAAAAAGGGAGTATAGTCACCGCCTCCTACGGCGAAAACGATGAACCTCAGCGACAGCAACGTCGGAGTGATATATCGAAATAATCGACAGAGAGAATAGTCCGTTATTTGTGTATGTATAGAAAATAGTGGTCAATATTTCTAGGAAATTCGCGAAGCCACGCGCCTGTGTGAACGCGCGGCAGAAATGGTTGATGAATATAAACGGCTCCCCGTGTATATAATACAAGATTTATCGAAGTTGCCGAGAAAAAACGAGATGTGTAATCGATAACTTTTTAGTTTTGACGCGCTTTTTATAGCGACACGCGGGGCACTGGTGGGTGAAAAAAAAGAAGGAGAAGAAGAAGAAGAAGCTCAAGACGTGATATAGGTACGTCGAGAGACGTGCCCTTAAGGAATTTTCAAAACAAAATTACGAAGGCACGTACGAGCTTGCTGGATTGAATGAAATATAACGTCAGATGGATAAATGAGATTTTTACTACAATTTCGAGCAAAACTAATTGTATAAAAAATGTCGGATTACCTGCGAAATTGCTGTATTGTTTCGTACTCGTGTTGCGTACATATATTCAGAAAAATAAATAGCTCGCATTTAATTGACTCTCTTGTGCACAAAATTAAATGAAACTTTTGAAAAGGTCTCGTTTGTGCGCGAGCTTCGCAATAACAAACAAATGTGAACAAAAATTACGAAAATCATAACGTACGAATTGCCGTATCGCGTGACAGTTTCCTCATCGTCGTTTATCGCTTATCAAAGTGCAAGAGCGCGTGTATACATTTCGAAGCGTTTAAGAAGGAAAAAAATTTTTTTTCTTAACCAACCACAAAAAAGTATTAAATATAAACTGGTATTACTCGACAACCTGTCCGCAACAAACGCTTTTTCTCCTAAAAACTTTCTCATTAGGCCATGCCAGCGTAAAGTACTTACAATAAAAGTGAACTTTTTGCCTAGCGCACAAAAGCTATATATACGTGTACACCTCTTTCACCCCTGCCTACGAACTGCAAAGAAAAGTTCAAACATACATATTCGCTCGAAGAAAAAAAATATAACATCGCTCGCTTATACGAAAAAAGGAGATTTGCGCTCGTAACTGGTTTTGATAAATTTTCACAGCTGAAAATCCGTCCAGACCAAAGTTGTAAAACTGTACAAATTCCGCAGCTTGGTTCTATTTTTTCCCTCTGAACGTCGAAAAAAAACATGACAGAACTAAATGCTCTATCGATTCTCGCTATAATAAACCATTAAATGATGTCTGAGCTCGGAAATGACATCAAACGCAAACCAACTTAACTTCCGTCAGTGTATATAATGATAAACACAAAGCAAGGATTCAGGCAAAAAGGCTATCTTTGGATGTTATAAAGAGCGTGCGAAAAAAAGGAGAGGGAAAAAAAGAAGATACGCTGTTAAGATCTCGCGACACTCTCTTAACTTTGTCCATAAATTTATTTGCGTTTTTCCTTGCTAAAGTTTTTCACCGTCGTTTTCACATGTACACGAGCATATACTTACAGGCCTGCGTCAACGAGTATTCTTTATTTGCACTTTAACTCTTTTTTTCCCTTTGCACCTTTTACACTTAGTCGTACATATTTTATCTTCACTTATATTTCCTCTCTCTCTCTCTCTCTTTCTCTCTCTTGCTTCCTCTTGGCTTATCTCTTTCTTCTACGCTAATCTACACGTCGACCTAGTAATAGTAACTTGAATTATTATTTTCTCAACTATGATTACTTAGCTTCTGCATACGATTAGGATCTTTTTATTACACTCTTTGTGATTTACGATACGCTTGTATCTTTATAGGATCGAACTATCGTCAGGGGGGCTCAAGATTGGGCGGCGTCGATTCGACCAAGGCGCAGCTCTTACATAAAATCATCAATTTGATGAAATGACGACGGAATTGTTGATGTCAACAATGAAGTGAAGCATGAAATTAAAATTTCTATAGCGCCGAGAGATGGCCCTAGTCTTATTCTAGGTCGTAGGATTGACTTATATATTATACGTACATCAATTACTGACTATCACTAGTTAGAGAATTACACTAGACGAAGAGACAGTTAATTATAAAAAGATTGCGCAGCCGTGCTCGGGACACAGTTTATTTCTTTATTAGAGACAACTGCACAGAGCCCAGTCAAATATAACCTAGCAAGAAGCAGGTCACACTGAGCGCTTAAACTAATAAAAAGCTCCGCTTCGTCTTATTCCTAGCGTGCACGCCTCAATGATTCATTGCTAATTTTTAACGGTAAAATCGCACCGTCGCTTATTTTCCAATTCCATTTGTTAATACAGTACAGGCCATGTATTTTCTTCGTCGCTCCATCCATTTCACGGAGGCTCGAGTTTAACCGACCTACATCACAGAGAAAAAAGCAGTGCTAACTGTTTAAGTGTAGTAAAGTCTTTTAACACAAAGTGAAAGAGAGAAAGTTTTACAGCGGCACAGGGGAGAGAGGATATATACATATAACGCAGGGAGAGGGTGCAGGGGTCTGTAAAACTAAAGTATTATCCGATATAGAGTGTGAGAAACGAAACGAAGATAATGTTTTAAGTACTTTTCTTTTTTGCTGATATAGCGCTGGTCTCTAGCTTCGATTGCGCAGTATTTATATTTATTTAGCCTAACTTTAAAGTCAAATAATTTCTCCGCTAATCCAACGAATATGCCATGGCTAAAGTTTACGGGAGCGAAATTTTTCTTCGTTTACACCTGTCTAGAAAGGATAAAAGTTTTTCTGCCGCCTACATTTCCTGTTTCTCGCCAAGCCAAGTTTCGTACATGGGAACGTTTCATCGACGCGATTGATATTAAATTCGCATCGCATCACGACGTGCATATCGCACTCGAGTCAGACGAAAATCCTCCAGAGGGAGAATATTATTCAACGATGACATGCATATCGCTGCTAAAGCAAGAGATAGCAGAAGAGAGAGGAGCAAAAAAGTAAGACAAGCCAAAAAGTGTAATGCAAGTTTGAAATGTTCAGCGGATATAAAATAGCTGATAAACGTGTAAATACTCGCAAAAATTCATCTTCTAATAGCTATTACTTTCACAAATTTGAATGTCGAATTGCTCCAGTCTCGATTTAGATATATACGAATATAATGCGATGGATTAAGCGATATCATTTACGGATTTCTCAAGCTCACGAAATAAATTTTAATACGAAGCCGCTCTGAAAGGATGAAAAAAGACTGAGAAATGCTCACGAACATACGTTGCAATTTTTATCTAACGTTATTCGTTCGCGCACGAAACAGAATTTACGGTAGCGTAAGTAACACTACCTCAAACCCAACTGTATGTGTGTGCATGTGCATGTGTACCTAACTTACACAATAAGTCCACATTCCGGTACAATAATTCGCATGTTCTTTCTCTCTTTTTCTCCCTGTCTTACCTTCTGTTTTGTTTGGTTTTTTTTCTTTTATAAATAAAATGTCGCGTATACTTTTTCGTTTGATGGCGCAAGAGGTTCATGCCGCTTACGTCTACAATCTCTTAGTTGCACAAACCTTTTGTTGAAATAGCCGCGAGGAAATGTTATTCCATCCGAGCAAGTTCGCTGAGGTGAAAATTTTCGGGTAAAAAGTCGGTCCGAAGAGCATTGATCGATGCGAATCGTAGCTTTGTGAAATGTATATAAATTAACAATAGCATAGCGTAGTGGAAGTAGTCGGGCGCTGATGGGATATGGCACTGTCCCAGGTGGCGCGCCAGCAAACTAAAGTGCAAAGTTTCTGAAGAACTACAACTCTCCGGGCAAGGGCGTATATGTCTTTTTCGAGCGCGAGGATGAGAGCGAAACAGAGACAGAAAGTCGCTGCGATAAATAAAGGCCGCAGCCACCTAGATATAGCATGCACATGTGTACGCGTTTTTCCTTTTTGGATTTTTGATATACGTCGCGTGATTTTTTTTCCTCAAAATGGCACGCACAAGCTTGCCAAAATGTCATGTACACTACACCACTACTCCAACTGAAGGGTTGATAAATTTTACCGTTGATATACATACGTACACAGGCTTGGCGAAAAGATTGATATTTTTCTCTGTCCCATTGTTATATTTTTACACAAAAATTACGCAAATTTGCTCGTTACGCTGATTAAAAGCTCAGAACGAAAAAATTAAATGTTTACTCGTAAGACCGCAACAATTTTTTATTTAAATAAAAATACGTGAACGTGGGAAATTTGAATAGCGAAATAAAAAAAAACAACGTCGTGAAATTGGCAAAATTACAGTTTCGATACTTTCTCGTGTATGTATACGCAAAATCGACATTCAAAATTAACAAATTGGACAGCTGATCGATCTGGCTGTGGCTTTAATTTAAAATCCGTCTGTTTTTTCCTCTCTTCGATGTCAGTTATTGCATCCCTGCATGCACAGGTGCCGATTGGCTGACCATATTCTAGTAAGCACTGCTGTAGCAGGCGCACGAAGAATTTCGTTGGATCCTCATTGGCTTACTGAAATGGCTTTTTTGCCCAGTATAAAATTACGAGTATGAATCACATCTCTCCGGTAAAGTCACAGGTGTGCAAATAATAGGTGGTGCGCAAGATACCAAGGGATAAAGGCCGTATAATAGAAGACGATAAGAACGGGGTCAGTGCATCTTTGGCTTAAACTTAGTCCTCGGGAAGGGCGCGTGCAATTTGCAACGAAGTTTGTTTGAGTTTTAACAGGCACTAGGACATCAGTGGCCCGATAACGCCCGGTTTCGCCTGGTTATCGAAGTTTACGGATTAGCATGTCTGTTTATAACCCACAGAATTTCCACCTCTAGATATATAATCATCCTGCAAGGATCCTAGCATGAGGGTTCAGCTGCTGTTGCTCTAGGATCTTTAGTGACTAAAAATAATAATTAATATAATAGGTGTTTTTTACACTCTTATCTTATTTACTGATTTATTGCAATCATGAATGATTATATTAAAAAATTTAGAACTTATGAAAATTTTTATTATTTACTAGTGATTTATTAAGATTTTTAATTGCTAATTTGGCTTTGCAGAAAAATAATAAAATGATTGATAAAACTGATCTAAGAAATAATCTTCATAAAAATGTATCAGTCATTATTTATTCTCAAATGATAAAATAATTTTGGAATTATTTTTTACATGTAAAGAAATATATAAATAACTGAAATTTCTGTATTTTTTGACCTTTTACGGTGAAAATATTGCTATTGACTTTGATTAATTTAGGCTAATATGTACAAGTTGACAAATTTTATTTAGCTCAAAGCCTATTTCGAGGCACTCACCGATATAAGGAAGGAAGCACCAAGATATAGGATTATGAATGATAGGAGATTCGTTTTATGATGTACTTACACACACGTGAATGAGAGATTTATAGGTAGATTGAGTTTATCTGTATTATATAAGAATAGAAGACTAAGCTCAGCACCATGCTCATGGATGTCTTCAAAATATTTCGGTCAAAATGTATGAGCCCAAAGACATGGCACTAGTTTTACCACGCATGGATTTTCCATTGATGCGATTTTTTCAGGGAGTAGTTTTTTGCGTCAGAACTGAAAATAAGAGAGGGAGCGAAAGTAGAGTATTCAATTCAAAATGAGATTTTGCATTGCGGTTTCATGATGCACATATATAGATCAGCAGCTGAAAAAGATTGGTTCGATTTGAATGATGAATATGCGTGGAGAATATTCAAGTACGTATGCGAAAGCGAGCGAGATATATAACCAGATTAATAAGAATAAAATGGTTCATCGAAAGAAGAAAAAGTATTTTGAGTTCGATCCACGATGAAATTTTTTATTTTCTCCCCCCTAGAGATGCAATATATTTTCTAATTAATGAGCAAGTGCGCTCCGATTGAGAGTCTACCTTTTACTTAATTTGTTCGTGATTTGTTTTAAATAACTCCCTGTTGAGACTCTTTCATCAAGAGGAAATTGTGTAATATAACTATTACGTACTTGAAGTAGCATGAGTTTACGAAATCTTTTGCTGCAACTTTCATAAGTCTATTATTTCAAATTATCTTCTTGAATGATTTAATGCAATTTATACAGCTCTTCAACAACTTCGATTGAAGCGGGTCTTGGCCATATGTTATTTACTACGCGCATATAGAGAGTATTGAAATTTTACCATTTGTTTTTTTTACCCCTTGGGCATCCTGGCAAGAGATTACGCCGAGATCATTTAACGATCGAGTTAGATGGAGTAAAAAACAAGAATATGGTTCAAAGAAGTATTTTCACGCATATGAAGATAAGAAAGCAAATGGCAAAGTGCACGTAGCATCGTTGAATATTAAATTAGTCAGTTCATAGCTCGATGCCGTAAATGTCACCGAGAAAAATGAGCGGACTGGTTAAGTGTGTAAGTGTGCGAGTGCGTCGTCAAACTCGGTCGCACATTCACTTGGGCGAGAAACTTTTCTACTGTGTATTATAACCTTCGAATGATAACACTTCTTTGGGCAAGCCCATCTGTACATAGAGTCTCTTGCGAGCAACAGCTCACTGTATGTACATACATAGGAAGAGACTTGAACGATAATACTTACTCTATATACTCTCCAGTATCGAGTGAAACGGAAAAACGAACTCGAATAAAAGTGGAACACTCGGGCTCGTAGCGAGCAAAGCGGCAAACAAACGCTGGTATAAACTTTCTCCTATTACTGACTTGTGTATGTGTGTGTCTGTATCTGGGGTGGGCAGAGGAAGACTCGAGTTTTTCGCCTTCCTTAATAAGGAAAATTGCTTATACCGTCTCTTTTTTCATAGGCCTTTTTCATTATACGTAATACTAGCTTCTTTATCTCTCTTGGAATGAGGAATGAGGAAGATGTATACTTATGGTCCTAAAATTTTGTAACTTGAAAATTTTTCACGATACAGTCCCTTTTACACACTCTTGAAAAACTTACTGGGTTTAGCTCACTTACACGTCTGGTTTGCAGTCACATGCCAAGTATATTTTGTAGCTTATCGCACGTTCAATTTGAGCACGAGGTTGAAAAGTTTATTTTTTACGAAGAATAATACAAGACAAGATTAAATTAAAAAAAATACGCGTAGATAAAATTCACAGGCTATTTTCACGGACGCGAAAGTCAGCTATCTTCTGGCATCCGAGAAACGTTTATGTATCCATTCTAAGAACAGACTGCGCATTTCGAGCTCTCGCGATTAGTTTCGACACTCGCCTCGCGTACACGTATACCCAACACATATATAGCTGCGAGCCACACGCGTGTAGAGAGAGAGAGAGAGAGAGAGAGAAGAGTAAGAAGAAAGCTCAGAATTGCAGCTACTGCGATAGTTACGTGACTGCACAGACAAATGCACATTGGTGGAGGTCAGGAGAGAGAGAGAATCGTTTTTCACGCGGCTGTATAAACTCGTACGAGTGTGGAGGAGCATAGGACACTGCCGGGACGATAAACGAGAAAAGAATAAGGCCGAGTGAGGTAATTAGGGTCGCACGCGCAAGATTAAAATTCTCTTGCGCGCGAGATGAGGATACGTGGTCGAAAGTCAGGCCGCACGTAGCCCTATCAACTTTTTTATGCTACGCGTGGAAAAATCAAGTAGTTTTATCGCGCATCGGTCAGGCAACGACCGACCAATGTCTTTATTGTGAGCCTCGTACGCTCTAGCAAGATTTTATCCTTTATTAGTCAGATTTCCTTATATTGGTAAATGAATGCGAACAAAATAAATCTCCAAGACAATTTATTTTCACTTAATTTTCTTGTTTAAAATGATTAGCTGGGTTTCAATTTGGAAATCGACGTGGAAATCCTTGCAGATTGATCGGAAATCTACGCCAATTTCCAATTATATATTTCTGACAATTCGAAGGTTGATGTACTTGTCGATTTTCAGGTAGATTTACACATGAAAATCAGTGTGAAAATCGACCTGTGAGTTGTTAGAAATGTGTAAGTATGCAATCGTGCTACTTATTTTGAAAAAGGTTTCAACAGACTTTATCGATAAAAGTTTTGGTCGAATGACGAAATGACATGCTTTTCGATGCGTGATGAATCGATAATCATAGTAGAGTCGATTAACCACATTTACTAGATCGACGGAAAATGTTATATCGAAAAACATTTTGCCTGGAGTTACATGCGTTGCACAAAGTGCGTTTAAAAGCTAAATATTTTCCTTTCGTTCCGGTGGATTATACCTTGCACACTAGAAAGTGTAATAGAAAATTTCGTGCAGCACGTAATACTCACGTTGTATTCCAAAAATCAAACTAAATGTAAGTACGCGCTAGTATGAGCGTGTGTAGATGCGCGTGGGTGGATGGTTGGATAGGTGTGAGTACACAAAAGGGAATTTCGCTCGTTTCTTCCTTAATCCTCAAAAGCTAGTACATGTAGCGCACGAATGGGTGTGCGCTATATACCGACAAGAGCGCATCATCGAAAATCCCCTTTGTGTGTCGACTGCGCGCGCTACAGGACTGCGCCTCACCTAGACACTCGGAGTACCTCGACGTTTACCACGCCAAAGAGACTCGAGCTACGAGAGAGCGAGAGAGAGATACCTTCGCTTAGATATGTACGTGTGTGTGTGTATGTATAAAACGTGTCCTCTGCATTGAAAGCGACTACAAAGAGAAATAGACAGAGAGCTGCAGGATACCCTGGGCCTCTTTACGCGTATATAAATTTTATCCGTTTCTCAGGACCACGCGTCGTATAGCATATATACCCTCTGATTTAAATCGAGGTTGAAAAACGTTGAATTAAACTGGCCAAGCGCGCAGTCCGGTAAACGCGTCGCCTCTGCCGAGCTAGCATAACATGGGTAATGGCACGTCGTCCGGTAGCGAGCAAAAAATTAAAAAATAGGCTAAGGAGAATGTATACGTGTGTATGCACACGCAGCAGTCCCGAGGTAGTCGGGATTTGAAAAGAGTCAAGGCAAAACATTCGCGTAAGAAAAGAAAACGCGCTTTCAGCTTGCTTGCAGCACGACCGTGCGCAAAGAGCCAAGCTTTCACTTAGTAGATTAAACCGCAGCGTCTGAGAAGGCGAAGCAACTTGCCGGTTGCATAATATAAGCTCGTCTTCGTCCTTGTCGCCTTTCTCCTCGACGACTACTTTGAAAGAAAATTCGAAAAGATATTGTGTGTATATATCTCGCAACATATAAAAATCACCCGAAAGGATCTTGGCTGCAAACATACGCGCAAAACCCGCACGCAAAGCTTCGTCATTCTTGGTTTCAGATTTGCTTTTTGTCCGAAAAAAAGCTAATCTACATTTGACCGAAGGCGAGGAATTAATTTGATTTCACTCCTTGGGAGATCAAGCGTAACGCGGTCGCATCACGTTCTCTCTCTCTCTCTCTCTCTCTCTCTCTCTCTCTCTATCTTTTGCTCCCCTCTGTCCTCTCTAATCGTGTTTCTTTGAAATGAAGGAGATAAAAAGGAATAAATGAAATTACGCCGCGCACGAATGTAAATGTAATGAGATGCGCGTCGATATTCGCGGTGCAGGCTTTTCCCCTTTTCTTTCTCGAATCCTTTTATCTTCTTTTTCTAGGCGAATTCTCGAATTTGATACCTGCCTTTCGAGTTTTCATTATTAACACGCGTTACTTTGATATTGTTATGTTAAACGTGTTCCAGTGTCATATTAAACCATAAAAAATGCAAGCCGACCGAGAGCAGCAATATCAAAGTAAAGCACCGCTGTAACATTTATCATTTTTATATATGAGATATAAAAAAATCTCGCGAGCAGCTCGAAACTCATATATATACATATATGTTTTCTCATTCTCAAAATTATGTAATATTCTTGAGACTCTCGCTGGCAGTGGTGGCAAGCTCAGGTAAATACAATTTGTCAAAACCCTCCTTATATACGTACTGCAACCGAGGCGAAGTTATTTTATTGTGGTATACAGCACCGGAATTCCTAATGTCCTAAAATGCTTATACGTGTACGCTTGTGTGGCTGTGTGCTGACTGCGGTGCTAGCTAACGCTAGGGTTCTCGACCTATTTTCCGAGTAAACCTCACCACAACTAGGATTGAAAAGCTATATATTATGCAGACATAAAGGCATTCGAGCAAATAGAGTTTGTGCAATGATTCCTTTCGAGCGTTTTGTCATTTTAGCGATTATTCAATTGAAATTACCGATGAGCGTCGTTGGCGAAATCGCAAATTTTGATGAGAGCTCGCTTCTCTGTAATCGAGTCAAAGTTATTAGTGTTACTTTGATTAATATTTTCTCCCTCTTTTTTTCGTTGTTATACGCGTTTACTGCAGCTATAGCTTCTGGTAATAAGATTTTGCCGAGACATTTTTGCAGCGGTAGCGATAGTCAAAAGTTCGCATTGAATGGAATTCTCGTCAACTTGGCTTTCGGCGGGAAGGAAAGTCTTTACTGTGGCAAAAGAGAGAGAAGGAGAGAAGAGGGATTTAAGACATTCTTTGAGCAACTATTCTCATTTGCTTTGCTCTCGAGTTCGGAGCGCGTCGGTAACCAGAAAAAAACTAACTTCTTTGCACTCGATACCTTTTCGCCTTTCGAGTATAAAGCTCAATTTCGGCCCAACGACGAGTTGGCAAAGTTCATGGAGCGTTGAAGAAGTGTTATGTGCAGTTTATCGACTTTCACCGAGAAGATCTTTGGGACATCTGGATATAACGGCCTAGCTTCTTGCTCGCTAGATCGTTATTATTTTATAGGCTAGACATTTAATATTGCTATTGCTTCAGCTTGCTATATGTCTATATTCAATCGAGAGCTTTATTTTTGATGGAGAAAAGTTTGGATCTCAAAAGTCAGCTCCTCAACTTGAACCAATTAAAAATATCGAGCACAGACTACTTATTTAGCTCCTTTAATCAGCTCAAAGTCTATCATTATCATGCGTTATATATATCTACATGGACAGGAACAAGTGCGAGCTGCTGTCTCTTCAATACATGGCTCTGATTATGCATCGCAGTCTTTAATTAAGCTAATTTCCTTTTAGTCATGCTTGACTAGTCTCTTTTGGCCTACGCGCTACGGCGTTATTTCAGAGTCTTTTTCAACGGAAGTAATGGTCGACGCAGGATAGTCGCGCAGGCGGGTATACAGATTGATTTTAAACGAGAATAAACGAATGCGGCTATGCAGCGCCATTGCCGCGCATTTGATCAAACTCGATTGCAAGCTTTTCCCTAGTCAAGAGAGAGAGAGGAACGTGGGTACTGGGTTGATTGAGTTATTTGTATAAACGAGGGCTGCTGCGCATGCGCTAAAATTTGACGATAGAAAGGTAGGGATTAGTTCGGAAGGGAGTTGACGTTCTTTTGGCTGACTGCTTCAACGTTGGTAGTTACTCTACTGCTGTTCTATCAAGATACTAATTAATTCAAATCAGTGGTTGTAGTCAAGTTTCGACGGGACGAAAAAATTTGCTTGCTCTTCTGCATATTCCACTTTGGCAACCGGAAAAAATTCCGCATATCTGCCGCATCCTTCCGGGGCGCGAGTGTCCAATTGCGAGCGCGCGCGACTTAACGAATGTTATTTCCCATGCAACGCGAGGGCTTTTATTACCGCAGCAACGATTCATAATTTTCCGTTGCGCGGCGCGCGCTACACCCCCTGCTGCAAGACTCGAGGGGAAAATTAAATTTCACGAAATATGATACGGGATTATTTATTGGGCTGAGAGCGCGAGCGCATAATTCTTTGCGACGAACGTGAAACTACCCGGTCCATTTAGTTTAAAAGGAGAACGTTGGTGCAGTGCGAGTTATATACGTCGGCTTGTATTCCATTTTTGAAACTCCGCGACCAGCAACGATACTGATTAACGTTTTCGCTCATGCGATTTTTTTTTACCAACAAATTTCTCATCTTTGATAGAGAATGCCAGGGCTAAACGTGTCGGCGTTCATCGCGTAAAAAAAGTGATACATCTTTGCATACAAGGCTCGCGTGCGCCAAATTTATTATGCATTGAAAAAGGTGAGCGAGCGTGAGTGAGCAAAAAAAAAAGAAAAAATAGGCAAAGGCTTAAAACGAGGCGAAAGATCGTATTATGTACTATAAGCCCTTTCGTCCTGTATATTTATACGTGTCTTTTTGTGGCCACACAATGATGAGCAGCTGAGACTTAGCTTTACTTTTTTTTAGCTAGGATCCGAGTGAGCGTTAAAGCGCTGTAATCTCGCAGCAGAAATTTTTTTGCGCTCGACTCGCAAGCTTTGTTTGATGCTCGACACGAGATGCTTGATTGGACGCGCCAGCAAGGTAGAAAGGGAGAAAGATAGCTCGTTTGAGGATGCTAAGGTTATATTTAGTCGATTAACTCCATCGTCTAAACTTTCATTATACGATATTAACGATCTTTTTAAGCTACAAGTTCAATTTAATGACGTTCAGGATCTTTTCATAAAATCGAAAATCTGCAATTAACGACTGGAGCAAAATTATCATGCTTTGGTAGCATTAATTATAAACTTCTGTCATAAATTGTCTCGTTTCTATTTTAGATTTATATCTTGTGTTTTAATAAACATCTAATATTTATTGTAAATATACGCAATTAAAAGCGGTTATTAATAATTCACGAAAATAGCTACTGTACCTGTAATAGTTATCTTTTCTATGCTAATTACATTAGTTTGGCATTTAAATGCTCTAATTATATAGCGAAGCGTTATACGAGTCGAAACGTCGCAAAATTCAGTTTAATATATCCTGGCTATACACAAGCAAATATTTAATTCGACATTGATTATTATATTCATTTAGAATGTATATTTTCTGTAGTTTATATAAATTTGACCAAATTATTCGGTTTAACACTGAAATTTATAAATATCTCATTTGTCATAATTTTTTTGGCCTTCTACGAGCATTCATTTGAAAAATATTTGACTTATGCTTTAGTAATATAGTTTTACATTACTTCGACTGTGAAATATAACAATATCTTGTCACTATAATTTTAATATCGTGATTTTTTTATAAATTCTTTAGAAAAAAATTATTTTTGTATTGAAAAACGAGTGGAGTTCAAAAACAAATAAATTGAGCAGTTAAAAACTCGGGACTGCTTATAACTGCCATCAGGTTGGAAACAATTTTACAATGAAAAACTTATTCGAGCTATAAGAGCAGAGAAAAAATAAAATAGTGCAGCAGCAGCGCTTTAATGAGTGGCAGCTAGCAGCCGTACGTATATGATGGTAATGAAGCGTCCACGCGTATATGTACACGAAATCGTTTGCCGCCCTCGATGGCGTGACGCTCGGCAATTGCGCGCGTAATCCTTCTGTATCGCTTCGTGGCTAATATGTCTTGCGAGCTATATGTGTACGTGTAAGACAGAGAAGCGGCTAAATTTCGCTCTCGTGAGAATGGACTTTCCACTTATTATTTTCCTTTTTTGTCCTTTCATCTAACTTTTTCCATGGAACTATGAGTGTAGTATCATATAATTCGACCTAGTTTTATTCGGTTAAATAAAATTATTTTACAAGGAAGTCTTTTGATATTGTGCAATATAGGTCAGTGTAAAAATTTTCCCTCAACGATGAAGAAAATTTCAAAGAAGGATACAGAATTTTTTAATTCAAATCTAACGGCGTACGAGATGCTGCAAGAACAAGACCGACTGCTGCGCGAAATGAAAGGAAGTAAGGAAACGCGTAAGTGAAAAATTAAAAAAAAATTTCTTAAAAAGTATCGCACCGCATGTTCTACGCAGAGGAAAAAGGAAATAAAAATAAAAAATAAACAAACGGTTGTCACGTGAGCACAATACTTGGTGAATGGCTGCAATGCTAAAGTGTGTGTGTGTGTGTGTGTGTGTGTGTGTGTGTGTGTGTGTGTGTGTGTGTGTGTGTGTGTGTGTGTGTGTGTGTGTGTGTGTGTGTGTGTGTGTGTGTGTGTGTGTGTGTGTGTGTGTGTGTGTGTGTGTGTGTGTGTGTGTGTGTGTGTGTGTGTGTGTGTGTGTGTGTGTGTGTGTGTGTGTGTGTGTGTGTGTGTGTGTGTGTGTGTGTGTGTGTGTGTGTGTGTGTGTGTGTGTGTGTGTGTGTGTGTGTGTGTGTGTGTGTGTGTGTGTGTGTGTGTGTGTGTGTGTGTGTGGTCGCGCGCGCTCGTGTGTATGTCGCGAGCGGTAAAGACGACATAGCAGTATTGTGCATAAACGGCCGCAGTCATTATGCAGTTCTACAGGACTTAAGTGTCCCTGAGGCGTGAGGTGCAGCACACCAAGTTTTTCAACTAAGCTAAGAGAGAGAGGGAGCAAGAGAGAAAGGGGGCAAAAAAAAGTGAAAAGCCGTGGTTTTCTTTGTTTTCCTCTCGAGTCAATGCACGAGTTCGTTCACAGTCCAGTTACGTTTGTTTTTTATTCTTTTTTTTCGTTAGTAAGTGGAGAGAAGTGTGAGAAAATTGCGCACAGAATTATCGAATGAGAAATCAGAAACTACTACGTTTTTTTCTCCGTATTTTTCTTCTTCGTTTCATTCAAACTTTTTATCCGCTTTGACTCGCGACTCGTATTAAATGCAACGTGAAATTTCGTGAAATTTTCGACGTTTAATCCGCTTGCTTGTCTTACAGAAATTATGATATATATTATCAGTTGTGGTTAATAATGAAATTAATTAGATAATCGATGATATGCACACAGAAGATACTTTCGTATTTTGTATTAATATTACAAAGTGCAATACTCATATACACACAGATACGCACATTTGAACGTGTGCAATGGGTAGAAGTAATGACTTCTCGTCAAAATTAAATGGATCCATGGAATATAGAAGCCACACTTTCACAGCAGTGGTTAAAAAACGATTGGGTCGCGTGTATATTAATCGAAATCTCCCATTTCACAAGTGAAAACGGCCGAGGCACGCGTACATACGCACAAATTGAAAAAAAAATCGACACAGATATCTGGGGGCAAAACGAGAGTTCAATGAATTTCACCCTGTCTCTCTGTACTGTGCTCACTAGTCGCTCATCGCACGAAAAAGAGTGTAGTGACAATGCCACTGACGAGCGCTTGAAAAACAAGAGAAATGATGTACTACCACTACTGCTGCTGCTGTTGCCACTACTATGGTACTCGATGAAGTGGCCTGATTTTCCGCTTGTATTTGTATTTTTTACTTTCGTACTCTTTGTCTTCGTTTAAAAAGAGATTTAAATTGAATTCCGAGCGATCGCCAGCGAACTGGATGATAGCGCGGCACGAGCCAGCTTTGTCGATCGCTTCGCCTATACTTATTCCTCAGAGGTAAAATAAACGAGTGTGGCGAATTATTGATACGTTCGAAAAAGCATCAACGTCAAGCAAGAAATTATCTATTTCATTGGTCACTTTAATCGACAAGCAAAAAGACTCAATCAGATTAAGCAATCGTCCGTGTCATAATTTCTATTCGCACATGCTACATGCGCTCGAGTATGCTTTTACCAATATTCATTATTTTTTGCTCTTTTTATTCGTTCGTTTCATGATCCAATGGAAAAGCGCACGATGCAATACACCCGCACATACACAAACACGCACACCGGCTCACATCAAATCGATCCGATCTCGTAATCCAAGGGATTCCCATTGTTTCCTAATCTCACCACAAAACTTGAAGAGTACAATTGGAGGGCAAAAAAATCAAATAAAATCACATCTCTTAATCCGCTTCTTCTTTAGCCGCGCGCACGCACACACGGAAGCACAGCAGCAGTAGCATCAGCAGCAACACAGCTGCAGGGGGAGGGAATTTTTGTAATCCCATTATAAAAACTAGTTTTGTTTCTAACACACAAAGCAATCGGGATTTCACTAGTCGAGTCATAAAAATGACAATTAAAATGTTGCTCAGCACACGTACAATGGCGCTTTAGATTGAAATTTAGATTGCGGGTATAAACGTTATTTCTCACGCACAATGGCCGCAGGGAAATCGGGCTCGCGTGCTCGGACGCGCGTCAAAAGTCAAGGTGCAGCTCGTCCAACAAGGAAATCGCACGCAACGGATATACAATGGACTATTCAACTTGACCGATGTATGCTCACTACGTGTGTGTGTGTTTGCGCTAGTGGAGCCTCGAACTTGCGCCAAAGAAAAGCCCGACGTAGGTATTATGCACTTGTCAAAGTTGGCCTGTTCGCTCGAGCGGTGTACACAAAGAGCCGAACGTCTTAACTTTGCTTGTTTCGAATATTTGTTGCGCGTGTTGGGCTGTACGAGTCGTGGAGCGCACTCGTCTTGCCGATTATAGGCAGCCCCCGACTGCGCAGTCACGGAAGCCGCCTCGATTTCAATTCGCGCACAAACACGCGAAAATCGCCGACTGATAGTCTTCCTTTGCCATACATGCCCGTGTAACTATGTCACGTGAGCAATATCGAGAATGCCGAAAACGTGAGAATTTCCAAATGCTAAACAAAGGGTACATAGCAAGCCCGCCAGCAAGAGGATATGTTGCACATACTTTTTCCGCACTTTCGACTCATTGCGCTCGCACGAACGTAGTGTGTATAGATAAGGTTGTGCACGGCATGCCTTCAACCCTCGCCCGGAAACTACTGCACAGCGCACGTTTTGGAATTAAATTTTCAAGTGCTCGGACATTTTCGTACAGGTCACAGGCGCCTTTTTACCGAGGATTAAAGGATTTTTGTACGCACGCGTTAGGGTGAATTAATTCTTAGCCTCTTAAAATGAAGGTGTAAATCATCCGCCGTAAACGCCTTGTAACAATATAGACAAAATTATTACCGTAAAATAACGAAATATATTGCTTAGTTTATTATCAAATTTTACTCATTGGCAAGCAAATAATTCACAAAAATAAAAAGCTATTTTTATTCAGTTTCATCGTAAGAGAAAGAGAGAGAGAGAGAGAGAGAGTTTTACAAAATGCTGCAACGCCCGAAAAAATATAGAGCTTTTGCTCGTGCGTTCTATATAGTTCTAGCTTTATCGCGTTTTCTCTCGCTTTCTCTCTCTCTCTCTCTCTCTCTCTCTCTCTCTCCATCGTGCTGCTCATCCGAGAGCAAAACTACGTGAGCCAATTCTCACTCTGCATCTCGGGCTGCATAAAAGTACGATAACACACACAAAAAAGTAAAAGAGAGAAAAGAAAGAAAAATAGTTGCTTTATTTTTTGCTCGTACTCACCAACAACGTTGAGATGTATAAAGTGGCTCGTGTGAGGAGTCGTGGACACTTGGCACTCGTAGATGCCGGAGTCCCGGTGCTGCGGATACTTTATCTGTAGCACCCAGTCGTCCGAATGAACGTGATGTATCGCTCGGAAGCGCTGGTCGTTCGTGTATGTGTAACGGCCGATCGTCAGCAGGTGAATGTCCCTGTGTCGCACCCACGATACCTGCGCAAATAAACCAAAAGCCGCCTCGTGAGCTTAATGAAGGCCTTAATCTCTTTAAATTTTAACTGCGAGAAATAGCGAGAGGCCAGGATCGATGGACGATCGTCTAAAAATATACCGGCTCTCGAGCTGCTAATTGATCGAATCAATTGTCCGAGACTTTCGTCGAATTAAAGCAGCAGCGGTACCGCGAGTCATTCTTCCCTCGACTCTAGGCCGTGAAACCAACCCCCTGCTTCCCTCCACAGTCCACATACTCGTACCAATACCCACACACTCTCTCACACACACGTACACACACCTTGTACACGATAAGCCACTCGTGCCGTTTAAAATTGCAGGAAATGAAGCCTTTCGCGCGGCGAATCGTTCAATCGATACACTACTTCTGTACAATTCTCCCTGTATGTATATGGCCTCTGGGCAAAATGAGAGACGCTGCGCGATGCTGCGAGAGAGAAAGAGAGAGAGAGAGACAGACTAGAAACGTATAGGATAGATCGTCCAGCTAGAGTTGACCACAATTAAATTTCCGTAAATTGTTCCACACACACTAGACCCTATCGCACGTACGTGAGCTAATTCTCCGAAACTCGTAGCTTATTCTTTATCAGGTCCCATTCATTATTGAGCCTTTTCCGAAAGTGCGTCAAGTCTTGTTTCTAGCTTTCGAGGGTACTCGTTTTTTACTAAAATTATTCACTTAACTAATTATTCATACTTGCTGCAAAGAAAAGAAACCTATTTCACTTGCGTTCTCTCTCCATCTCTCTTTACAAAAAGTTTCTTCGACTTCATGGAAAAAATAAGGGGAAATATATTTTTCGTCAGTTGAGAATGTCAAACGAAAAAGGGTTGAAAAAATTTTGACATAAGTTCCGAGCATAATAATAGTTTGCTTCCTGTAATTTCAAGACTGTAAAATGAAGTAATTTTGTTTTTCTCCCGAGTTTCTTTCAAGCCAGCGCAAAGTGCGTAAAGCGTATTTACTTTATGTAGGAAAAAAATTTGAAATACGAAATTTAAGAAAAGAATAAATAAACTTTTAATCTCGTACTCTATGCCAGCGCGATTTAAAAAAAAATAATAAAAATAAAAAACAGATAATTTCAGTTTCAAAACTTGAGCGAAACCTGTTGAAAACTGTTGAATATAAAAAAAATGAAGCTTCACATCTACTTCTCTAAAATGCAATATCTCGAAAAAAGAGGCTCGAAACTCAAGAGTAGCTTTCCATGAGAAATTAGTTAGCGGACAAATTAATTCGATAGTTAATTAACGTTCTGCAAAGAGAAGAGCGATTACGGCAAACTTGTGCCTTGGAGATTGTTAGTAGTTACACTCTTATTGCAGTTCTCACGTTCGACGCGTGCCAGCTTACTCGTCGCAGTTTGAAAAAAAGTTGTAAAATTAAAAAATCATATTATAGCTGCGATGTTTGAGTTTCTAATGGTGAACGAGTGTCTCGAGTTATCTGACGTTTATCAGAGAAAGAAAAAAAATAGCTAATCAATGAAGACGAGACGAGAGCTTCCGAGACGCAAGCTAGTGTATATCTTGTACCTTGCACTCTTGCTTTCGCTTGAGTTTCCAGGCAATAAAGTCTTTTCATGCGGTACAGCAGAGAGTTAGAATATCTACACACGCGTAGGCGAATAAATATACAGATATAGACACCCATGCGCACACATCTCCTCAGAGTAGGGAAAAAGCTCGACCGCAAGAATTTTTCGATTCAGCGAATTTCCTTTTTCCACGCATACTCTCGTCGAGGTAAAAAAGAAGTAGCGGTGGCGGTGCTCTCGGCAGCAAAGGCGATTCGCCTTTCTTATTGACGACTATACATCGAGCATACGCGTGGATAACAAATTGCGAATTCGAGGATACGAGAAAAAGGCATCTATTTACTATAGACGCTGGCGTGCGCGTGTGTGTCTGTGCGAGTACGAAGCGCCACCGTACAGTTGCACGCACAGACCTATTTGCTATTCGAGTGCTTTAGCACTCCTCCTTGTACGTTTCGTTGCTCTTTCTTGGCTCTCTTACGTTTTTTCTCACACTATCTCCTCCTTTCTTATTTTTATTCTACGAGTGCGCGAGCGATCTGCGAAATAGCCCCGTATATATACTTGCCAGCTCAAATGTTATACACCATAGCCCAGTTATGTACTTGCTGCAGTTGGGGAAAAACTTCCTTTAAGCTCGATGGAAGTACGACATTTACTGCATTGCTTTTTTAGATGCGAGTGTATATTTTTTTCTACAATATAATGAGAGGAAGGATCGATTTTTTTTATCAACAAAAATTTTGCTTTGCGCATTTGTAAGCTTTTAGAATATTTTTCAGAAAAACTTCAAATTTGAAAAGAGAGAGAGAGAGAGAGAAAGAAATAGCACGGTGTAATCGTTAGCCCCGTACGTGCGCAGTTCTTTAGTTAACCTTACAAATACGAGCTTGAAAGTTTTAGCAGGCTCTGGTGTACGGAGCTTTGCACAGGTGCGTATATATGCGGTGGAGGCTAGTGCGCGTACACACACACACACACACACACACACACATATAATACGTATATAGATCGCAATTGCAGAACGGCTGGCGGAGTTTTTAGTGCTCGAGTTAATGGCTACTCGGGCAATAACAGAGAAATAATTAACACGTGATTGTGAGTGGTACTGCGGATTGTACTCAGTTAACGAGGCTAACATCTACCGTGCCGAGCTCACCTATATACTTATATGCCTGCCGCCTATACACGCGGCACGCATATGTGTGCGTGAACGTAGTTGAATTTATTGCGTCGTTGTTGAATTTAGCTTCGGCTAGACCAAATTAAAACATGTTAATTTATGATACATACCGCACTACGTGCAACGGATATACGCCATGGAAAAACCTCTTGCCCCCCCCCCAAACAGCACGGGCGAGAATATTGCGTTCATTTTATTTTAGCCAAGATAAAATTAAAAATATTACTATTATCACCCGGCTTAGAAACAGCAAAATTTTTAAAAGACTTTTTCTTTCAGAAAATAACAGGCACGCCGCAGCGCTGCGGTCATATAACAGTCTTATTTCAAACGGAAAAGCATGAGTTGTACACGTTAGGAGTAAAGCTCAAAATTCACAAACTTTAGATGTACGGCCTTGGTCGTAAATCATAAAAATAAGTAACAGCAACGGCAGACTTCACTGCTATAGTAAAAGAAAAGAACGCTGCAAAGCAAGGAAGCCAGTCATAGGTATAAATAAAAATGCAACAAAGCCAGGGCGAAAATTAGAGAGCGAACCTGAGAAGTCAAAAAGAGATTTAGAAGCGATTCGGAAAACGGTGCGTACGCGTCGGCAACACACCCCTTCTCTTGATCCAAATAAAAGAGAGGCAGAAAGAGAGAACTGTAAAGATAAAAGAAAGCATACACACCAAGTCGCCGGCTGAAAATTACTGCCAACGTTTAAGCTCACCCTCTTTCAAAAGCTCGTACACCACCATGGCGGCGAGGGTGGGCTGCGCGAACGTGCGAGCGGAGAATTCGAAATGTAAGTCAAGCACAAATGTGTATATGTGTGTGGCTGCGCACGAGCTTTTCTACTACTCTTAGCACCTTTATACCTGAATCAGTTTCCCTTTCACTTCTACAAGCAACGAGCGCGAGTATGTGTGTTTGCGTCAGCTATAGCATTATGTCGGTTATTAACGTCGACGGCGAGGAAAATGGCGTAATTGTTCGCGTTCCTAGCTGGCTACGAGACTAAACTCACACTAAGCAGGGAGTAACTATGTACGATATGAAGGCTACATGTTGAGTTACAACTTACTGTCAAGTTAAATTTATCATTTTTCATGGTTTTCTTTAACCTGCCCTACAAAAGTATTTTTACCAAATTTTTATTCCGAAGAATGAAGCCCTGACCAAGTGACAATAAAATTTCCATTATGAAGTACATTAAAAAAAAAGCAAAGAGCTACACATTTGTATACTGTATGCATAATTTTGATTAATTATCAGAATTTATGTAAACAGCCCCTGGCAGTCGAAAGAGAGACATCAGCGCGAATGAGTCACACACTCGCACGTTCACTCTTAATAACGCGATGACGAAAGGTAAAAATATGCACACGGTCATTTACTCATTTTGGTCGGTGCGAGTTTTACTCATGCTTTTTTGCGTGAAAAAAACGCAAGCAATACCTCGTAAACTTCCGTACTTCTTAATTTCGCATAAGCAACCCGTTTGATTAAATAAAAATAAGTCTCACCCTGCGAATGGATTACATTTCTTAATTTGTTCATTAAAATTCGAATACAATCCTGTACGTGAGTAAAATGTGAAGCTACATTTAACGTTATATTGATTCAAAGCTGCAATACGCAGTATATATCGTGGTGTAGCATTGAATTAAATGTTTGATAGATTGCTCGAAGTAACGTTATACAAGATACAGTGTATGTTTATATTTTATAAATGAATTTTTTGTTTCGTTTCGAATTTTTTTACTAAAATGAAACTAAACAGTCGCTACATTGAATCATACAAGATAATGGCTATCAACCTATCTCAAATTATTCTTTAAAACATTTGAATAGAAGATCTATAAATTATCGAAGCTCAAGCAAAAACCTAGAATTATACTGCTGAACAAAAGCTGATGTTGCAAATGATGAAAGAATAAAGAAGTCAAGACAGAGAGATCTGAAATCAAAATAAAGGCGGACTCGCTCAGAAAAGAAGTCACTCCACGAGCTAAAGTAAAATCAGCAGCCACCTTCCAGTGGACGCTTATAGAAGATATAAAAGAAGAAGAAGAAGAAGAAGAAGAAGACGAAAAAGCCTCGAGGCGCCTCGTGTACGCGTATATATATCTGCAGGTGCAGTCATACAGCCAATTTCCATTGACTTGGCTGCAGTGACTAGCGTTTTGACCTCGCTGCTGCTGCCACCGCCTCCTTGCTGCTACATTGGTAAATATACTACGCTCTATCGATCCTCGCAGCGCTGCATACACACGTACACATCCTCACACGCACACATACGATAACTGCGCGTGATTCGCCAGGTTAGAATTTTTCTCACAATAGGGGCTGCAAAGTGTGATGGATGGCCCGTAGCTATATACAACTGCACCGATTTTCATGGGGTTCAAGTGTATGAGTGCGTGTGTGTGTGCGCGCGCGCGCGTGGGTTTTAATTGGCGATGAAAGCGATTCTCTGCGTTCCCTCGTTTCTTTTTTTTCTCGATTATGTTCCGTAATTTTATGAAGCTGATTGACGTTTATTAAAAGCGCAGCTAATGATTTTCGTGCACTAATAATACGCGAAAAACGAACGAGAGCTGAAAATTTAATAAGTGTAATTCTAGCTAATTTGACGCACAGCGGAGAGCTGCAGAACAAAATAAAACTGGCAGTATTCAATGTTCATAGTATGCGAGGGCGCAATGATTAAAAAAAAAGAGCACAATGAGCTGAATACATTATTTCAAAAAATACAATGATGCAGTTTATTTATATAGATTTTCAGTTTCCTTAGTTTCTGCAGCACAACGGCGCACGTGAATATAGTAAATTTTACAACGCTGTTCAAAAATTGTATCAACCATAAAGATAGTTTTTGTTAAAGCTATTATTTTTTAACACTTATACTAGAAAATTCATTTGTTGTAGAATTATTATATCATTCTACACGGCTATTTGGCATAATCGACTAACTTTTCAATTCGCTTAAGTCACAACTAGAAGGGGAGAAATTATCGGAGTAGCATGTATATATATAAAACGACAGAAGCCCATTGTAAATGTGCATATTATTCGTGTTTTCGAGTATAATAGAGCAGCAAAGTTTTCTCCTGGCCTTGCAGTGCGCGAGTTTTGAGTGATAAATATAGTTTAATACAAGTCCAATGTGTTGGACGAGGATGGATGTGACTTTTCGACGAGTGCATGTGTAGTATAGTTATATACGTACGCGCTATATAAAATTTGTGTACATGCAATACGGGAAACTGGCAAAATTACTTCAGACCAGAGACCGATGCAATTTAATATTTGGCAAAATATTACTTTATACAAGTTAATTTGGTTACAGTAATTTCGCGAGCTGTAACTATATGTACTGGCGCCCTCCATGTTCGTACATAACATAAGCAACTCTCGGCTGCTGATTAAAACAATGTGAAATATACGAATAATACGAATGTACGTTTGTTTTTTGAATTTTCGAATTTTCCATAGCTGCAATTTGATTGCGAAAACAACCAACAACAGACACACACCCAGACGAGTTTTGCAATCGCAGTGCCCAGCTCGTCTCTCAAAAAATGTACAGAGAATACGTGGCTTCTCTCATTAATAAATCATGCCTCTTAACCTAATTTAATGGACTATAGAAAAGCTTGGCTTATCTCGGATTATGGCGCTGAGCGCGAGAAGTAAGTTTTTAGCCGTCCCGGTGCATACAGTCATTTTTTCATCTCGGCGCATGAATGTTAACTCTTTCCGAAGCGCGAGACGTGCCCGCCAATTAGCCATATTTTTATGGCCGTAGCGAAGACGCGGCGGAAAAGGTGACGTTTGATGCTACACCGCAAATAAAAACTTTTTTCGTGCCACTATAAGTACTGTACTGCAACTGTAGGTCAATTTAATTTAAAAGATGCATATGATTTATTCAGCCAAATATGGTTGCATAAGAATAAAAGGTAAATTGGATTTAGGAAAAAAAATTTTTTTTTTTTCAAATAATATCTGATAATTGTTAATGTGAAAAAAAATTAAATTTATTTCAGACCTACCAAATTGTAGTAAAGATCACAAAAAATTGCAGAACATCTTCAACTTTGCTCGTTTGATTGCAAATTTTTCAAAGATAGCAAACAAAAAAGGTAGATGGTAAGAGGGGTAGAACGACACTTTCAAGATAATTATGACCTCTTCGGTCTCGAGTGTAATTACATGAAGAAGAGTATTTTTTATGAAGCTTTTGCGTAGTTTAATCGAGGTAAGAATTATTAGTTTTTATACTTCGTCTGACTCTAATGACTTTTCTTCCCTGTTATACCTACAGTCTGTATTAATCAACTTGTGAGCCTGTACTCGAGTCAAAATAACACCGACGCGACTCTTTCTCTCACAGCTTCTTCACCCTCAACTTCGAATGGGGAAAATTCTTTTTTTTTTCACTAATAAACTCGTCTAGAGTAGTGGCGCAAATTAAAAAGCCTAGGCTCATCTGCATTTTTACATTGAAAAACGCGCTCGCCCGCGTCTAAATAAAAAAATTTCTATTTTTCCATCTCTCGCGCGTAAAAAACAAAGTCCATTTGAATTCCTCCTTCTTTCAATTACACTCGCTTGGCTTTTCTTTGGCTATCTTCTTCGACTACTTTCTATTTTTTTTCTCTCTCTCTCTCTCACAAGCGTATCTCTTTATCCGTTCGACAGTCGTCATTCTGTCTTTGACTTTATGCGACACTTACAGAGGCAGTCGCAGTTTCTCTCTATATTCCTGCTATTTACCCAGCACTCGATCATTCCTCCTTACCGCGAAAACCTCTTTTACTCCGATCTTGGATTTTTTTGTTCCCAGGTTTTCCTATGCTCCAGCTGCAACTCTCGAGGGCCGTAACCATAAACATACAAGTCTATGGAGCGACTATATACGCGCACGTGCGTGAGCCTGAGCGTGAGTATGAATGTGCGGGTGTGCATGTAAGCCGTCGTGTCAGCGAATGGATAAATTTGCAGTAGCCCGAAAATGCTTCGGTAACACATTCGTGCATATACCTGTCAAATGTATATTATTATGCAGAGAAAGTGTGACTTGGATGCAGCACGTAACCTCGAGACGTAGGAAGATATTTTTCAGCGGTACGACGCCGGCAAGATTTGAATTTTCAAATACTCCAAAAATAAAGATATTTGCTATTCGTAGGAAAACTTTTTGACTCTGAATTCCAGCGCGATGCCACATAAATATGTTTTTCATTACGTTATAATGATCCGTCTGTACGGGGAAAGGGGGGAGGACGGGCAAAAAAACGATATTTCACACAGGTAATAGTAGCTCAAATGGTTTTCCGATTTGAAATTGATCGAAATACGCGTGTTGGAATACAGAAAAATATACGCAATAAATACATTCTGGGAGCGTACAAAACATCCTTGGAAGTGAAATATGCCTACTATATGCCCCCTCTTATTCGCATTACTTTTTCTCCAGCAAACACAGAGACGATCGCGCGTAAAGGCAATCAGTCATCTTGGGAAATTTTTCACCTCCAATAGTATCGGTGGCAATTACGATATATATATATACCGCAGAATTCAATAGCAGACGTTCGATGGAAAAAAACTTTTCTTCTCGCTCGCTCGCGAGAGAAAACTTCCGATTCATGGCTTGATATACGGAATACAAGCCACGCTCGTCGTAAATTATCCAACCGATAATACCGAACTCTCTCTCCTTCTCTCTTGTGCGCGCACCCGTGCATACATACGCACGCAACACTTTTGCGTCGAGCTAACACAGTGGCACACATGAGCGCCGAGGCCACTGTTAATATAAGCAGTTTTACTCGTAAATACATAATACAGGCGCTGCGCACACATAGTTGTATGAAGTATTGCATCAACACGAGTAGCTCGGATGTATGCTGGTATTAAGCACCCTCGAGTATTAATAAAACCACAAATACAATTTTATGCGTGTACGCAGTGCAGCAGCGCGCGATTCTTCGCTTATTTTTTTCTCTCTCTTCCTCTCTGTTCAACCCTTTTTTCCCGGACCTGGCGAGCTTGTTGTTTACGCCAGTTAAATAAACAAACGCGTGAAATTACGACTAGGCAATTTCATAGAATGCTCACGTAAATTGTTTATTAAAGGCGAATTTCGTTGCTGAAAAAGTCGCAGCGATATATGCATCTAAAACCCCAGGCGCGTAAACTCCATCCCATATATTTCAAACGAGATACACGCGCATTTCGTATACATATATATATAAAGTTACTTTTTCTTTTCCCTCTCTTTCCACTTCATCTAGGCATGCATCTCTCACAAAACATCGAGCATAAAGTGTATCGACTTTTCTTGCGGGTAAAAAGCTCGAAACCCACCCCACACGTAGCGTATTGCATCGCTACCCGTATAGCACACGCATAACACACACACACACACACAGACACATACATAGAACACATAGAGAAGTTGTTATGAGCGCGCGTGACCTACAAATAGAGATAATCCAATGAAAGTGTGCGTTGCCTGCCTGCCTGACTGCCTGACTGCACTTGCTTGCCATAGCCGAGTACATTCACACGCACACACGCGCACATACATACCGCATATATTATATCATACGCGCTGCACAATGTAGCCTACGCGCCTGAGTTTGCAAGCACGAAATTAATCATATCCTGTATCGTTTCATTAACTTAACCTCTCGCGCCGAATACCTATATCTGCCGCGAATGCCGAATAAGGGAAGAAAAACCTCAGAGCTTGAGTTGGTGCGTTGATGAAATTAGCTAACGACTAACCGTTCCATACGTAACAAAGAAATCACTGCAACGCTCGTCAATTGCTTAGCAGTAGTGATGATTTTTCAGCTCTTTTATTTTGAATGTCGCTTAAAATCGAATTCAAGATATACACAAGCGTATACTTTGCAATTTTATCGGTGCAGGAAATAAAAATTTCGACGAGTTGCTTTCGCGACGCAATGCGCAGCAACTGTCAGGGGATGGGGTGAATTTGCCTTTCGTGTCACGTCAAAGAGCTGCCTCGGCAAGCTTCGCGTGGTGCGCGCATCGTAAAACCCACCATAGAGAGCAGAGTTTCAACGACGAAGATATATATTTATGAAAACGCACCGATGCTGATCGAGACTCGACGATAATTCGGTTGTAGCTCGATAATCTTTTGATTAAAAATTACAAGCGAGCGAGATTAAAAGCAGGGAACGAGCCAACTCCCGAGGCCCGTCTCGGATTCAGACGCGAGAGCAGCGAAAAGTTGAGCGATTCCAGTATTCCAAACTGATATTAAAACTTTAGAAGGCGTGGCTCGGTCTGCGCCTCGCTCACCAATTAAGACTAAAGACATCGAAGATAGAGTCAAACCGAATATACGTATAATGCAGTCGCTGAGGAGCAAGCCGATAGATCGAGTCTTCGTATACCCTCGAAACAGATAAGCTACAAGGAAATGTACATACATATACATAGGCGAACGAGTCTTCGGGCAATTAGCAATTAACGAGATTCACCAGGAGAAAAGGAAGAAGGGGTAAGGGGTCGAGAGCCTGTACACCACTAGCAAGTAGCACCTCAAGCTGATTTAACCACCTGGGATAGTCCATGAGTGTATATTCGCCATATCTTATTAGGCTGGAACACTTGGGACTCAGCTGTTTGAGCTTTCCAAGCTGCTGTAAATGTATATTATCGTTTTGTAAAATCGTTATAGGCCCATCTCGTTATACCAGTAGATGTTGGACGTAAAGGGCTACATTATGAGCAGAATTCGCGCGGCAGAGCAAGCAATGCGTATATTGGGACACACACACCTTCAACCCGTTTGCGAGTAATTAAATTCCTGATGACGTTCCAAGTAGACGGCAAAATTGATTTGATTAGCATTGATCAAGTCGACTTTATGAATGCGCGCGAGTGTACTAAAAGTAAAAGTCCAAACTGGTAATTACCGCTGCATGAATTTAAATTTGCCTCCTGTTGTAACGAATAATGACGACTCATTTTGTATATACACTCGAATAATAATCATAGTGAAGAAAGTAAATTAGATGAACATTAATTGACTCGAGCGATGTATTACGATTCAAACGCTAATTAAACTAACTTTTTCTTTAATATTAAATATATCGAGCTGACGGAGTTCAATATGCGACCAGCTATCACTAACAAATAATAAGAAGTCTTTCAAGCAAATATCGTCTGTACTTTTAATTTTGTTTTGTTTTTTTAATCTCGTGAAATCGATCGAAAAGAAATTTTTTGACTGTAATTTAAATTTGAGCGTGAAAAAGCGGTTTAAAGTTAATTTGATAAAAGTTTTACACTGGTTTTATGAATTCAGTGAAGCAGTGAAATAATGAAAAAGTAAGGTAGATAAAATGAGTCCGTTGGATTTATATACGCGAAAATGTCAATACTATCAGACTTTCCAAATACTCAACTGATATAATGAAGAGAGGGTTTTAATTTGCACAGATCTTAATTTCAGTGTAGCATGTCGATTGCGTTTTCGCTTATGTTAGATATGTACCTATGAAAGAGCCGAAAGCTTTAACCAAATTAAATCTTAATTTGTGAAGTGCGCAGAAAGCTTCGAGAATTGCACATATAATTAAAAAATAATAATAAAAACAAATAAAGATTCACTAGGAGAATGATGAAGAAAAATAATGTGTGAGTTTGCGCGTGAAATAATCATGAGCCGAGGCGGAAAAGTAGCGTGTATATTGAATTAAAAATGTATGTGTGAAAGCTCAGCTACAGCTATATATAATTTTTTAGTGAAGTTTCTGTTTTACCGAGGCATTTTTCAACTTGAACAAGTTGACATTTTCTTTGAGAATCTATACTTCCGGCGCATCAAATAACGAGATAAGTCGATCTGAAAATGTATTGTAGGCCTCAAAGATAAGAAAAAGTATAAGAAGGAGGAGCCCGTCGACGCGTGTAGGATACGTAAGAAGAAGTCCGGACGCCGTTTTTCGCACCTCTCACAATGTAATGCTATCTATTGGCCTCTCTTTCGTATACCCTCTCTCTAGAGCCGCACTTTATATATGTGCTGCAATTTCCCGTGTCGCTGAACTATAGAAAGAATTGAATCTTATACTTTTTGAAGGCGTTTCTAAAACGAAATAGACAACTACTGTTGCACGCCAGCAGCAGCCTGTCAGCTTCGAACTGTATATGCTATAAAATGGAGAGGATATTGCTTTCGTGATTGAAAAATCCTTTATCGCACATATTCGGATGTGTTCTCCGTATATATACAGGTCGTACACGCTGCTTATTCTCGTCTCTGCTATCCAAAAAAGAAAAAAAAATTCTCCGAGATACGAATGTAAAGTCCGTTTAGAAATAATTACGAAGCTATCGCTCAAACTTGCGTGAAGGGAAAAAGAAGGGAAAGTAAGCCACGTGTATGTAATGCAACCGTAAAAGGTCACGTATACATCATGACGAGATGATAGCTTAAACTAATTAGTTCTCTCGCTTTTTTCGCGCGCTCTGTCTTCTCTCTCTCTCTCTCTCTTTTTCTGACTATGTGCACACTACTCACCGTTTTGTTACCCAAGTTTTTCACGCGGCAATTAAGGTAGGTCGTTTTTCCCAACAAAGCTGTCACGTTTTTCGACGCCGACTTGTCGAAGTACGGGCCGGACGACCTCGACGACGACGATTCGTCCAACGCATTTTGGTACGTGTCTGAACTTTTGCCGTTGCTAACCGCAGCAGCACCACCGACTCCATTGGCATTGCCATTGCTCGTGTGTAACAAACTGCTCTGGGCCACTGTAACATAGGAAAAATTTGCAATGTTTACCAATTGATCATAATATTAAGCTGAAAATAAATTTTTTTATTCTATGCAATTTTTATTAGGACTCATATTATTGTGCGTTTATCCACGTGTGATAATTGACCTACTTGAATGAACAAATACGAGCGCGTGTATCATCTCAATGAACAACATTTTGCCGAGCAAATCTAAACATAGAGCCATTCCCTGCTGAGATATTGTTTTGTTTGAACTAGTTTTTCTCCTAATTTTAAATGAAAATTTTCTTTTCGTATATATCATGGTAAAAAAAGGAAGCATAAAAATGTCAAAGAATTATGAAATTAAAATGAATTACAAGCGAAAAAGTGTTATCTTGGATTGCTAGGGAATTAAATGCAAATTTCGCATCTCTTGCTCGCTTGTCGTTGCGAGCTGATTTTCTGACGCGTACACTTATTTTACACTCTTATCGGTTTTTTTCGTGTTTTTTTCGGGTGCAGTTGTTCACCCTTGTTCATTTTAAAGTAAACATGAAGATAATTGTTTAACTAGGTTCAACGTTAAACTTGGTGCAAACTGATAATACGCAATTTTTCAAAAGTAAATTTTTTTTATTAAGTGTTGCTCATTTTTTCTAGATAAACGAATAAAATTACGCGCCACTTGCTATATTAGCAGGAACGTGATTAAATTTTCATATTATGTTTTTGGTTTTAACACCAAGTATTATATATATCAGCTAATGCAGCAGCAACACTTGAGTCGAGTTTACAAGAACTGCAACAACAGTTGTAAGTAGGCCAAGAAGCTTACATTATTCACGAAAAAAAAAGTCGAGTACGTGGGTTTCACTTCACCTCAAAAAAATATTCCATACACTCTTGACTTTTATTTATATAAAAATTTTACCGGAGTCTGGTGGAAATTTGCTCTATTTGAAATGAATGAATGGGAAGTTGAAAATAATTTTGAGATCATCAATAAAAATTAAAAGCTGATGGTTGCATTTTACCGCTGTTACTGTTTGAATAATTAGAAAGAACATTTTTTATATCATTGAAATTGTATTTAAATTAAAAAATTGATATTAATTTATCCAGTGATTGACAAGGTATTTGGTATCTCTATCCTTCTCCGTAAATTTCTTGATGAGTATTCTATTTACTCTGAAAATCTTATTTTCTTGAAACACAATTCACCCTGGGATCTTCGTATGTGAAACTGAACATTACCAAACCTTGTAAACAAAGACAATATATATACATATATACTTGCATTAGTGATGCTCTTAACTTGAGATGGCTGGGTAAAACAGCAGCAATAGCAGCAGCAACAACAACATCGTCATAAACACTATGTCAATACTCTCAGTTACATACAGACGAGGCAGCGGGTACGTCCGAAGACTCAGTGAACCACCGATCAAAGATCCATTAGAGGGCTACGGGAGCAACTTCACCTCGCGCTTTATCTAAGCCAACGATGCTCCATTAGGCTCGTATCAAAAGGAGATGTATACATGTATATATATTGTGTACGTATACACCAAACTTTAACTCCAAGGCCTAGACAGTTCACCTACACAGAGGTTTTTTTTTGTTACTCTATCACCCAAGTATGTATGTGTGCGAGTGTCTTTGGCTATGTACGGGGGAAAAGAGTTGCTGCTGCGCGAGAAAGTCGCGCGGCTCGTAAAGTTGACAAAGTCTCGTCGTGTATAGGCGAAAATCCTCCCTTTTTTTCTTTCTCTCTCTCTCTCTCCCTCCTCCTTCACTAGCTTGAACTTTTAGATTTTATGGGCCTCTCGTGAGAGCTCGTAAAAATTTTGTTCTCTATAGTGTGAATATATGTACACGGGTAAAAGATGTTATAGAAAAGGCCTCGCTCTACGCTATACGACTTTTTTGTTGTTTAGAACAAAGAAAAACGACAGCTGAAAATGTATTATACCGTCCACCTGTTTCATCTAAAATAATTATACTTTTAAAACTTGTTCCGATTTAAAGAAAAGATTAATTCCAACAAAGTTAGATTTGGTATTGATTTTTTTTATGAAATTCGGTGCTCTTGTGTACGTAAATACAAATCAATTTTGAGGACGAAAATTGAATGAGGAAACACTTTATACATTACATTTTTCCTTACGAGGCATTCGAGTTTGAAAAACAAGTAGGATAGAACTGCTTTAAAATTCATATTCTTTTAACTTTTTCGACGTTTAAGACGCTCAACTTCTCTAGCGTAAAAAGGCAATGCCATACGAGCAACTGTGTGTATGCCGTAGAAGAAAATGGAGCTACTGCGTCGCTGAAAAAGTTTCTGCAAGCTAAACGCGCGACGCGTGAATATTGGGTGAGATCGGAGCTTTTTTTGCGTCGCGCACGAGCACTGTCATGAATTTAAAATTTTGGTGTTTATACGCTGCAAAACAATAAGTTTTTAAATTGTTTGGAAAAAACAAACTTTATACCTCAAGAAGTACTTTGGGAAAAATTTTTACATCAACAATATTATTGTATGCATGGCAGTCAATATTTGCCTTTCGGATGTCGCTTCTTCGCTCGAACTTTTTAATTTCTCATCTTGCCTCTTTCGACTAGATAAATATTTGCCAAACACCCAAACATTTGATTGCTCTCCAACAAAATCTCCGAATTTTCCTTGACGAAAAATCACGATTAAAGCGGAATTTAAATTACGCGACACGCATAAATCTTTAAACATACAGTAAACCGGAGGAAATAGTTTATGTGTATGCACGAGCTGCAGCAACGCGTGTAGCTATAATGCAAATACCACGATGTGCAATTAGCCGCTAATGGAAAAATGAAAGCGTACGATATAAGCGGCGCTGGAACAGGGAGGCTGAGATAATCGAAATAATTCGACGTATGCGAGTAGCGTATTGTGGCCTGGGCTCTGCAGGAATTAACGATTATGCAGATATATATTAATAGATATGGCCGAATCTCCGCGAAATCCAACGCCTAAAAGACATTTTTTTTTATTTACATGAAAAATTTGTTGTTTCAGATAGAGAAAGTAGAAAATAAAGAAAATAAGCATCATGTAGTGCATAAGAATTTTTCAACTTTATATACGATCTACACCAACTAGACGTAGTTGAATGGAGTATGAAACGACCGAAAAACGAAACGCATACGTATGATATTTACCTTTAGCGCATAAGATGATTTTGTATGTTTGCTGAGCAAAGCTAAACAAATCGAAAAGACAAATACGTATTTCTAGCTTGATAAATACTGATCGAACCGAATCGATGTTTAAGTTGAACTAATTATAATATCAAAATGGATATCCACCTAAGTAAAGCATCAATCAAGAAATTGAGCAAGAGATGGCGAGAGCATATTAGATTTCGTATTCTATCGATGTTTGGTTCGATACTAATCAACATTTTATACGGAGATCATAACACATTCAAAATTAATGTACACACGATGGAAATTTTCAAAGCGTTGCGCAAGTGCAAATAAACAACTGCTGCAATAATATGACAATGCATTAATATGTTTGTATAAAATTCATATTATTTGAACTTATTATGCAGTTTCACGTGCCGACGAGAATTCCCTCGCTGGCGCTATATATATTTATTTATCGATGTTAAGCTACTGGTGGAGCTTTAGCTGCGCAAGTTCACCTGCATACATGCGTAGCATAAGCCACAACACCAAGCACTGGCCGAATAGAGCGTATATATGTTGAATTTACTATATAGCTTATATAAATTTATTTTGTGAGCTATATATACCTCCCTCTCTGCTCTCCCTGATAATTTGCCGATGAAAGAAATTTACTTTTATAATGCCTGCTTGTTACGTGCGTGAATAACAATTACTTCCGTCAAGAATACAAATTAATATATTCAGAACGTTCAAATGAGAAGTACGAGTTACCCTCAAAGAGATAGTATTGAGATATTAGCACAGTATAGGGAAATAAAGTTATTCGTGCAGTTGCTAAAACAATTAGTAGCAGCGATTGATGAATAACAAATGAAATAGGAAGGAAAAAATTGTAGCTTTGAAAGTGTCGCGTAGTGGCGCGGCTGCATACAGTTGTTGTTTGAAAAAAAAGGGAGGAAAAGTTTGACCGTTGCTACATTTACTCGGCGCGCAACATGCTAGCCGCTTTTATCGATTATTGTGCATTATACGTGCGCGCAGCAAAGCTTTTGCGTGCACAAATGTATAACGCCGCAGTGGCTGCTCTTGTGTATGGGTTTTTTTTCTCCCTGCCCGAGTAAAGAAATATACCGAGTGATGGAGCATGTATACCCGCGCCGCGTGCGTCGTGACGAGAAAATCACCGTTTGTACGTTTATGTTTTGGCCAACTGACGGCTACATATAGATATATGTGCGCATTATGAGTTATGCACGAGCGTCATTTTAAATACAATAATTTTGTAGGAACCTTTTTCATAAATATGTACGGCAGTACATGATGAATTTAAAAATAAACGCCTACTGTATAGAACGATAGTATTTAAGTATGTGCGAGTACAAAGACTCTTACTCAATATTGAATTAATAATGAGAAACGCTTTGCGTTGCAGGCAAATCGCTCAATTATTTCTATCAAAACTTCATTTAGTAAAACTTTTTGTAAATTATAATTTAAGGCACGATCAAGGACAGTGCAGGACATCAATTTTAATACTTTCTAATCACATCAGTTAAGGGTGAAAGAACCTCAAAATCATTTTCCGTATCATACCCGCTTCAATTGTGAGTCGTGAGTTTTATTTCGGCAGTGGTCCCGGGTATTTCGTGCATTCGTTCAAGCGCACGAGAGGGAAAAGAAAGGGAACTTCTATTTCCATTAAAACTCTTGGAGTGTATACTTCCTCTGAAAAGTCAGCAGTGGCACGATAGCGAACGGGAAACAAAGTGTAGGAGAAACTCGAAGACAAAATAAATACGCGCAGAATCGCAGCGCGCGTGTATAGGCGAAGACAAAATTGAGCGTATCGCGTTGCCAGACGCGCTCCTAAGACTTTTTCTTTCGGATCCTTCATCGACTAATATCCGGTTACGCAGCTGATAATGAGCAGAAAATGCGCCCGCTCGTTGAATCACCGACGAGCGTTATGCTAGCGAAGAAGTTACGATTGCAATATTCCCTAATGAGATATATTGTTCCACGCGAAATTGGCCAACTGTCAAGACTTTCCGCCTTATTACGCTACAGCTGTTATTGAACACTGTTTCACTTATGTATTATATTCATATACGTACGCTCACATGCATCTGCAGCTGAGTGAGGAATGATTCATGTGAGTTTCTCTAACGCTTGAGTTATATTTCAATCAGTTTTCTAAGAAACTTATTTGCTTTAACTAGTTTTAAAACTGTTTTAATAGTTACGAAAATTATTTAATTTTCAACTTGGTCTAGATTTCATTCACCGTATGAGTTAGGTGTTCGCAATCAAGCTCATGAAAAGATTAACAAACAATCAATGCTAATCCAATATTATAATCGTATTATTGTAAGTTACTTGAATTTAGTCACAGACTAAAAACGAAACAAAATAAAGGTAAATTAAAAATACGAAATCTATTCTAGGTAGATTCAGCCTCAGGCTACTAATTCAGATGTACGAATTATGTTCTTTTCATATTTCGATATCCATGATCATGTTCAATACTCGTATCAGAAAGAAACATGGTATCGGTTTCCAACGAAAAAAAAATTGACTCGACATTATGGAAGTAAGACAAAACATGTTATCACACGTAACACGTACGCTTCCTTGAAAGGCACAAACACCCCTTTGCGTTGACCTGCAATTACATATATGTAAATATGGCCTTTGGAATTGATCTATAATAATGATTTTGCTTCAAGATTCATAAAGCGATCATTTCTGGTGTTATTTTATGCAGTTGTTTTGGTAACGATGCAAAGTTGAGTATCAACTAAATTGTTAAAACGCTTCAATTTTCTGCAAATCTGATGTCAAATCAGACATTACAATTAAGTTAACCTATACTAAATTTGATTTGAAGTATTTTTAAATAAATTGTTTGTTGAAAAAGTTCGTTCTTAAGCTTTTCTTGACAGTGGAACATAAGTTATGCAACGAAGATTTGAAGGTAATTTTGAAGGAAAATAGCTATGAAAGTAAAAAGACAAAGAAGAATCTCATTGCGGACGAATTTCATAATATCTATTCAAACGTACACGAATTGTGAAGTACTAACGGCGATGACACGCGGAACAATTTGATATCATTTGGACGGACGTCACTTAAGTATCGTTTTTCTCAAAGTAAAACGTTTACTTCTCCCACTCTCTGTTCCAAAAGTCTCATCGATGATTCGAGAGCGACAAGCAAATTCGAAAATTCTCTTTTCATTACTTGCTGACACCAATAGGTATGAACCACGACAACGATCGTGACGTATGATTAATTTTTTTCTCTTACGTGAAATTTCTGTATTATATATATGGGGTGAAACCAAGATCAATAAAACGTAGATGATGTTCGGTGCAATTGTTACAAATTTATACGAAAGAAAACAAGAATTTCGGAATTTTTGTTCATTTATTATATTTTTTGAAAATTAAACGATAATAATAGTTTTCTTGTCTGAAAACTAGTGTTTAAAGTAAATTGAATAATTTTCAACTTTTTAATAAATCAGTTTTATGGTAAATTTTATATTTTAATGCTCTTTATAGAGTCACCATTGATCTGTTTAGAAGAAAATTAAATAGAAACCTTAGAAAGGAGATTTAAACATTTTAAGAATTCCTCTTTGATTTGGCATTCACTTAAGTCTTTGTACTCATTGATCTATACTTAAATTGTGTTAAGATGGACAACAAACTTACTTTCTAAACTCTTTATTATTCATATTTTGTTTTACTACGCTCAAAGTTTAATAGTTGTGAGATTTATTTTTTTGTTCAAATCCTTTAAAATACTCATTTTAGTTTTATTCATTCACTAAATATATATCTTTTAATTAAAGTGAGTTATAAAAAAGTTGAAATCTTGAATATATAATAATTACATTATTGATTACACTTGAAATGTTCGAGAGCTTATGAAATGGTGTTTATTTAATGTAACAGTATAGGGGTGTATCAAAGAAAGCAGCGGGTCGAGTATTCTCGATGCTATCGTGGTCCTCTCAGCAGCCTCTCATTCGAACACGTCAATGTGTGTGTGTGTGTGTGTGTGTGTGTGTGTGTGTGTGTGTGTGCGATTTCACGAATGTGAATGTGTATTGGAGAGATAGTGTATGCAAATGTAAGAGAGTACATTTATCTCGAGCTAGCCGCACGCCACGCCCATGCATTTCCTGATGCTACTGGTCCTTCCTATTGTCACATGCTATACGCGCGAATCTCTTCCACATCGAACTCTCTCTTCTCTCTCTCTTGCTCTGTCCAAACGCCTGCCAAGTTCAATACTAGCCTCTCTTTCGGAGATTTACGATTTTCAACTGTTATATTATACCTCGTGTCGCAACGGAGTATACGTTATGTGCCCTAAAAGGCGCATTTGCGAGTTTTTTTTCAAGATTCACGAGACTTAAAAAGTTAAGTCTTGTGCATGAAAAAATGTACATCTTTAAAATTCGTTACTACTAAGGATTGTTTTGATTGATTGCTGGATATTACCTAAAACCAATATTTTTGATTCACTTCCATTTACGAATCAATGCCAGAACTCATTTTTTTAAACTTTAATAGTCGATTGAAAAGAAGTAAAATATTCTTTTGTTTTCTCGTCAAGCACAAAGATTCAATAAACTGGCGATAAAATTACTTTTAGCATCAGATTCAAATTTCAATTCCGTATTTTTTTACTCAAGATTCACAATATATTCTAATCATTAAGTTAATTTTCCGAAAATACTTCATTCAATAAGACAAAATTAATTTCCAATTTTTTGATTCACTATTTTATTAACAGATGATATGTCATATGGATGTTTCAATAACATATTGCCGGTGAGATTGAAATGAATCCTCGAAATGAAAAGGATTTGAGAAGAGTAAAAAAAGAAGAAGAATTGTGAAAAGAATTCTTTTCATTTGAAACCATTGGTTTTTTTCTTTTTCGCTTACAAAATTGAAAATAAGTCCAGCACCTTTTCATATATTTTCGACAAAAGATAAGACGCACCTGCGAGGTGGCTTCATTAAAGCTCACTCGAACGAGAAGGGTCTTACGTAGGATTGATTTTTTCTCCCGATAAAACAAAAAAACTCGTGTCCTCCATCAAGAAAAGAACGAATTCCTCGGAAAAGTTCCAAGGTGTGTATACACATTTTTAGGATACGCAAGAAAGTCAATAGAGCAAAAGACTGTAAAAGTCGATTGATTGTGTGAACGTGTGTATTCCTCGAGGGCAAGATGAAGAGGAAAAAGAGGTACATAGTTGGGAAAAAGGACGTAATTCAAGGGGAAACGACGTTGGAATTGAGGACGTTTTGTAATATTGAATAAACGTTGGTCAGACGCAAAGTTTCGGTTCATTTGAAAATTCTCAAGATTTATAACTAAAAAAATTATCGTTTCTAGGGAACGCAAGTCATGCTGTAATTTTTAATGTCACCGTAAAACATTAAAAAGTTTTAGCCTGACAAATGGTTAGTACGGAAACATGAAAACGAGGTTGTTACATATTTAAGTCAACTGAATAAAAAATAAGCAGAATGAAAACAAAAAGAGGGCACGAGGCAGAAGAAGAGGAGGCATTTAACTCAATCCCGCGTTTGTTTCGGATTCTCGTGCAGAACACACACCCTCGTCGAGTACATAGACACAGACGCACGTACATAGACAGCTGCAGTACTGGGAGAAGCCACCATAATTGCACTTCTGAATTACGGCAATTCCAAACCGGTAGCGCGCTACGTTTAATATGACATTCCAAGATACAATGTGGTGAGATAGAGGAAAGATGCGCAGCGAGAGAGAGAGAGAGAGCGAGAGAGAAACTGGAATAGCTGCGACTCGGCGTTGTGTGCGTGCGTGGCACAACTTCATTTACGTCCCTCGTATATTATACACCACTTGAGCCGCAGCGTGCGCTGCGTAAAAAAGTGAAGTATAGATTAACCTACTTGAAGGAATGTGTTCGATCGACTTCGGTCAGAACACGTGTTACGTGGTTCGAGCGTCGCTCATAATTGGAAATAGCCGAAGCGCAAAAAATCAGCGCTTGGCTGTATTTATTTTGGCACGCAGTCAATCGAGTCGCATCTATACGTCCTCGCTGCAGGGCGATTTACATTTCTTGCGAGTGTAGGTCAACAGGCATTCGGCGCGGCCCAGGCGCTGCAATGTCATCTGCAGTAAATTGTTTAAGCCTGCGCGCACGAGCGTATATATTGTAATGCGAGTCGCGGCTTGCGTACTCTGTTCGGGGGCCAGCCTCTTTTATATGCGCGCCGAGACAGAACGAGAGAGAGAGAAAAGTCGAGGGAGGCAGAGAGCAAACGACCTTCTAAATGGCTCCTGACTTTTACCTTATTAATGGAGCTTCATTGGTTTTGCATTGAGAGTGCGCGCGCGACCGGACAATCTAGTCGTTAAACTTTCTATTATGCACGATATATAATGCAGTTATGCAAGTTCGGATCGTGTAGCGGAATGCAAACACGCCCGTTTAGGGCCAAAGTTTTCGCTCATGCACACGATTTTTCGATCGAACGAGTTTTGCGTGAGCATAATTTCCCCCAAACCCAAGTAATCGAGACACATTTTAACGGCAAAAATTTGATGTCATGATTCTCTATTCGTACATGCACTCATACATACACACACCCGAAACAGAAGTTTGATTCAGGTCGTGATTAATAACAAGCTGCTGCACTCGGGGGCTCATTCGCCGGCAATTTGTCAAATGTCTTACGTGCAGTCGATTATTATATATCTTTTCTCTTTTTCTGTCTCTGTCTCTTATTTTCTGTCTCTGCAAAAACTTACTGCATCGTCCAAACGCCCTTTCTAATACACTTTTTTTTAAGTAAGTCTGTTAAGATCTGTTTTTTTTTTTGTTAGCTACATTTTTTTTCTATTTCAAAAAATAGCAATGACTTGGCCCAAAAATTCGTAACGCAATCAATTAAATTGATTTTAATTGTTTGGAGCTTGGCATCATACATACGAACCTAAAACTTGGGAACAAATTTTGCTACGAATATCGATCGAATTAGTCATTTTGAACGCATACGCATCATTGCATTTGATGTTCATCAGACGCTTTGGACACGGGTAGTCTCCACAATACAATCGAGTCAATTTTTTGTTTTCTAGAAAATGCATCCATGGGTCTCGTTGCGTCGTTATGTACAGAAGCTTCTCGCAGCTGAGGAACGCAATTAAAAATAGTTACGACCAACGCAAATTGAAGATTAATTCTTTCATCACACTTTTCGCAATTGCAGTTGCAGATGAAGCGTCGCAGAACGAAGCAAAAAAAACCACATAGTAAAGCTAGACCGGAGGTTATAGTGGCAAGAAAATGTGGAGATAGGACGAGAAAAAAAAGAAAACCGTAGCGAAAATAAAGCGGCAGATCCGCTTGCTACCACTGCTTCTTCTTCTTCTTCTTCTTCTTCTCCTACTTTCTATCCAACTTTGCTTCCCACGCCGACAAACTAATTTGAATGCCGAAGACTAAGCTCTATCTTCTTTTTCGTTTGTCGTCTCTCCAATCTCATCGTTTCTTTTCTTCCTTTTCTTATTTTATTTTTATACTAGCAAGCTTTTTCTCTTTTCTTCATTTCGCCCGGGCTATACATTCCTTCTTCGAGTGTTATCTAACGTTTTCATTGTGAAGCTTTTTAGACAATCGACGTAAGTTTTTCCTCCCACTTTCATACACGCGAGGTATCGCTGACGAGGCATACAAAGTTTGCGAAAAGCATAGAGAAGCACTCACGAAAATTGATTTTTCTCGATACGACGAATTCGTGGGATAAAAATTTCGTTGCAGCGTTTATCGAGTCACTTTGCATAAACATTTCAAGTTAATTTTGATTAAAAAAGTTGGAATGTTTCTCAGTTTTCCCAATTAATTTAATTTTCTTTATGGGATAAAATTAGCGCGCTTAATGACTTGCGTTACCTTCCTTCAGCAATAAATCCGGCTCGTATGATCTAGACCGAGCCCACAACCATGGCAATATAGTCATGGAAACAGAGTGCGCAGAACGTAGAATCTTAATGACATTGACATTATTTTACGCGAACGTGCACACAAAGAGAAATATATACGACTGAAATCACAGTGGCGTATTATATTAACGTAACGAGGTGTAAAACAGGCGTTTAATGCGCGCAAATACACGATTTTTTCCCTCTTTCTACTTGAACTTTTTAATTTTATTGGAGTGTCTTGTTAGTAGCTCCTTTTTGCGCATACAACGCCAAGCATTTTTTTTCCTTGCAGTATCACAAAGATCGATTGGTTTCGTTGTTACTGGTCGATCTTTTTGACATTGGACATTAGCTTGCTCTTAATTAGTTCTCGTTTGATATTTTCTGCGGTGTCAAATATCGAGAGTACTCTATTTTCCTGTCTACACAATTTCGGCTTGGGAAATCGATTTTTTAACAACAAAACCGCATTAAAAAAAGGTCACGACTGCATATAGATGTACACAACTAGAGCAGCAGTAGTAGTAGCAGTAGTAGTAGCAGTAGCAGAAGCGGCAGCAACTGCAGTAACAGAAGGAGTCGAGAAAGCCCGAGGATCGTGGATAATTGCGAGAACATTTTCACGCGAGCGTGGGCAAAATCAGGGCCAAGCGTGCACGAGCATGCTGTATTATTGTGGTAGACGGTTTCGCTATGAAAATGCTTACATCGTCTCTCTCTCTCTCTCTCTCTCTCTCTTTCGGGCACGGACACGCGCGCGCAAAAGCTTTTGATACAACGCACACCGGTCGTATGTGGCCGAGTTGCGCTCGGCGCGCGCGGTAATGGCTTTTCCGCTTGCGGTCAGGCGAAATTCGGCGAGCGCTGAGCTCGATGACTTATGGCTCGCTGCTGGTAAAAATTTTGCGGTGCGATGCTTCTAATACCTCTAGTGTGGCCTACTACGTGCTCGGGCGCGCTCCGTTACAAGTCATTTGTCGGACCTGCCGAGCGCAAAAAGATCACAATTATATATATCTGGCTTTTGTTTAATTTCATCCCTTCACTTTTGCGCGCTATGGTAACGCATTTTTCGCTTGAATTTTTTTCTTTTTGATAATATACGTCGACTCAGACAAATCCAGTGCGAGAGAGCTGGCGAATTTTCTTATATTCAGCGATACTTTGTCGCCCAGAGTATTTTGCTCCAGCGATTCATATCCGGTGCATGGCAGACAAGAGGAGGGTAGGCGTATCTCGCCCGTGCGCGCATTTTCGAGGCGTTCGATTTGCCAATTTTATCCTGAGAGAGACGTAAGCCAACTTTATTCCACGAGTGCATTCGCAGCGTGTCACGAAAATCTCTTCATCCTATCCTTGCCACACAGAGCTACACACATCTACTCACTCACAGGCGCACATTTACACACGCACACGTCCGTACCGTGCTATATACGTCGCGTGCAAAAATCGAGAGACTGCGGATATCGGACGATAAGTTGATTTAGATACTATCTCGTGAATATATTTTTTTACCTCGTATAAAAATCTGAAAATTAAGATTATTTGAATTTTATTACATCATATAGCACGAGAAGAACATTATCAAGATGTTTTTTGCATCTCTCACTCTTGAAAAGCTAAAAAAAATACTCAAAAACGATTCATACAATATAATATTAGCAGCAAAAACACGTCGTACTCGGGAGGTACTAGAATTCTGATGAGCTTATTTAATGCCGAAAGGCCAGATGAGCGAAGAGAACAGCAGCAGCAGCAGCAGCAGCAGCAGTAATACCCACACACGTCGAACCGCAATGGGGGCTGTAAAACCGGCTAGTCGTCTGGCGTTCGGTAATTACTCGTAGATTTTAGTCGTCGCCGCAATTACTATAATGTACGCAGGAGAGCATGCAGACCTAATATTACCAGCTAAGGCCAAACTGGGTTGCATCTGACACAGCGAAACCAAGTGAATACTAATCACATCCATTACAGCACGGCGAAAACTGTCCGTTCTATATTTCATTCGCACACTTACGATTGTGTGGCCCTCTCTACGTTCGTCCATGTGTACGCGATTGTTTTGTTGGCTATGGGCTCGAGCCAGAGGAGACGGATGTAGCTCGCAGATTGGCTAATGTACGAAAGAGAAATTCAATTTTACCTCGAATTTTAAACTACTCGCGCGACTTATGTGACGTGCGAAACCATACAGCTCGATCCCAGTTGTCTTTGACTCGAGCTCGAAAATGTCAAAGCATAAGTAATGCATCATTTCCAAATATACAGCAGAAACGGAAGAAGGAAGGTGAGCACTGTCAAACGAATAATCGAGTAGAATGAAGCAGCAACTGCGGCACGCGGAGGGATTCCAGCAAATTGCAAAACTTTTTGTCCATTATGTATTATTTAAAACTACGTGTATGTCAGATTGGAAATGAAATTTTTTCTCGTTGGATTTCGTTTTACCAAATTGCTACCTTACCATTTTCAGTATATTTTGAAATACCCTTGTTGACAATTCCCAAAAGTATGCGCGCGTACATTTGTACACTTTTTCATTTTTGCGCAATAAGGGCTTGGCGCGCACGCAGCAAGCAAACACAGTACTGGATTATTATACATTTTGCCCTACTTAATTCATGTATGTGTAAGTATTGCCGATCCAAGCTTGCACGTGTACGTGTATAATATGCTAGGAAGATGAAGCGAACCATGTACACATCAAAATTGCACTCAATGTCGCGAAATACAGCAGCTATATTATGTACTCGGTGTGTGAAGACAAGGGTAAATAACCAGCCCCCGTTACGAGCAAGTAACAATATCTATATGTGCCCATACGTATATATGAGTGTAGTGTCGATGTGTATGTATAGCAACCATCATCACTGGATAAATATGCAAGTCCTAGGCAACCGAACCTTTATTAGTATTCAGTTTGTTTCGTCACGGCGCAGATGTAGTTAACCTCTCGGAGTGCGCTAACTAGGCTACCTTTACCCCTTATTTCAGCAACACCTCCACCACCACCACCACTACCGCCGCCGACGCCACCATCGGCCCCTACCCACACCTACCCCGTTTCTACCTCCCCCTTTCGCAATGATATTTTGCAATTTCAAGTTACGAGAGAGGCTGGTGTTTCTGGCATGACTCGATGGGAATATTATCGATAAACTCGTTAGAGCCCCTCTTTTCCTTCGTGCGAGCGATGAATCGAACGTCGCCTGCTGCACAGCTACTTTGAGATTTTTTTCTTTTTTTACTTGTCCTTCTGAAGCACGAGTACTTGTTACTGCATATAGAAAACTTTGATGTTACGACTAGATTAAGAACTTAATCTAGTTCTCAAGGTGTATGTGCAAGTCGCTGTTTCCCGAGGCAAGTTTTTTTGGTAGCTTTGATGTTCCGTCTAGATTCAGGATGTAATCTCGTTTCCCTAAGGTATGCTAACACTCATTTCAGTTGAACAAATTTGATGGGAAAATTACGCCGCAGTTGTAGGTAGCTCGCAAAATTTTTTTACAACAAAAAAAATTCGCACCTGCCAATGATGTATTGACGCTTCAAAAATAATCTTTGAAATACGACAAACTCTTCAAATTTTGGAAGTGTTCATTTACATATAAAAATATTATTCAATTATCAGTAACTTGGCTTATCGCTTCAAACATATGAAACCATTCAAGCCTCCCTTGAATAAGATAAAAATATGTTCTTCAATTCGGTGCGATAAGCTTACATAATAGTAAAACAGCAGCCTCTTGATAATCCTGTCTTCGTATATAAAGACACGCGCGCAGATAAAATACACATACCTGTATGCGTTGCGGCTACGTTAAATGAAATTACGAAAATTAAATGATAATATTAATCTCGTAAAATCCAAATAAAATTTTCGTTATATTATATGCCTGCACGTTTATATTCCACGGTTGAAAAATTGGATTTTCATCGTCACTATGTACTGTCGTCATGGCTTCGTCCACAGTACAAAAGAGGACTAACGCGCTTGTTGAAACTGATGAAGCAAAAATTTGAACTGATGACATACTTCGATGCTTAAAAATCTTCTATATTATTTTGTGCACGACAAACTCTTCACGTTTACTCTTACAACGAAATTTGAAGTTGTCTCCTACCTGCAATCAATTATCATTTTCCTCGTCACATAAATAAAGAACGAAGCAAAATTATAGGAAAAACTAAAATTACATGAGGCAAAAAAGAGAGATTATGTAAAGGAAATTTGCAGCTGATTAGTGAGTTTTTATCCATATTACAGCTATTCTCTCTATCTACCAATTTACGTTCATATGAAGGTTCTGTAATGATAATGCAATATGTAAAAGAAAGATTATAATCAGACATTTCCAAAGAAATATCAATGAGGCAATTTCGCAATTTTCAAAAATTTTAATGGCACTCGCTAATTATTTAGGAAATTCGATCAAACTGTTATTACAAAGTCTCAAGTGCATACGTAATGGTAAAAAGTATAATCATAATTTAATTTGCAACGATGAGCGACAAATTTTAATTAAAATTTAAATCATTGAGCATACGCACAATCAACGTCAATTAGCGTAGCCCAGGTAACTTACGTCTCTCATTGTTAGGAAATAATCGAGCTTGCGCGTCAGTTAGGGGGTAGAGCCAGGTAGCCGCGTTCCTGTGTGTATCAAAATTAATTCATCGACTTGCGGCGAGGCGCACGTCGACTCTTAGTGTTAACGCGATTACGCATGCGATCCTGCCTGACGCACCCATAGGCACGTGACACTCACCCAATCTCCGCCTCGAGACACTGCATCGCGCGTGGAAAAGTCTCCCTTTAGATACCCCGTCGTACCTTAGGCGCCACTAATGCCACATTCTCGGGCTATACGTGTTGCTATGCTACCGAACTAGCGTAGAGAGTTTCATCCTGCCAGTGTCGAATCTTCGTAGAAGAAAGAAAAAATGGTCAGCGCAAAACACATTGAAAACGCAAAATGCACTAGTGGTTTAACTTTTGAAAATTGAAAATGAAACAATTGGACTTTTGATTCAATCAACACAGGCAGTATTAAAAAATTGCAAGTGGCCAAAAAATTGTCTCATTAGTATAAATACACAGTATATATTCGCTACTAGAATTTGACGATTTCTAATCACAACATTAATTTCCATTGTGATTACATTAAGCGGAACCTATATTCGATAGATCGATATATCCTAGGCGCAAGCGGCATTACAATTTTGGCTGATTTTCTGTGTTTTGATAGTCCTCTTGTCGAGATAAACTTTTCGCAAGTGTTACATTTGTGTTAATTTTTTATAATTAAAAAAAGCATAAAAATTTTTGTCGTATCAGAATGATGTTGAGTAACACGAAAAAAAACGGAAACGTTAATTTTTATTACATTTTTAGTGCCCTTTTTATTTTGTTCAGTACATGAAAGTCAGTTTTATATTCTGAATGAATTTACAATGCAAATAATATCATCAATGCTTTAAATAAATATGGATCGTTCGTTTGTGTTAAACAACATTAAATCGACAAGAAACGGATAATTTGAAACGATTATTGGAGCTCATTGAATTGGTTCAATTCTTCTCAAAACTATCAGAGCTTATATAATATCGTTTGAAAATAAATCGAATACCTCTGCGGAAATAGATAGGTTATATAATGTCGAGATAATTTATAAGAGAAATCGTTAGTTTTCGAACACAATGATAAAAGTTTTTAATAATAATAGATAAGGAGAAATTTAATTAATGTTCAAAATCATACGTACTTTTACGTGCAGCTGCATGCATGTCTATAGATTCAAAAACATAAAGAGTGCGGTAATAAATGCGAATTGCATAATCCAATCAGAATATCATAGTTTCCCTTTTTTTTAATAGATTTATTAGCATGTGTGTTTTATATACGCGCGTTCTTTTCCAAAACAAAAGTGAAAGAAAATACAAAGCATCGTAAATTTAAATCATTTTCAACATCAATTTTCCTAATACATAAGATGAAATTCAGGTTTGATGAGTTATACTATGAGTATACCACGATAAAAAAATGTGCACCCTTCACGTACACTGTTTCCGAATATTACCTGACTATTGATTGGAAGATACGAGTTGCTTATTTCTGACCGTTATGTTTACTCTTACTTACGTACGGGCTGTTTACAATATTTTTTTTAAACAAGTATAGTTTGCGTTTCAATAACGTTATAAAATTTCGTTGTAAATTTATCAAATTCTTACTTTGTCATATTATTGATTTTAACATTTTATTATAGCATTGATGATACACACTCGAAGAAAAAGGTCATCGTGTTTTCAAAAAGCGAAGCCGGTGTTGATTCAATATCCGGCATATAACTTATCGAGGCAAGTTGCAGAACATATTTTTTGTAAAGGTATAAAAATATATTGCCATTTATAAAGAGCTAAATTGGAATATCGCAGGTTTACAGGATAGGTCGAGTCAGATCGGTATAAAACATTCGTAATACGTATGCTGTAGATGCGGCAAAATGCAGCTGGCAAACGAATTAGGTCGTCGCGTGATGATGATCGTTCTCAAGAGTATCCGCGTCTATATACGTGCTATACGTGCTCTCTATAAGTGCCGTATGAGAAATGGGAAGGAGCTTCTGCTGCGCGAGCTAGCGAGAGCAAGCTGCCTAAGAGACGCTCGTGGCATACGAGTGTCAATGACTGAAGCGCATCGAACGTGAGTCCTGATGAGTCACTTAATGGCACGGAAAGCTAACGCGCTTACTGAATTATCCTACCGCTCCACCTACTCGCTATGAAATACCTATATCGACTCTTTGCCCGCGAGCTTTGCGAAAGTCTCATCTTTAACTCTGATAATTCGTTTAAATTAGTTCAACTCCCTTTTCCCCCCTCTGTTTTGTATATTTAATTACTTGTATTTATTCATTCATTAGGCTTTTATTATTGCACACAAGTTAAAAATGATCCGAACGGTAAGCTCTGTTTGGTCTGCTTTGCATAGAATAATAATGCTTAACGGTCAGCGAGTAAACACCTCAAAAAGTAAATTGCAAGCTTATTCGATTTCTCGTGCGTGGCGAAGCACTTGGAATTACAATGAGTTCAAATCGACCCAGTTACCCTCTCGTGATATTACATCGTCGGGGTTAAAAAAACAGTAAGGTCACGTATCGACGCATGCCAGAAAATGATTTTCTCGTTGAATTACATCGAGCTCGAAACTGGCGTGTATACATACGCAAGGCAGCAAGACAAACAAACACAAACTCGAGCTCGCAAATACAATTACAAAATTACACGTGTTGTCAGGCTGACAGTAGCAAGAACAGAGATGGTGCCTACAAACACTCGCTGACGTATACACATATAGACAGGGCATAATATGCAGTACACCGGATGGAACGTGTCGCAGCTCAGTTTACAAAGATTCAAGTGTTTCGGTGCGTTTGCAGGATCAGTCAAAGTGACCTGCTTTCGATCGATGCTCGCGGCCAAAATACATTCGCTGACGTTAAATTGCTATCAACATATCTTATATCCCATTCGTGCCAGGGTGACATTTTTATTCTTCTCCAAGATCCTCAAAAACTCAAAAAAACCTATTTTATGTACAAACATAGCGAAAGAGTCAGCACTCGTATATTTATATGTATACGAAGCATAATGATTTTGCTGAGCTGGCTTCATTATGTTTATTGCCTTGGCAAAATTCCACGGATATTCCAAGGCAGAGCGCGCGCAAGCTGCAGCAGAAGCAGCTGTTCTGCCATACGAAATTTTAATTTGTCGCGCGGGCGCAACGTGTCGCAACCTAACGTACAGCCCATGCGTATCCATGTGTGTTTAGGCTTAACTCAAAGTTACGGGCTGAAATTGAATTATTAAAATTTACTAGCTTGCGATAAGTTACAGTTTGGCGAGAAATTGATATCGAATGAATTTCTCACCACCCGAGTACTGATTCGATGAATTCACCTGTGATGGCTTACCTGTAACAAAAAAATTAATTGAAATTGAATATCCACGGTTTTGTCAAATATCATAAGAGTAAATTAAAAATCGAAAATTAGCTCAGATGCATCAAAAGCACTAGTGTGCGGTTTAAAATATTCGTGGTAATTTGGCAAAGTAATTTTCATTTCTAATGACGTTTCTAACGGTAATTGATCACAAGTTTTGAGGTCCCTTTAAAACGGCAGTATACATTTTTTCAGATAGTAATAAGTCCTCAATTTTCTCTTGGTTATTTGTTGCCACTTAACCCTACACAGAAATGCATCCAGGCTATGAACTAAGGTAATTATTTTTTCGCATCTCAATCAATGTTTAATGAAAAATAGTTACTTTCTATGCACGCACGGACACTCACGCGGTCGTAAGAATTCCAGGCCGTAGATGGAAGCCATTCATTGTACAGTGGCGGCGGCAGCAGCAGCAGGGTAGTAAATTGCACCGAATAAAGCCTCGAGGGCGTGGGCCCCACTACTTTTCATTAGCTCGGTCAAATCGACACAACGCTTCACCCTCGAGAGACATCTCTTTGTTTGTGTACTATGATATTTTTTTGTCTACGCAATTGTTTTATTACATAAGCTAGATTGTAATACTATTTAGTCACAAAGTGACGAAAAAACTCTTCACTGAGCAACGAGCGCAGCAGAAGCAGGACTGCAAAACCTTTAAGGTATGTGCTATGCTTCTGCAGAAAACGTGACCCCCTCAAAGAAACAAAGATTTATCGAGTCATTCGTGAATTAACGACACCCTATTATGCGCGCGCGTGCGCATGTATGTGTATTTTAGGTCTACAAGCCAACCTCGGCTATAGAAGAGAAATCGTAATTCGACTTGAGACGCTCGTAAATGCCTGTGGAGTCGTGATTTCCAGCCTCTCTCTCTCTCTCTCTCTTTCCCTCTCTTTCTTTTTGTCCCCCTTTTTGCGCTCCTATTTTTATAACGGAACTCCGACGTTAAATCACGCGTTATTGAAGAGGACGACAACGAGCAGGCAGCGACGTCATAGAACCGTGTCTCGTAATTTCTCAGGCTACGACGCGCTTGAAATTTGGAAGGCGTTACTCTCTCTTTCTCTCTCTCTATGTTAACTTCATGGCAAATGATTTAAGAGCCTTTCGGGCCCTGGCTAATTTTACGTAATAAGAGAGAGAGAGAGAGAGAGGGAGAGGAGAAAGAGGTTATAGCGCATGGCCCGTCGACCTCATCCCCAATGGCAAATAAGTTGCGACTTTCGAGTGTTCTTGACTTAAAAAGCTTTTGAAGCTAATTTCGCTTTACTTCTCTTTTTCTCTCACTGTCCGTTTGAACTTTTGAATGATTCATTTGATTTGGTTTGATTCATGATAAAATATTATATCCCGAACCGTCGGAGCTTTATCTAAACTTTCGTACACATCATAGGATTATAATACCTTGGAAAAGCAGCGATGGTCTTTACTTGGGCAATTTCACGCTGATTTTTGGCTTCGCGGACATCGACGCCATGAAAGCGTATAATAAACATATCATAATTTGCCAGAATCTGTAAATTACAATCAAGAAGTGTATACGCAGGAGAGCGGAAAATATTTCAACGGACCACGCACCGTAATCGCAAAAGTTTTTAATAGCATTTTGTATTATTCACAATAGTTGACCTTATTTACGACTTTATCATGAGTGCTGGAATACAAGCTGCGCAAGCAATATCACCCAAGCCATCCCCAAGTTAAAGATAAATTCGTTAAAAAACTTTGGCGTATTTTTACGTTTCCGTATTTACGCGTTTGTGCACTCACAAGGCATAAATGAGAAATATGAAATAATAATTTCGAGCCCATTAAAAGCCCATCGATAACTGAGGCTCTCGCTATCTCTCTCTGTCTCTCTTTGAAGCCCTTTTAGAGGGTACGTATGAGAGAGGAGTGCGTGTATTTGGATGTAATAATGCTCATGTTGGAGTCTCGTTGGTAATATTTGCGTAAACTTGGGCTCGTAATGCGCGCTAAAACGCACGCACTTCTCTCTCTCCCTCTCTCGACGAGCATAAACACTAGCCTCTATTAAAGTGCCACCAGAGGTTGAGAGGAGAGGAAGAGGGGCGAATGTTTGATAATCATTTGGAACATCGGCTTTATAAACAAGCGTATTGCTTATCGTACTCGCGCGTTGATGTGAGATGTGTGCACGCATACACAGCCACACATCGAACAAGTTTAATTGAGCTTGTGGACTTTTGTTCGCTCCTGGAGAATAATTATCAAATTATGTACGCGAGCAATCTCATATACCATGTAGGTGTAACTGTCGATATTGTTATTCGAAAGTTTGGAAAACTACATTATAAAATCAACTCTCGGTGACTGCAGATTATTCCAAGCGATGATGAAAATAATAATAATAATGCCCGAGTCACGCGCACGACTCAAACAAACAACAAAGCAACGCGTGGCATTAGTCTCTCGACAGCTCGTGAGCCAATGTATAACAAAAGCAAACGTCCATATAAATAACGGATAGGTCGATTAGAGCTTCTCCTACTGTCAGTGGCACGCGATTTTCGCGGCCATTTAAACGCACTGCAGCATTTCGTTTTTTTTTCTTTCTCTCTCTCTCTCTCTCTTTTTTGTAGTTCCGTTTCTTTTGTGTCGCGTCCAAAAGAAGCGACAAGTGGAAAAGATTAACGTCAATTTCAATGACAATTGCCAACACACCTGAAATCGATTGTATAGAGCCAGGTCTAGAGCTGGATCAAATTTATCTAATTACGTTACGTTGAAAAGCCTGATCAATGTTTTACAACGAGCGGCGTGCCAAGGCATGCATCGAAATAATAGATTCTTTCAACTATAGTTATCTTGGCTAGTAACGCAGGAAAGAAAAGGCTCGACTTGAACTTTGCTTCATTCTCTGATGGACGGGAAATATTGATGCTGTATACAATCGACTGAAATTCTCAACTTTCGCGAAAATCGATTTTCAATCTCGTAAGACGGATTTTTGAACGATAGGAAAATACCATTTATTCGCGTAGTAGATTTCACCCGAGATGTTGTAACGTCGGCAAGTCAGATTATTTCTCACGGCTGGCTTAACAATATTGCTGAAGATTTTATAAGCGGCGTTTTTTTCTGTATGCTTTGTTTTGAAACACAATCGTGAGAAAAACGTAGGGCATTTTGTGCGCCTTTTCCGAGGGCGAATTAGCGCCTCCCGAGGAGCTACGTATTTATCAGCCCACGAGTGAAAAGGTGAAGAGAAGAAAGCAAGGGAAAGAGAAAGAAAGAGAGAGAGAGAGAGAGAAAAAAGACTCTGGATAAAGCTCGCACGCGGCTACTAAGTACATTCTTAAGCTCTAAGAAAGAGAAAGAGAAAGATCCCTCTTGGGAGGACGTGGGCTAATCACACCGAGCCATATATTCGTGTGTAAAAGCAGTTGTATAAGTAACTCGTTTTGAAAAAACGAGGAAAAAAGCTCACGAGAGAGAACTGCTAAGCGAGATAAGTGTAATAACAATTTTTCATTTTGTGCACTTGTAGATCCTTCTTAGCTCTAACTTGACTTGCCCACCAAGTTTACTCGATGAAAAATATTATAATTTAGACTTATCATCGCCATCGTCGTCATTTTAACCAACATCGTCATCATGCATATAATACTTTTCACGATTATAAAATTATTGCCTTCATTGATAAACGCGGTCGAATTTTAATATTAAGCAGAGTTGGAAGGGAAACAATAGTAAGTGTGAGTGATGAATAAGCGAGGCAAAGTCAAACGAAACTTGGGCTGGGTGTATAAAGATATACAGTGGTCTCTCTTAAGATTCGTGTTCGTAGCTTGCGGCGATTTCCACACTTTGCCGCTCGCCCTGTTAGCTTGAATAGAAATACAAACTTATAGTCTGTCTCTTGTTGTGTGTATAAATAGTGATGAATGGCAGCGTGAACGGCCAAGTACGAACCGCAGTGGCTGAATTTTTCTTGTTCGACATCAAACGAATAATCCATGCTATAAACGCTTATAATAGAAAAGAATTAAAACGGAGAAGAGCCACGAGTGCGAAGTGCAGCTCAAGTATTAATGAAAAGCTAGCGAGGACAAACCGTGTCTCGACCTTCCCAACGGCCAAGTCCATTTTTCAAAAATACACAAGTGATCTCGCGTTAGAAAGCTTCATCAATATTTATCAGACGAATGTCTCACGAACTATCATCCGCGCGATGCCATGCATGGCAAGGACTATTATCGAATTTCCATCTGGCGCAACGTTTTCCAAAGCTTTCCCGATGTATTCCTCGAGAGTCTCAGCAAATTTTGAGAAAATTCTTTCAACGATTAATATTTTTTTTTAAAAATGCTTTAGAATCGAAATTAAAATTATATCGAGACGCAAATTTTGGTAGGAAAATAGCGTACGATGCCATTCGCCGATGATCCGAGCGATTTTTTCCTCGTCCCAGGAGCATTCTGACCCCGATAACTCAGAGATAAAGCTTAAAGAAAATGGATGGAGTCGGTCAAAAACGGCTCAAGAGCTCGTTTAAGGCGAATCGGTACGCGCGCCGGGTGCGCGTCAATTGTGCTATCATCGTCATAGCAGCCCTCGTCGGCAGACTTTATTTCTCGCGCGCGCGATGATCTCTAGCTCGCCTCGTAAAAGAAATAGTCTGAAGAGATCAAAGGTTGCCTCGAGTCTTTTAATAGTCACGCAGCTCGTTTTTTACGCGTGCTAAGCTTTCCTTAATGCCACAGCTACGATCGGATGTATGAATATAAACATCAAATCGATGAATTTGAATAATATATAATCAGTATTAGTATCGGCTGACGATTTAATTCCATAGCTATGCTCGATAATCCGCCCATTTCACTTAGCCAAAATACTAGCTGATCCCTGCTCTATAGCTAGGCGCTCGCCCACCATTTATTCTCTCTTCAACACTAATTCATTCGGCCTCTTCCTATCAGCTGGGCAGTAAAAAAGGCTGCTGCCAGGCCAGTTACAACAACAACGAACGAACGAACGAGCGAACAAAAAAAGAGGAAGAAAGAAATGCCGACATGGCGCACTTCCGGCTGAAGCTTACAGCAAGCCGCACTGGCTTCCTTTGATTATACGCGCTGAACTACCACCACCAACTCCACCGCTGCCAGGCTACCACTATTACCACCACCACCACCACCACTACTACTACTACTACCACTACTGCTGCTGGGCTATAACATGGATACTGCCCAGTTCGCGCGACTGAGCAAGGCTCTAATTTCGCTGCGAAGTTTTAATGCCTAGGATCGGATCTGGCTGTTGCCATGAGTTTAATGGCTGCCTTGTGTACACGCGGGGCGCGTATTACTCGTGCAAATGTATGTTGCGCACTTCTTGCTGCTGCCGCTGCCACATCGCTGCTATAACGGCATGACCAGTGGAACAGGTCAGCCTGCAGCGAGACTGCCGGTGACTCAATCATCTCCATTCGATATAAAGATCTTCCTAAACTGTACCATTTAATACCGCAATTAATATTAGTTCATTGTGTTTAATTGTAATGTTTCGTGCATTTCCAGTTCATTATTGCGCATAGATGCTAAAGCCGTTGCTGAGACGACGAGATCAGATTTTAGAAATGGTTATGAGAAACTCTCTCGCTTGCTTGTATCAAATAAAATTTGCGATGTATAATAGACGTCAGCTAAGAACTTGCCTAGATGTAATTATAATGACGCATATGAAGACTCAAGTTTTCCTACGAATCCAACGACATACAGCTAGTTGGAAGGAGAGGAACAGAGAGTGAGAGGAAGAGAGAGGGAGAGAGAAAGGGAGAAAGAGACAAAACATTGACAGAAAAAGGGAGGCATTTTCCGATTTAAAGTAATCCCGATTAAAACTTTATGTAAATTCGCGTTTAGTGCAACGCGGCTTCACCTATATAAAGTATTTGCTATGCACGAACGAAATTTACATAATAGTCGATGATTAATAGACTTTTGCAACTCTAATCCTTGCCTGAGTACGGCCATTGGTGTTACTCGGCGCTGTTTTAGACACCAGACATATAATACAATAAGAAATGATGAAAGATACTCAAAACAGCCACATCCATTAAGGTGTATGTGTCCCCTTAAATAATAAGAGCGCAGCTGAAATATTAATGAGACAGAATAAATTCAAGCGAATTTAAAAACTTGCACTAGGTAATAAAGTGAATATAATCTAGTCTAGGTATAAAAAAAAACTCATGAATTTCTCATAGTTATGTTCCATTTTTACATGTATATTATACATGGATATAGTGTATATCTGTATATAGTAACATACAACTTCCCAATGGAATGACAATGCAACATGCTTCAAAGATTGCAAACTTCACTGCGGATGCTCTATCACATATTCACATACCCATATATGAACATCATATCAACGAAAGTATATATTACATGTATATATGTCGCTAGTTTCATCTCGCTTTGAAATACGTTACCACCGCGAGTTTCTTACGACTCAACGCTTGCTAAAGAAATGTAAAAAAAAGAAAAAAAATTTACACCTTCACAGTCACACATCAAAGGGGATGAAGTTTCAGTATCGAGAAAGGGACGTGTCATAGAGGCACGCCGAGCGCTGATACGTAAACACATTTATATTTAGTATCGGCGATCAATAACAAGTTTTAATATACAAAAAAAGTACCGATCTAAAGATACACTAGCTGTCTAAATGACTCGTTTAAACGGGCACATATTTTGGCTTATTGAATCGAAAGAAGCTTTCTAAATAGTCAATAATCATTAAAGTGTGATGGTAGATAATCCGGTAAGCATCGTTTGATAGAGGCGTAATTAATATTGCACGCTGGTACACGTATAATAAGCGCCTCACCTGCCAACATGGACTATCGATAAATCCCATTACACACTCTCGGGTGTGTCTTTTACCACAGAGACAGGGGTTAGTCGCTCAAACGGAATATTTCGAAATTTTTTCCCTCTTTCCCTCGCAACTATATGCAGCAGCTACTTTCAAATACTGTAACTTTATCTGCATGTTACATCATTGCCGAAACATACTCGTAGTTATTATAATAGCGTATATAGAGAGAGAGAGAGCACATACACGTTTGATCTGGGTATACACCTACATTACGGATGTATATCTACAGTGGCCAAACTGTTTCAAACATTTTCACTAACACGGCATGTGGAATGCCAGCGCGAAACTTTAACGATCTACATACGCACATACACCTGGTCTAGAATATATAGTTTATAAATAAATATAGACGTATACTTTGTGGACTACTGCACTAGCACATGCAAAAGTTGGGAAAGCAAATGATTCATTTGAAGATGAATTATAATATGTCGATATGCAAGATTTTCGACTGATAAATTAATCAGTCAACCGCAGGATAGGCAAACTCGATAACGTTGACAAACTGAATTTGCATTGGCGCATGAAATCTTTTTGTCACGCGCAAAAAAGAGAGCATCTATCACTATGAAACAATGCAGGCTTAAAGTAGACATGAAAATTGCAAATGACATAATTATGGCAGTGGCGAGTGGTGTATCACGTGACGCTCACATATTCTAGAGATCGCATCGCAAAATAACTCGCGTTGCTCAAACGATATCAGGGTGTTCGTGCAGAGTTATATACAATTCAGTCTGGTGAAAAAAAGCCGGCAAAGTTTTCAAACTGTGTGCACGATAAGAGAAAAAATGGAAAGCTCCGTCATTGCATTTCAAATCTCCGATGTATCGCAATTATACGTGCTAGCCAGATTTAATGTATAAATTTTTGACGACTGTCAAAGAATATAGGCTGCAACGGACGAGCATTAACAGCATTATAATTTCGACGAACGCTAAAGCAATTAAAAGCGAGCTGGCCAGCGCGGAAAGACATTCATCCGTATACACGTATGGAACGCACGAAATTTATCTACCTGCACGCCAAGTCAACGTATGCGTACGCGGCTGTAAGCTTTAGCGCTTGTCAACCGTAAAATATATACGTGCGCGTACGCAGTTCGGACGCTTTGTGGAGAAGAGAAGATTTACAATGCTAATATATGTTAGTACAAAGTTGAAAAGCGAGCGGCAGCCGCGCATTATTTGGCTATTTTGAGGCCGCCACCTATTGCGGCCATGTTTTTAATTTTTTAGACTTTGCATATCGTTATTAAAACTGCCAACCGTGACATACATAAGTATTAGTTTAGATAATGAAAAGCGGGTAAGAAGTAAGACGCTTTCGTAAACTCTAATGGTAACATTTAGTTTGTTAAAAAAAAATTAACTCAATAAATCTGAATGTCATTGAAACATTTACGGATTAAAATTTACGACATAAATATTACCTAAATACTTTTTCTCAAAAACTACATTACTAAATCATTCAATTCAGATTATTAAAGTTTTTTTTAATTATATTTATTTTGAAACTTACTAGTAGAATTAAATACTAGTAGCCTAAAATAAGTTTCAAAAAACGCATGATGACTTCAGTTCATACATTGTTGATGGTCGAAAATATGATTATGAATATTTACAATTATTTTTCTTTTGATGTTTTTACAAAGAAATTCTAAGCTAACAAAAGTAAATGTATAAGTTCAGAAGATAAAATGTTCACTTTTATTTTATTACTATTTCGTTGATGTACTCTAATATTTTGCATCGTTCGTTGTTTAATTACATTGTAACACAGACTCATTAACATACATTCAAATATTATAGTTCCACATCGATTACCTACGATATGAATATTAAAATTAAAACTAGTGATTTTTCTATAGTTCTGACAATTAAATTCTCATTTTTATGTTTGAATTATCTTACTATCATCATTTTCAAGTTTGCGAATATAAACAAAAACAAAAAGTAAAAAATTTTACTGATCAAAGTACATAAGAAAATAGTAAAAAAAGTATAGTATTTTAGTAAATAGTTTTGATTTCTTAAAAGTCGTTATAAAATTTAATGCCAGTAGAATAATTGATTTGCTTAGCTATAAACGTCCAGGCTTTAAAAGCAAGTATCTAGAATAGGTATAGTGAGCAGCAGTAACAGTGCTAAAATCAAATGTCTGTTCTTGAGCTACTCTCTTTTCTACACATACTATAAATTGGTGTATTCATTAAGATTCGATGAGTATTTTCATAACGCCACTTCGTTCAGTTATATACTACTATTAACAAACAATATTTTCAAAATAAATTGTCAGCCATTTTTCCTGTTATACGCATATAATGCGTTAGTTTGTACGAATGAGAATATTTTTATTGGACAAAATAAAAAAAGGCTAGTGGCAAAAGGGTCAGAACGCACCGGGGTGTACAGTACTCAAAAAATGTTTGTGTTCTTGATTCTCTTCTTACTAGTAGTACATATGCTATTTGTGCATAGCACTTGCAAGAATTTTATTATGTTTTCTTTTTTACTTATTTTTTTACGTGAAGAGACAGAGCGAGAACGGGTGAAAAGTTTATTTATGAAAGAAGAAAAGAGGTCATAAGATGATCGAATGTTTGTGTAATAGAAAGTTTCTGAATAATTGAATCAATTTTTCTTGAAAAAAAATTAAAAATATCAATGTTCCATAATAAAACGTATCTTTTTCTTTCGATTAAACGGTTTCTTTGATTATATTATACCGATTACATTAAAAAATGCCTTACAGACTCTGTTTCTGTCTTATCCGATGCAAAGTATCAATTGAGACCGTACTCATAGATGAAAATCGAACAGACACTACTTGAAGTTCATGTCCCAATGACGCAGACTAAGTCGGCTAGTAGGACGTCATATCTGTACGAAAGTAGCAGAGTTTATTGATTGAAATATTAAATTTTGAAAAATTCAATCTCGAGTTAACCTTAATTCGAAAATAATTAACGTTCGGTTATAATCGAAGTATGACGAAGTGATATCACTGAGCTAAGTAATTTTATCTACGTAACCTCGACAAGCAAAAGTGTAATTGGAAAACACGCCAAAAATTTGCGGAAATTTAACGAGAGTATTAACCATTTCATTTAACACTCGAGTAATTCATCTGAGCGTGTGAGTGCGTGAATATTTATGTATCAAAATCTTTTCGTACATATTGAGTTGTAGTCAAATTCCCAACTTCATTATGGTATTTTGGCTATGTAATTATAACTCTACACGACGCGAACAATACTATGTCGTTACTGTTACGCTGGTAAAATGTTCCTATCGTTTGCCTATCGAATGCTTTCAGCAACATATATGTGCATCTGCGCGTCTAACGCCATTCGCGTCATGTTGAGAATTCCCACTTTTCGAGAATTGAGTCTACATAACTTCAAAATTTTCTAGACATGTATGTATATTAGTAGAATATTAGTTTATATGCGGATTCGTCTAACTCATGCACATGTTAAAACTTAGGGGGCGTTCTAAAATGTACACTTTGCATTCGAGAATAACCTCAAGCACAGAGTGAGTGCAAGAGAGAGGCGAATAGGAGAGAGATAGTTAAGAACGTTTTACGGTCAAGAGCGCTTTTGTGTACTAGTATATGTATAATAAATTTATATCATGCATAACTCTTCATACTGTCGTGCAAATCCTGCCCAATATACAAATTATACACACTTCACAGGATAATATTTATGGGTAAGGCTCAGAATTTTTTTAAATAAGCGTACGCCGTAAGTTCTCAGATTAGATACGATTTTGGTACGTTTAAAACATAAAAAAGTTTAACTTGTGAGTTTTGACACGAGTCACATTATGGTAAATAGTCATACGTTTTTGAAATTTCAGGAAGTTAGATTGACGAATCTTCACAACACAGATACTTTTTTCACAAAGTTTATGATGCCGGAAAAAATGTGTGAAATTTCGTCTGTTTGGCCCGAAACGGGTTAATCAACGTCGAAATAATATTCACATGTTGAGTTTTTAGTAGAAACATACTTGCGAGAAGAATACAAGAATGTTTCTCATGACAAAATTGAAAGTATCAAAATTACAAACGCGTGTGCCTCGCAAAACCAAATTACGGTTCCTGTAGCTCATCTCTTTTTTGCCGGATACGCGCTGACCCGACAATAATAATTGTAAAGTATTATACGCTTTGATTTATGACGTGATTTTTATTTCTGCCAACACGACAGGCAAGCAAGGTGTTATTGCCCTCACGGTGCAGGCATTAATTTCTATGCAGCTTTACGCAAGCGAAGATAATTTTTCGTTCTCGCCTCTGTTTGTTTTCGAGTTTGATTTTCGAGTCACGTAGTCCGGTCCTCTAGTATGCTCTTTTTTTTAGCACACGTATGCATGCAGTGAAAGTATTCGATTGCTTTGTTGATTCACTCGCGTTTTATAGAGAAGAAGAATAAGTTCCTGACGAATGTGTTTCGAGGCAGGCGTGAGTAGAATTTGGTTATAAATAAATTAAACTTACATCTATTCTGAATTATAGAATTCGCAACGCCCTTACCTGAAACATATGAAAAAAAAATTATGAATTTTAAATAGAAATAACGTAGAAAAATTAATCGTATTGGATTTTAGGATTTATCCCTTAGACGTACACGTGGGCGTTAGTAATCGGGCAGGTGATATGCGTCTCACAAGCATGGAGATTTTTCTCTCGCTTTTTACATTTCGCGCGCATTGTTCTTGGGCGAATATATGCTTGCATTATACAATGAGCGAAGCGAGGCGTCGTCCCGACTCCATATATATACACGCTCATTGTACGACGCGAATGCCGGAGAAAAAGATGCCAAAAAGAGTACAGAAGACCACTTACTTCCGCTCGGTAAAATCCTATCGCCATTGTTCTCCTCTTATTCTTTTTTTTTTACCTTTTTTCGTGATAATGCGTATAAGCGGTACTCGCATTCTCTTTCGCTACTTTTTTTTAGGCACAGTCTTTTGACTTTGCAAATAAATGCATTATATTATGAAAATTGAATAATTTTCGTCTTTCACCGGTCGCTTATGTTTACGATATGCATAATACTTATAATAACAAACTCATTATGATTGTTAAGTACATTCATCTTAAAAAGTTCGCATTAAAATTACCTCATGTATTTAAAGGTCTTAATACTGTCACGTTTTCTTTGTGGGAATTATAAGTCATGAGAACCGGTTCTCATGTTTTTTTCGATAACGCGATCAGATCTTCATCAAATGAATAGAGAAAATTCTGAGATATTGCAGCTGCACGAATAAACAGTATTGGTAAAATGAAAAAAAGCTACAATTTATTATTACTGATAGAAATACTTTGTATAATGGCCAATGATTTAATAATGTAATTTTTGACAATTCACCTAATCAGTATACAGTAAAGTAGAATTGATTCTTTGCTAAAATACGAAGAAAAAAGCAAAGCGGATGGTCCTGGTGAGAAAGTTGAAATTTGCCCGGAAATTGGCGATGGGTGTTGACTCGCAGCTGCAGCTGTAAAATTGGATCGTCTCGCTTGCGGGCGATAAGTGCCAGTACCAGGGAGTGCGCATGAAAGAGGGAGCGAAAGAGGGTCGGAGCGAACGAGATATTCCCTCGGGAGGATGAACGCTATGAGCCTATGCTCGCAACAGTAACATCAGAAACTATCCCTTTACTGTGCGCTCTCACGTTCGCATACACACACCCGCATACACATACACGCACACACCCACACATAAATAAATATATACGTGTTCTAAGCCACGTTCCTCTTCTCTCATTCTCCCAACGGAGCTTTCACTGATTCGTGATACTGCAGCTGCAGGTGTGTCTAAGTGTGTGTGTGTGTATACGTACAACAATTCGTCGCGTGCTTCGACTTGAAATTCCTCGGGTCATGTGTGTAGCATGTATGCATGTCTGTGTTATATTGTAACAATTCGTTGTCATAGAAGTGCTGTATTACAAGCCTGCTACTGTATATTATATTACGGCTGCGACAGCGCGAGCATGGCATTATGTTACGTGATAATATTAAATTGTATCTGTAACCATGACGACTGTTTATGGTGAATAAAGACCTTTAGTAACAATAGCGCGTCGAGCACTGGACCCTTAATGGAGTAATTTTCACCTTGAAAACGCACATGCACTTGTCTCGCGCAGGCTGATTTACTTTGGCTTTTCTGTTTTCATTTACAGTAAAAGTTGGACGTGCAGCTGTGGCGAGGGAAAAGAGAAAAAGAGATTTCGATCTTAACGGACCAAGTATCGATAGTTGGTACGCGTGTAAAGCAGAAACCCCCAAGAAAACCACTATGACAGTTTGTCGGAAATTTTTCCCCCTGTATGCGTGTGAGCTTAAGTGCAAGGCAATTTCGTCAGTGGCACCGCGCGCGCTTACAATCAACTATATAGCATACTGGGGCGTTTTGTGGCTTTGCTCGATGATTAGCTGCTATTGATTGCGCGCGTGCGCGTGCCTATGTATACTCACACATGTGCGCCACGTCAGCTCAATTGTCGACGTTATAATTTTCGAGCCTTTATATGTATATTCCTTCTATGTCCATTGTGCAAGCTATACGAATTATTAAACGAAGGCAATTGACTTTTCTATTATATAGTTTTAGTCGGCAAGTATAAATTATACGTACTACTACATTAGTGCTCGATGCCTATCAAGTACATAATGGCGCACCCGAGAGTAGACTCGGGACAAAATTTTGTTATACTTTTTCGAGTAAATTTAAAGCTAAACAGAAGCCCGTAAAGTTGATCGCTTTGAAATCCCTATGCCTATTTAACAATGGAAGAAAAACAAAAAGTTGAAAAGTCCAAATGATTCGCGGCTTTAATTCGAATGTTGACTTACTTACTATTCTTCAAAATATTATATTTATTTTCAAGCTTGCATAGTGGTCTATCTAGACTGAAAATAGTAAATAAAACTTGCCTAGTTCGATAAACACATACACTGTTGATCGATTTGTTCATCATTTAATCAAGTTATTCCTACTTTTTCAAAACGAAAATGGAAACGAATAAGTTTGCTATTAAATAGAAAAATGGAATTTTTTAAATCCTCCATTCATCAAGATAGCGCGGAAAAAATTGACAAAAACAACAAATTTTATTAAAATCGTACAAAGTCAGCATATTACGAAACCGGATAAAGGTCACGTGAAAAGAAAGCTCTTTTTTGACTTCCTCAAAAATTGAAATTGCCGTTTATCGCCCACTCGCAGAAATCGTACAAGCTAGCCGAGGGAATCGTGTTATTTGCAAGGGAAAACTGTGTAAACTCGCTACTAGTCGTACATTCGTAAAACGATTGATCAAACATCTCCTGGTTTCTATTTGCTCTAGGTGACACTTTTGAAACCACAAACGATTCTCTGCACCCTCCCTATTTCTCGAAACGAGCGTACGTATGTTTATACATGTAGAGATGCAGCGTAGTAGACTAGTTTTTTTCGATGAAATCGGGGAAATTCGAGTTAACTTAATTACGTACTACTAAATTAAGTGGATCTCATTCGGAGAAAATTCTGACTGTGGATTGGGAATCGATTCTTCTCCTTTGCTTTGTTCTTCTTTGATATTGCGAGAATTTTCTGATTACACATTCTCTTTTATATATGATTTTGTATAAAATAAATATAAAATTGTATACGCTGCTCTATTTTTCTAATTCTCTAGCGCAATCCATTTCCAGTCAAATTTCAACTTACGCTCCAGTGGAATTGAACCCATTTTCGATGTTTAATGTTAAAACTGCGCTTCAATATTTTTTAGTATTGTAATTTTTCATCATCCATCAATTCCATATGTATGCAAATTACATCCGAGCTTTGAGCGTTGTCGGAAATCTCTGCCTCTCTTCTACGTCTAGCGAGTATTCGAAATTTTTCTCCCTTGTGTAAACATAGTGAGACTTTTTGACGCTGCACAGTCTCATCGATTACCCTTAACTCGCGAGTAATACGATATTCCGCGAATTCGCAACTTTTTTCTACGGGAGGTTTGACTTTGTCGTGTCTAACACTGGAAAAGAAAGTTAGATGAAAGTTAAATAGCAAAATGTGCACACGAGCATATCGAATCGCGTGTTAATGGATTATTATATGTGCATCGTGAGATAAGAATAGTTTTGCTTATTTTACGGCAATTTGTTGAGTTCACAAACATGAATAATTTCAATAATTCAAGATGCGAGTACTTGCAATCAAATAACTTATTTCAATCACAAATAAGTTGAGATCTCTTTATCGAGAAATAGAATATGTGCTCTCAGCTGCAGATCTAATATTTGATGCCAATTGAAGTTGTCTTTCTTTTCATGAGCTTTCATATATTTGAATTAAAATTTATTCAAAAAGGATATCGAAAAATGACGAAAAGCACAGAAAATAGCGAATAATGTATTTATGCATGGCAAAATAGACGCGGCATCGCAGTCACGGTATACACACGCAACCTTGCGATTTATACATGGGAAAGATTCGGTCTCGCGGCAGAAACGATCCCAGCTAGAAAGAGACGGAGAAATTCGAGCTCGCATATCCCCTTTGCGACGTAGCCTGATGCACTCTTCACAAATGTAAAATATGTGCAGTTGCGTGCTACAAGGGCTGCAGAAAGGATACGTGCGCGCCGAGACGTATGCTTTAAAAACGTATATATGTCGCGCGCCGCGAAATGGAAGTGCCATCGGCGATAAAGTCACGTTTATTTACATGAAAAGTGAAGAAGAGAAAATATGCGTAACTCTTAGCGTGTCGCGCTCTCCTGTTAATGCGATCATACAAACACTGCGTTGATTTATGCCAAGGACGAAGCTCGTTGCCAGCTTGAATGCAGCCCGCAGGATTTGCGCATTCAAATGTATCAGATGGAACAATTATTGCTTTTGAGAGGAGAAAAAATCCATTTAGAGTGTACGTATACGCACGATACCTGTTTTAATTAATGAAAAGCCCCTGGTACAGCTGAAAGAACGAAGTAAAAAGTTATCGTTTATTTTGATGCGCACAAGAACGTGCAGAAGCTAATCTTTCCATTGTATAAGTAGGGCAATCCTCATCTCAAGTGTTACAGCACAATGCGACCAAGGAACGGTGTAAAAAAAAGTACCCGCACCGAAGAAGCCAAGATGAAAACATAAAGATACAGAAGGGAGAAAAGCTTCCGGAATAGACATTGCAGATAGTGTACGACGGATATAGGGAAACGAGAGAGCGAATATATGAAAAAAATAGAGTTCGAGTCAGCTTGTAGAGCACAGCCTGCTGCCGATGTTGAATATCTTTGCACGCGCGTATGTATACCTATATCTGCATCTGCACATTCTTACTTTTCTCTCTCCACCTTATATGCCTTCTTCTGCGGCATGTCTTGTTTATCGAAAATACTTGACGTGCGGCATTATATTGCGCCACTCTCCGCGTGACTTTTACGATACCTTCGTGCGTCGCACAAAAAATGCTCTCTGTATGTGAGCGTATATAGGCAACTATGTAGGCAACTATATAGGCATCTATATAGGCATCTATACAGAAACCTCGCACACTAGTACCTAAGCTCATTCGTACGTATGTTTGGAAATAAGTCTGTGGAGCGAGGTGTTTTCGAGTTTATTTTTCAAGTACGCAAGAAAAGACTCGTAAGCTTGTATGCGCCCGAGTCGAACTTTGTTGCCGTACATAAATTCGAACGTCTAGTGAATTGCATAGTCCTGCGAGGTACACTATGTATTTATACGTAACGATTTATTTACATGTGAAAGTATTTCTGAATGTTAACTCGATTAAGGAAAAATACTCGTCTCAATGCTACGCTCCACCGGCTAATCTCATTTGCGTAATCTGACGAAAAGATAAAGAGGGTCTACGGTTAGGAGTCAAAATAACCTGAGATATTATTTTTTGCACACTGAAAAAATTATTCGTAAATTTCAAATACCTATGATTAATGAACATTAGAAGTCACAATTGGGGAATGAAGATGAATCTGATGACAATGACACAGAGAAAGCACTTCGAAAATTGCCCGCAAACAAATAAGTGTTGAATGCGCTCATAATAAATTTTTTACATTTTTTTGTGAATCAACAATTTAATTGAATTTATAAATCTAATTACGATGAATTCCAAAAACCTTTATCGAGGCAGTTTGACTGAACCCAAAAAAACAAAAGTCTCAATAGACACGACTATTTCTCAAAGCTGTGTTTTGACTTACACAATTATTTTTAGTTCGCCACTTGCAAATTTACAGGTAAAGGTAAATCGCCATCTAGTGGTAGTCTGGTTTTAATTATAATTGAATTTTCATACATTTTCAGTACGATTTACTAAATCAGAAGTCAGAACAAAAACATTAATTTTTAACTAACATTTCACGTAATAGCACCTCAAATGAAGACGAAGTACTTATAATTTAGTATCGATCAATTCAGTTTAATGTTAGATTTTACATAAAATTTACAAAAAATTTAAGTTTTTTTTAAACAGTTTCGACATCATCATATGGGGTATTTCGGACACCAAGAACAAGACCCTTTCCAAAATGTATTGAAGTTGATAATTGGAAAATTGTAAGAATATTATTTTTCACACAGAAATTGTTATCTAATTGTATTACCGTAATGGAAAACGATACTAATGATGCATGTGTCATAAACATCTGTGCCAATACTAAATTACAAACTAAGATAGTTAGAAATAAAAAAGCTTGGTAAATTTTAATTTACCCGCGTAAAAATCAGATCAATTGGCCATATATGTGCAATATATTGGCGATTTATATTTGCAATATATCGGCGCAGTAATTTCCAATATATTGCACTTATAGTGGCAAATATACACATGCTCATATACTGCATATATATTGCACATATATTGCATGTTATTTTTGAAAAAAAGGAAGTATATATTCAGAATATATTGCAAGTAAACGTAAAAATTTAAATTTATGGATTCAAATACATTCAAAATATTACAAGGCTGATTTTCGAAGTAATTACCGATTTATTAAGACATTGTATGAAAAATGAATATTTAATTATGAATATGCAAAGTGAAAAATATTTACAATTTATTCAAATTCTATATTGTTAACCGGCTCACAAATATACTCAATAGTATCTTCAAAATTAATTGTTATACAAACATTTCTCAAGTTTTTCAACTCAACAATTGTAGTATCATTACATAATTCCTTATATTTATGAATGTAATTTAATTCTACACTCGGTTCATTTACAGAAAAAGGTTTGGTCGTCTCAATTTTTTTAATGCAAGCATAGTTACTGCCTGGGCAATTNCTTTTTGCAAATCTTTGTATATAAAACCATCCGTTACATCTGCAATATGATTATCAAAATCACTATGATTTTTTTGGTGAAGTTTCTTGAAGAAACCTGGCCGCTGGTATAATGATTCTAATTGTCGTGTAACTGAAACTTCAATGAAGTATTTTTCTTTTGTACAATCACAGCTAGTAGGTTTTTCTGAAATTTCCTCAGTGTCGAGCGATTCGTCGTGGTTTACATCGGAATCATCATTACAGATTAATGATACACAATTTTCACAGTAATGATGCTTGACAAATATTTCCTCATCCTTAGCTTTGAACATTTTTTTAAATTTATACAAACTCGTTGGACATTTATTATGCTTAGGCAAAATAAAAGCAATGAGCTTCAGGATTTTACGAGTGTGAGAGTCTGCTAGTTTTGTACTAGATTTTAGAAGACCTAATAATAACGAGAACTCTCTAACTGTAATGTGCGATCCTGGGTATAATTTTTCATCCAATTCAGAGTCATTGCAGATATTGCTTTCATCTTCAAAACTCATTTCACTGCTGGAATCGCTCTCGTCATCAGAATAAACATCATCTTCAATATTATCTGCGATAGAATTGTATGATCGTATAATTGTACAATTGTAAATATACATGGTTGTTATTTCATATTAAATACCATAAGCGTATCGTTTTCCTCCTTTGTTTACATTTGGAAAATCATTTAATCCGTAATCTTCCACTAGACTTTCTTCAGTATATAGCTCATCACAGCACTCAGGAATATTCAAATTTTCATAGGAAAAATTATTCGAGTCCGAGACCTATAAAAAAGAATATAGAAATTCTTAAGAATATTCAATTCACAAAAATTAAATCTAAACCTATCAATGAATTCAATTGTTTTTAAATTTGTGTATATGTTAGCGACTATCGCGTAGTCGCAGCCGCACGGGTTGCGCGCATTGCATACAAGTGACCGAGAGAGGGGAGCGAGGCGACGAAGCTCTATAGCTCGAGATGAATTCGGCCTTGCCGTCGCCGTTAAGGTAGAACCAGCGCATGGCCACCGCCCGATGCTTGGATTTGATGCGCCAAGCGGTTCGACCGCACTCGTAGACGCCCAGGGCGTCGCTGGCCTCGCTCGCCGTCCCATAGGATAATTGTCGTCAACATCATTGAGCTAGTTGTTAGATAAATCAAAACGCTGTACTCCTTAAAAGCTGGACCGACCTCTCGAGCTCCTCAGAGTATTCAATCTTTTCGCGCAACACGCTGATCGAGTTGAAGGCCAACTGCTTCCTGAGCAGCGTGTGATGAACTGCTGGTAACAATGTAAGTAGTACTTGGTGCTGTCGTTACTCTGCTAACAACATACGTGCGAATTCTCGCAGCTGCCCGGTACACGGTGACTGGTCGAATCTCGCAGGATTAAGTACGCGCTGCAGCGCTGGCGTCGAGGTAAATTTTCCGTCGTGATCGCGATGCTAGCCACTACCGTGATCATAGACTTCGTTCTCTAGACCCTCGTAGATCCTCCCGTTGAGCGACTCGTACTGCTTTTCACTCATCGATACTCGCCTGTACTTGACACCTGTTATGTGTCTCAGTAAACACATAAAATGTAAATAAAGTCTTGTACCTATAATGATGTATACTAGAACTACTAGTACTAGAGCGCTCTGACTATGCTTTATTCAACTTACAATACACGGAACATAAAAAAAATGTATTTGTAAATATATTAATTCTACTTTATATCTAGAACCTACATG